>NC_059285.1:14633777-14643777 GCF_017591435.1 Portunus trituberculatus
TGTGATGAAGGGAGTGATGCGTGATGGAGAAAGCATCAATGTTGAAGTTGAATAGGTCGTCTTTATTCACCACGTGTTTCTTTGTCCATGTTTTCATGCTTCATTCATTCTAAAGCCATTCTTTAAAGAAATTTGTGCTTTTATTTCATATTTTGAGTGGAAAACTCAGACCAATTTAGTGCATAGTTCAAAAATCACATCATTGATCTTTGTACACCAGGTTGTTAATGTTGAGAAATTAGCAAGTTTTAGAACCGTATTAGACAGATTGATGAGGCTGACAGGAGGAACACAGCTTGCATTATGTTCTTATGTCCTACCTTTGCAAAGAGGATGATGACAAGAACACAAATAATGACAATGATAACCTACTGGCATACCAGACTGAGATTAAGGAAGCCAGGCAAGACAAGCGTGTTCATGAGAGAGAGAGAGAGAGAGAGAGAGAGAGAGAGAGAGAGAGAGAGAGAGAGAGAGAGAGAGAGAGAGAGAGAGAGAGAGAGAGAGAGAGAGAGAGAGAGAGAGAGAGAGAGAGAGAGAGAGAGAGAGAGAGAGAGAAGAGAAGAGAAGAGAAGAGAAGAGAAGAGAGAAGAGAAGAGAGAGAAGAGAGAGAAGAGAGGAGAGAGAGGAGAGAGGAGAGGAGAGGAGAGAGAGAGAGAGGAGAGGAAGAGGAAGAGGAGAGAAGAGGAAGAGGAGAGAGAGGAGAGGAAGAGGAGAGAAGAGGAAGAGGAGGAGGAGGAGGAGAAGAAGGAGGAGAAGAAGGAGGAGGAGAAAAGAAAACAAGAACAACAACAAGTACAAAACTAAAAAAAATTGAATTAAAAGAAGAAGAAGAAGAAGAAGAAGAAGAAGAAGAAGAAGAAGAAGAGAGAGAGAGAGAGAGAGAGAGAGAGAGAGAGAGAGAGAGAGAGAGAGAGAGAGAGAGAGAGAGAGAGAGAGAGAGTAATGAGGAGGCGGGTGACTAAAAGGGATGAGTCTTTGGGAGAGTGTCAGGAAGTTTGATTTGAAGGAGAGAGAGAGAGAGAGAGAGAGAGAGAGAGAGAGAGAGAGAGAGAGAGAGAGAGAGAGAGAGAGAGAGAGAGAGAGAGAGAGAGAGAGAGAGAGAGAGAGAGAGAGAGAGAGAGAGAGAGAGAGAGGAGAGAGGGAGAGAGGGAGGGAGGGAGGGAGGGAGGAGGAAAGGAGGAGAGGAGGAGGAGAGGAGGAGGAGGAGGAGGAGGAGGAGGAGGAGGAGGAGGAGGAGGAGGAGGAGGAGGAGGAGGAGGAGGAGGAGGAGGAGAAGGAGAGAGAAGAAGAAGAAGAAGAAGAAGAAGAAGAAGAAGAAGAAGAAGAAGAAGAAGAAGAAGAAGAAGAAGAAGAAGAAGAAGAAGAAGAAGAAGAAGAAGAAGAAGAAGAAGGAAGGAAGGAAGTAAGGAGAGATATAACGTAGAGAAAATGGAGATGAATAAAATGCATGTGAGAAGAAGAAGAAGAAGAAGAAGAGGAGAAGAAGAAGAAGAAGAAGGAGGAGAAGAAGGAGAAGAAAAAGAAGAAGGAGGAGGAGGAGGAGGAGGAGAAGGAGGAGGAGGAGGAGGAGGAGGAGGAACAGGTTATATAATTCAGAGCCTGGGGAAAATCAATCAAAATTTCTAAATATAGAGAGGGAAATAAATAACGCGAGGGTGACCTTATCACTATCAAATGTCTCTTATGTACCACTATTAAGTAAACTCATGAAGAAATAATGAAGATAGAGGAAAATAGATAAAAAAAAGAAACCAAGAGAGAGAGAGAGAGAGAGAGAGAGAGAGAGAGAGAGAGAGAGAGAGAGAACTGAGGTGTGCGAAGGGAAAAATCAGAAAAAAATTACTACTACTAAAACTACTATTTTAACTATGATAAGAGGAAGGTAGGAGAGTTAAATTTGGAGGGAAGGTGGAGGAAACATGGAGGAAACTTTATGTGGAGGGAAATTTGTGGAGGTAACTTGTGGATTTCCATTGTCTATAAAAGTCTATAAAAAGTACCTACTGTGTGTGTGTGTGTGTGTAATTTTTCACTGTTTGATCTGCTGCAGTCTCTGACGAGACAGCCAGACGTTACCCTAGGGAACGAGCTCAGAGCTCATTATTTCCGATCTTCGGATAGGCCTGAGACCAGGCACACACCACACACCAGGACAACAAGGTCACAACTCCTCGATTTACATCCCGTACCTACTCACTGCTAGGTGAACAGCACCTACACGTGAAAGGAGACACACCCAAATATCCCCACCCGGCCGGGAAATCGAACCCGGGTCCTCTGACTTGTGAAGCCAGCGCTCTAACCACTGAGCTACCGGGCCGTGTGTGTGTGTGTGTGTGTGTGTGTGTGTGTGTGTTTTCTCAGTGTAAACAAGATTAACAAACAAATGAGTAACATTGTGAATTACGAAAAAAATATGAATGCAGTGTTTTGTTGTTCCTTTTTGTTGATATGAATGAATACAATCTCTCTCTCTCTCTCTCTCTCTCTCTCTCTCTCTCTCTCTCTCTCTCTCTCTCTCTCTCTCTTCAATCTCTTCTGTTATTATCTCTCTCTAATTTATTAATTTCTTCATTTTGATTATATATTACTTTTACTTATTTCTCTCTCTCTCTCTCTCTCTCTCTCTCTCTCTCTCTCTCTCTCTCTCTCTCTCTCTCTCTCTCTCTCTGTCACGTAAATTTGCATCTCATTATTATTTATCTAACTAATGTACTTTTTCATTTGCTTAGTCATTACTTTTCTACTCTCTCTCTCTCTCTCTCTCTCTCTCTCTCTCTCTCTCTCTCTCTCTCTCTCTCTCTCTCTCTCTCTCTCTCTCTCTCTCTTTGTATCTTTTTCTTATTAATATTCTAGAACCTATCTATATCATATCTTCATTTGATTATCTTATTTTACTTATTACTCTCTCTCTCTCTCTCTCTCTCTCTCTCTCTCGGGGCTAGGTCAGGGCTGAGTGATGACCCGGGCAGGTCATCACTCAGCTTCGCAGGTCAATGGGGTCTAGGGACTATGAGTGATGACGTCATAACCTCACGTCCCTTACACGTCACCATCAATAACGTGTGTGTGTGTGTGTGTGTGTGTGTGTGTGTGTGTGTGTGTGTGTGTGTGTGTGTGTGTGTGTGTGTGTGTGTGTGTGTGTGTGTGTGTGTGTGTGTGGAGGTATTATCGTATGTTTATATAAACGTGTATGGAGGTCTCTGTCTCTGTCTATGTCTGTGTCTGTGTCTGTCTCTCTCTCTCTCTCTCTCTCTCTCTCTCTCTCTCTCTCTCTCTCTCTCTCTCTCTCTCTCTCTCTCTCTCTCTCTCTCTCTCTCTCTCTCTCTCTCTCTTTTTATTTAAACAAAACTTAATACAAAGGAACATGTACCCAAAGGCGCACTGTCGTGTGCTACCTATTCTAAGGGTACTACAATCTATTTCTCTACAATATTTACAAGACTTAAAAATAGATAATATACAAGATGGTCAGCATGTAAATGGAGCACTATTCGTTTCACTTCACTAGCACTATTCACGCACTGCACTACACTGAGTGTCACGTCACAAAGAGTGTCAGAGGAGTTGGCAGTGTCTGTCTCCACTTATGTGCCATCAGTTTGACACTGTGAGTGTTCATCTCCTGGACGTGAGGCACCGCGGCCGTGAACAAGTTCCACATCCTGGAGACGCGTCCTGCGAAGGTGCGTTGATGCTGACACCCGTGGGATCGCGGCACCTCTACGACGTCACCACCATTGAGCACCGTTCTCTTGCTCCGTGTGGTGACTCTTAGAGGATGACGCAGCCCTGCCAGATGTGGCACTCTTTGCACCTGTGCCTTATGGAACACTACGATCGCCGCCACGTCTCTGCGGTGTTCCAGTGAATCAAGAGGACGCTCAGGCTCTCTCTCTCTCTCTCTCTCTCTCTCTCTCTCTCTCTCTCTCTCTCTCTCTCTCTCTCTCTCTCTCTCTCAAAATATGGCGCACAAAGTCAACACGCCTGCACGTCTTCAAACACACACTGCAACATTACTATCAATTCTAACCTAGATTCTTATTAGAGCAACTTTGACAACAAGAGCCTTTCGAAAGATGAGAACGTAACGCTGGGAATGATTCAGACTATGGTGCAGAGACTCAACACGTCTTCATGTCTTCAAACACAGATTCAGTCATTACTATCAATTGTTATCTAGATTCTTATTAGAGCCACTTTGACTATAGCCTTTTGAAAGATGAGGACGTGTCGCTGGGAAGATTTGAGAATATGATGCAATAAACTGAACACAACTAAACATCTTCAAACCTAACCTAACCTAACCAAACCTAACCTAACCTAACCAAACCTAACCTAACCTAACCAAACCTAACCTAACCTGACCAAACCTAACCTAACCTAACCTAACCAAACCTAACCTAACCTGACCAAACCTAACAAACCAAACCTAACCTAACCTAACCTAACCTGACCTGACCTGACCTGACCTGACCTGACCTGACCTGACCTAACCTAACCTGACCTAACCTAACCTGATCTTCAGCTTCTAAAGATGATTGGAATTAATACCTCTCTCTCTCTCTCTCTCTCTCTCTCTCTCTCTCTCTCTCTCTCTCTCTCTCTCTCTCTCTCTCTCTCTCTCTCTCTTTCCATCTCTCTCACTTTCTTTATTTTCTTTACTTTTCCCTCCTCCTCCTCCACCTCCTCCTCCTCCTCCTCTTCCCCCTCCCTTCTTCCTTCCCCTCTCCCTCAAGTATCATTAAGTGTTCGTAATGGCCCGTGCAACCAGGAAGGGGAGGAGGGAGAGGGGAGGGAGAGGAGAAGGGAGAGGGGAAAGAGAGGAAGAGGGGAAGGGGAAAGGATGGAAAGGAATGGAAGATGGAAAAAATCTGAAGGGAAATGAGGAAAAGATTCACGTTAAGGAGGAGGAGGAGGAGGAGGAGGAGGAGGAGGAGGAGGAGGAGGAGGAGGAGGAGGGAAATGGAGACAAAAGTTAAGAAAGATGGGATAAAAGGAAAATAAGAAGATGGACATAGAGAGAGAGAGAGAGAGAGAGAGAGAGAGAGAGAGAGAGAGAGAGAGAGAGAGAGAGAGAGAGAGAGAGAGAGAGAGAGAGAGACGAGACGAGACAAAGAAGAAAAGAAAGAAGGAAAGAGGAAGAAAAAGAAAGAGAGAAATAAAATAAAACAACAAATGACAAAACGAAACAAAAAGAAAACGAATAAAAAAACTTAAAATACAAGAAAAAGAGAAATGAAAAGATAAGATAAAGAGATAGAGAAAGAGAGAGAAAGAGAAAAGAAAGAGATAGAAGGAAAAAGAAGAAAGGAAGGAATAGATGAGAAATGAACCGAGGAATGAGGTGATAGGAAGTGATGGAAATGGAGGAAATGAGAAAAGGGAGAGAGAGAGAGAGAGAGAGAGAGAGAGAGAGAGAGAGAGAGAGAGAGAGAGAGAGAGAGAGAGAGAGAGAGAGAGAGAGAGAGAGAGAGAGAGAGAGAGAGAGAGAGAGAGAGAGAGAGAGAGAGAGAGAGAGAGAATTGAGCTTCTAAGAAAACCAAGTAACTTCATTATATTTCAATTTCCGGAATAATATCAGACCGTTTTGCACAGCCATCTTGAGACACACAGACACACAGACAAACAGACAGACAGACAGACAGACAGACAAACAGACACACACAGATACACAGACAGACAGACAGACAGCCTTTTGGCCAGGCCTGGGCCGCCCCTCCCTTCCCCCCCCCGGCAGGGCAGCCTTTTGGCCAGGCCTGGGCCGCCACTCCCTCCTCCCTCCCGCGGGGCAGCCTTTTGGCCAGGCCTGGACCGCCCCTCCATTCCCCCCCACCGGCAGGGCAGCCTTTTGGCCAGGCCCCGGCCGCCCCTCCCTCCTCCCTCCCGCGGGGTAGCCTTTTGGCCAGGCCTATGTCACCCCTCCCTCCCCCATCCCGCGGAACAGCCTTTTGGCCAGGCCTGGGCCGCCCCTCCCTCCTCCCTCCAGCGGGGCAGCCTTTTGGCCAGGCCTGCCGCCCTCCTCCCCTCCCGCGGAGAAGCCTTTTGGCCAGGCCTGGGCCGCCCCTCCCTCCTCCCTCCCGCGGGGTAGCCTTTTGGCCAGGCCTATGTCACCCCTCCTCCCCCCATCCTGCGGAACAGCCTTTTGGCCAGGCCTGGGCCGCCCTCCTCCTCCCTCCTGCGGGCAGCCTTTGGCCAGGCCTGGGCCGCCTCCTCCTCCTCCAGCGGGCAGCCTTTTGGCCAGGCCTGCCTGCCCCTCCTCCCCTCCCGCGGAGAAGCCTTTTGGCCAGGCCTGGGCCGCCCTCCTCCTCCCTCCCGTGGGGCAGCCTTTTGGCCAGGCCTGGGCCGCCCCTCCTCCTCCCTCCTGCGGGGCAGCCTTTTGGCCTGGCCTGGGCCGCCCTCCTCCTCCCTCCTGTGGGCGGCCTTTTGGCCTGGCCTGGGCCGCCCTCCTCCCTCCTGTGGGCAGCCTTTGGCCTGGCCTGGCCTGGGCCGCCCTCCTCCTCCCTCCCGCGGGCAGCCTTTTGTCCAGGCCTGGGCCGCCCTCCCTCCTCCCTCCTGCGGGCAGCCTTTTGGCCTGGCCTGGGCCGCCTCCTCCTCCCCCCCGCGGGGCAGCCTTTTGGCCAGGCCTGGGCCGCCCTCCTCCTCCCTCCCGCGGGCAGCCTTTTGGCCTGGCCTGGGCTGCCCTCCTCCTCCTCCCGCGGGCAGCCTTTTGGCCAGGCCTGGGCTGCCCTCCTCCTCCCTCCAGCAGGGCAGCCTTTTGGCCAGGCCTGCTGCCCTCCTCCCCCTCCTGCGGGCAGCCTTTTGGCCAGGCCTGGGCTGCCCTCCTCCTCCCTCCTGTGGGCAGCCTTTTGGCCAGGCCTGGGCTGCCCCTCCTCCTCCCTCCTGCGGGCAGCCTTTTGGCCTGGCCTGGGCCGCCCCTCCTCCTCCCTCCTGGGGCAGCCTTTTGGCCTGGCCTGGGCCGCCCTCCTCCTCCCTCCTGTGGGCAGCCTTTTGGCCTGGCCTGGCCTGCCCCGCCCTCCCTCCTCCCTCCTGCGGGCAGCCTTTTGGCCAGGCCTGGGCCGCCCCTCCTCCTCCCTCCTGCGGGCAGCCTTTTGGCCTGGCCTGGGCCGCCCCCTCCTCCTCCTGCGGGCAGCCTTTTGGCCAGGCCTGGGCCGCCCTCCTCCTCCCTCCTGCGGGCAGCCTTTTGGCCAGGCCTGGGCCGCCCCTCCTCCTCCCTCCTGCGGGCAGCCTTTTGGCCAGGCCTGGGCTGCCCCCCTCCTCCCTCCTGCGGGCAGCCTTTTGGCCAGGCCTGGGCCGCCCCCCTCCTCCCTCCTGCGGGCAGCCTTTTGGCCAGGCCTGGGCCGCCCCTCCTCCTCCCTCCTGCGGGCAGCCTTTTGGCCTGGCCTGGGCTGCCCTCCTCCCCCTCCTGCGGGCAGCCTCTCCTGGCCAGGCCTGGGCTGTCCCCCCTCCCTACCCTCCTGTGGGACAGCCTCCTGGCCTGGCCTGGCTGCCCTCCTCCTCCTCCCTCCCCCTCCTGGCAGCTCTCCTCCCCCCTCCCGGCTGCCTTCCCTCCCCTCCCCCACAAGGCAGCCGCGTGCCCTGTGGGCAGGCTGCCCTGATCAGTCAGGAAGTACTCCTGCAGGGTGGAGTACGCCAGGGTGATCAGGGTCAGGGTGTGCCCAATGGAGAGCAGGCTGTCCAACAGATCAAGGGACAGCCTGCCTCCTACCCCGACCCTCCCCTGGCCAGCTTTCCCTGACCTGCGGGGTTCCCGCTGCGGCGGTGGGGAGGGGTTTGTCTCTCCCCTCCCCACTTTGCGGTGGACGAGCCCTGCTTCCTCGCCCACCGGGGGGGTTGCGGCGCCCCCTGCCTCCTCCTGCCTCTCCTCCGGGGTAGGGGCCGAGACCCACAGACCCAGGCCGTCCGACCCCGGGCTGGCCCCCACCTGGCCAGCCTTGGCGGGGCCGGCCTCCTGCCCCGGGCTGGGCCCCACCTGCCCAGCCTCGGCGGGGCCGGCCTCCTGCCCCGGGCTGGGCCCCACCTGCCCAGCCTCGGCGGGGCCGGCCTCCTGCCCCGGGCTGACCCCCACCTGGTCAGCCTCGGCGGGGCCGGCCTCCTGCCCCGGGCTGACCCCCACCTGGTCAGCCTCGGCGGGGCCGGCCTCCTGCCCCGGGCTGGGCCCCACCTGCCCAGCCTCGGCGGGGCCGGCCTCCTGTCCCGGGCTGACCCCCACCTGGTCAGCCTCGGCGGGCCGGCCTCCTGCCCCGGGTTGGGCCCCACCTGCCCAACCTCTTCGGGGCCGGCCTTCTGCCCCGCCTTTGGGACAGGCTTGGCCTGGGCCTTCTGGGGGGACTCCGGGCTGCCCACTCTCTTGCCATTGCAAAAGAGTGTTGGGCAGCCCTTACCCTGCCCCCCGCGGACACCCTGCCCCCTGACAAGGCAGAGGAACAGGACGGCGTGGCTCCCCGCCGCCCTGCTCGTCATCCTCAGCCCTGCCAGGAGGTCCTCCAGGGCCATTTCCTGGCAGAAGACAATCTCGTCTCCTGCCAGGCATTCGACCCTGGTGGGTGTCTCCGGATCTTTGGTGGCCAGCCTGCCCACCTTCAGGCTGGCCACCTTCTCCGACACGAGGGGCTTGGTCCCCCCCTCGGCTCCTCCCCGGAAGGTGAAGGAGGCTATGGTGCGCCTCCCCCAGCCGCAGCAACCAGCTGAACGAGGGCGGGACAACCTCACTGTGTCCACTCCACCCTCGCCCAGCTGGGTCAGCCTCGCCTCCACTTGCAAACGACTGCCTTGGCTCCCCATTCCTAACTCAGATGAATTAAAAAATGTACCTTGGTGAAGTTTTGGCCGAGTGTGGAAAAATAGGATAGTGTTGAAAAAACATTATTATTATTATTATTATTATTATTATTATTATTATTATTATTATTATTATTATTATCATTATTATTATTATTATTATTATTATTATCACTATTATTATTATTATTATTGTGTGCGTGAGTGAGTGAGTGAGTGAGTGAGTGAGTGAGTGAAGGGGTGAAGAAGGGAATCAAGAACCGACTGAGGGTGCAAGTATTTAGTGAGTGAGTGAATGACGGGACCTGTGATGAAGGGAGTGATGCGTGATGGAGAAAGCATCAATGTTGAAGTTGAATAGGTCGTCTTTATTCACCACGTGTTTCTTTGTCCATGTTTTCATGCTTCATTCATTCTAAAGCCATTCTTTAAAGAAATTTGTGCTTTTATTTCATATTTTGAGTGGAAAACTCAGACCAATTTAGTGCATAGTTCAAAAATCACATCATTGATCTTTGTACACCAGGTTGTTAATGTTGAGAAATTAGCAAGTTTTAGAACCGTATTAGACAGATTGATGAGGCTGACAGGAGGAACACAGCTTGCATTATGTTCTTATGTCCTACCTTT
Source organism: Portunus trituberculatus (assembly GCF_017591435.1). Taxonomy (NCBI): domain Eukaryota; kingdom Metazoa; phylum Arthropoda; class Malacostraca; order Decapoda; family Portunidae; genus Portunus; species Portunus trituberculatus. The sequence continues at coordinate 14,643,192 of NC_059285.1, forward strand.
GCAAAGAGGATGATGACAAGAACACAAATAATGACAATGATAACCTACTGGCATACCAGACTGAGATTAAGGAAGCCAGGCAAGACAAGCGTGTTCATGAGAGAGAGAGAGAGAGAGAGAGAGAGAGAGAGAGAGAGAGAGAGAGAGAGAGAGAGAGAGAGAGAGAGAGAGAGAGAGAGAGAGAGAGAGAGAGAGAGAGAGAGAGAGAGAGAGAGAGAGAGAGAGAGTGAATTGAGCTTCTAAGAAAACCAAGTAACTTCATTATATTTCAATTTCCGGAATAATATCAGACCGTTTTGCACAGCCATCTTGAGACACACAGACACACAGACAGACAGACAGACAGACACACAGACACACAGACAAACAGACAAACAGACAGACACACAGACACACAAACAGACAAACAGAAACACAGACAGACACACAAACAGACAAACACACACACACACACACACACACACACACACACACACACACACACACACACACACACACACACACAGACAGACACACAGACAGATAGACAGACAGATAGGCAGACACACACACACACAGATACACAGACAGACCGAGACAGGCACAC
>NC_059285.1:14651277-14653777 GCF_017591435.1 Portunus trituberculatus
TTCACTGGTGTCTGAGTGTACCCTGATTTGTACAGGAACCATAGACTCCTTCAAGAAAGGACTGGAACGTCCCCTGCTCGGGGTTTTTAACTTGAGTCTGAAAGATTAACTTGAGTCCTGGACTAAAATGACTTCTTGAAGGGCTAGAAACACGTTCTCTGGGTCAAAATGGGGGTTTTGAGGACGGTGAGTTCAATAGTAACATTTTCAAGGCCAAAAGGTCATATTTCAAGGTCAAAATGGTGAATTTTGGTCATTTTAGCTCGTTTTTTGTGTGTAGCTCATAGACGGTGAGAGATGGCTGATTATAATACGAGGCAAGTCTGTAGTTCTGTCCAAATTTAATATATATTGTCAAATATTGTATTAGTCAAACATTCCAAACAACCCCTAAAACAATGAAGCACTAAAACAAGAGATAAAGAACGGTATTTCTCATAACAACAAAACTCAAAGACATTAACATTTGATTAGATGAACATCGCTAGATGGAGAGCTTTTCTTGCCTCCTGAGGCATCCCACAGCCTTTTCTTTGTCACTTACATTGAGGACCTGAGCTTTCAATAGAATGTTAGCTAAAGTCGTACATGCTGCATTATTAGTAGCTAAAGGTGCATCGAAAAAAGATAACAATTCAGCAAAATGAAAGCGGCAATGCATTTTAGTCATGTCATGCAAATTATAGGCATTATGTACAAAAAAGACGGTTGAAATAGTTGGCACACTCAGTCCACCTCTATTCAAATGATCTAAGAGCTCAGATGACACCTTGTTACCATCTTCATCATCCATGATATCCTCCATACTAGTGCTATTACCATATTTATGAACAAGGTATCCAGCCAAATATACAACTTTATGCTTAAGGTTATCAGCAGACCTCAAGAGCTCCCGAGTGTCTTGAGGAGTGATCTCGTCAATGAGTTCACTTCGCTCATCTGGAGTTATGGAAGAAGTACAATTCTTGTCGCAATCAAGCACACGAGAACTAGATTCTGGCATAATGTCATGCTTTAGAAGAGTCTGCAAATTTGTAACTTTTGCTGCAGCCATAATGTCAATTACATCAATGTAGAAGTTTCCACCACTTCTTTGCCTGGCTTGACCGAAAAACTTTTCCAAGGCTTCATCCGCGAATATAGCAGGAAGAACGTAGTCAAAGTCTTTCTCTGCCAGAAGCAATTTGGCAGCAGCCACATTATTACGTGTAGACATAATGAGTGCTTCAGCAGTTTGCTTTGTTAACTTCAACTTACGACCACTACCTCCTTGCCATGCGCACGTCAATATAATTTGGCAGGCGTCCTCCAACATAGTGAAAGATGTACCGTCTGCTGTCCAAGGCTGTCTGGTTCGTCACGTAGATGTCTAGCTGAGAAACGGTCTTTCACATTCATCATCTTGAACCACTCACTCATTGTCTGGGTGAGAATAATGGTGCTTTCGCTGATGCCCAATGAATCCTTGAAGGTCTTTAAGGCAGCGACAGTCTTGTCATTGAACACCTGACATACTAAGGGTACGCTCTGGCGTTGAAGGCGTTTGAGGAAAACAGCGGTGTGCGTCAGCTTGGTTAAGCGAATAGGAGTAGCTCGGTCGATCTCATAAAGCTTCGAATATCACTCCAGTAAGCTTTGTACTCATTGCCATGTACAACAAATGAGAGTGTCTGGCCATCAACAGTAATCCAGTTGTTACGAACATTTTTGAAGATGTGCACGTAGTCGTACACTAAGAACATAGATTGCTCTTGAATGGATAGCACTTGACAACTTCCAGGTCCTCCAAGTTTCGAATAAACACTGCGATTGGTATTGCAATTGTCACATATCAAAGAAATCACAGTACCGCCAGCACCAACTACAGCTGAGGCAACTTCAATAAGGAGTTCACTCAGCTTATCGGCAGCTACCTTTTTGCAGGGTAAAACGCGTAGAATATAGCGTGGACCACCAAAATGGCAGGCAACTTCAACAACCATAGCATGTGTAGTAAGCATTTCATGGTCACTACCCGCTGCAACGTTTTGAGCATATCCTAGAACATGTCCTCCAGAAAATCGCAATGTCTCGACCAGCTTTACTTCATCAAACATTAGATTCACCAAACGCGGCTGCGGCTTAAGCTGGTCGAATAATGTTTTGAGGTTGGAGTCCTGCAGACTACTAGAAAGCACCTCTTTTATCTTTTTTGTTGATGGTAGAATGATTAAGCCAGATCGACGAATCATTTTGTATGCACTGGATGATATGTTGTGAAGCTGCATTGCGAAAATCAGAGTGTCGGTATGAAATCACCGACCATCAGGAGGTTTGAACACAAGCCGCAGCTGTGACAGAATGAAGGTTAAATGAGGAAGCTCGTGTGCCTCAGTCATTTTGCAGAGCTGGCTTATTATGTACTGAAGACAGACTCAAGTTAAAAACCCCGAGGTCGTGACGTTCCAGTCCTTGTTTAAAGGAGTCTATGACAGGAACAGTACTGGTCCAGGACCAGTAT
>NC_059285.1:14673777-14678777 GCF_017591435.1 Portunus trituberculatus
AGATGAAAAAAAACAGACAGGTAAAACAGACAGGAAGAAAAAGACTGGAAAAAAAGACAGAAAAAAACAGACGCAAAAAATGACAGAAGGAAAAAAAGAAGAAAAAACAGACAGAGGAAAAACAGAAAAAAAAGACAGGAAAAAAAACAAAAAAAAGAGAAAAAAATAAAACAAAAATAAAATACAAAGGAAAAACAGAAAAGCAAAAAAATAAGACGATAAGAAAAGAAAAACACCAAAATATTCTCAAAAAAAAAAGTTACAGATAATTTCCTTCACTTTTTCACATTTTGGAGTGTCAGATACTAAGTGTTTTTGGTCATTCTCTCTCTCTCTCTCTCTCTCTCTCTCTCTCTCTCTCTCTCTCTCTCTCTCTCTCTCTCTCTCTCAGTCTTGCTCACACTTTACATGTCTGCCCTAATTACTATTCATTTATACTTGTCTTCACCTCTCTCTCTCTCTCTCTCTCTCTCTCTCTCTCTCTCTCTCTCTCTCTCTCTCTCTTGGGTGCAAAATGAGCGAACAAGAGGCGTCTGATGTGATAAATGAGGGGAGAGAGAGAGAGAGAGAGAGAGAGAGAGAGAGAGAGAGAGAGAGAGAGAGAGAGAGAGAGAGAGAGAATATCTGACTTCCTATAATCTCTGCACTCTTTCTTTGGTTCCTCTTTCTTATGAGGAGGAGGAGGAGGAGGAGGAGGAGGAGGAGGAGGAGGAGGAGGAGGAGGAGGAGGAGGAGGAGGAGGAAAGTAGAGAGGGAATAAAAGGAAGAAAAGGAATGAGACTAGGAGGAGGAGGAGGAGGAGGAGGAGGAGGAGGAGGAAGAGGAGGAGGAGGAGGAGGAGGAGGAGGAGGAGGAGGAGGAGGAGGAGGAGGAGGATGAGGAGGAGGAGGAGGAGGAGGAGGAGGAGGAGGAGGAGGAGGAGGTAATATTCCTCGTCTCTCCATCTCCCCATTCTCTTTCTTCTGTGACCCGAATATAAAGAGAGAGAGAGAGAGAGAGAGAGAGAGAGAGAGAGAGAGAGAGAGAGAGAGAGAGAGAGAGAGAGAGAGAGAGAGAGAGAGAGAGAGAGAGAGAGAGAGAGAGAGAGAGAGAGAGAGAATAGTGCCCCTCGCCAGCGTGCAAAAATACAATAAAAACAAAAGGATGAATAGAAAAAAAAAATGTGGAAACAAAAGGAGAGAAAGGAACGTTCAAGAATGGCGTCACTTCTTCTCCATTATGTAAGAAGTGCTCCTTTTATTCTGCTTTTTAGAGGGATATGTAGTTTAAATCCTCCTCCTCCTCCTCCTCCTCCTCCTCCTCCTCCTCCTCCTCCTCCTCCTCCTCTTCCTCCTCGTCCTCCTCCTTCGCTAAAACCAGCCCAACCACCTCCAAACAGATCTTTAAACCAGCAAATACTTAAAAACACCCTTATAAGCACTTCAAGACACCTAAACACATTCTAATCACACTCCAGACATCCTTAAACCGACCCAAATACCTGAAAAACACCCCATCACACCCAGACACACTCTTGACACACTCCAAAACACCCTAAAACCAATCTAAATATCCCAAAAACACGCCTTATGCAGTAGTTAGTCGTTGTTACCTAATTGTCAGCTTCAGAAACATATGTTGGGATTAAAATGGTAAAGACTCTGGCCATTAATCTTCTGACCTCTATAGACACTTCCTAATGCAAATAAAATCGTCTAATCACATCCAAAATTCAAGGTAAAAATGCGTCTCGGTATTGAAGGGGTGAAGAACACATTGGACAAGTACTGAGGTGAAATTCTGTCCACAACTATTATCATCAAAGGAATATTATTGAAGGTTCTGAATATATTATAAACTAGTACTGCTTTTATCTGAGGTATTAGTGAGAGGAGCGTTGTCTCACTTGCCTTAACTTCTTCAGTACTGGGACGCATTTTTTATCTTGTGTTTGGGTACGATTTGACGATGTTATTTACATTAGGAAGGGTGTATGGAGGTCAGAAGGTTAATGGTCCACAGTTTTTCACTATCTTAATCCACATGTTATTTTCTGAAGCTGTATAAAATCTCCAAATAGTAAGCAGAATGAATATGAAAATGCGTCCTGGTACTGAAGGGGTTAACTTACATTGTCACCGCAAATCTGCCACCACTGATCTGTCATCACTAATCTTAACCCTTCAGTACTGGGACGCATTTATAACTTGAGTTTTGGGTGCGACTAGACGAATTAATTTACATTAGGATGAGTGTATGGAGGTCAGAAGATTAATGGTCGACAGCCCTCATATTTTAATCCCCCACATAAGTTTCTAAAACTGTATAAAATGAAAACTGTATAATATGAAAATGCGTCCTGGTACTGAAAGGATTAACTTAACTTACACTGTCACCACTAATCTGCCACCACTAATCTTAATGTCATCTTGTCATCTCCCACTCAGCATCACAACTCATCACGGTGACGCAGGCAGACTCCTCAAGGTCAGTAAGCAGAAGGTGATGAGCAGTAATGGTTCGAAGGTTGACAAAGTTAGATATGAAAGAGATAGGAAGGAACTGGTTCTTGAGCAGAGTGATGGATGAATGGAGCAGACTCGGTAATCGGCTTGTGAGTGTTGGGTCATTAGGGGGATTGAAAGGATTAGATCAATTTATGGACGAGGATGATAGGCGGATAGAGGTTAGAAGGTTTCAATCCCTTCTATACTGGGACACATTTTACCTTGAGATTTATATACGATTAGACCATTTTATTAACATTAGGAAAGGTCTATGGAGGTCAGAAGATTAATAGCCACAGTCTTCACTATTCTAATCCCCCACATGAGTTTCTGAAGCTGTACATAATCACCAGGTAAGCAAAATGGTACTGGTCCTAAAGGATTTAAACAGGTACTGCCTCGTGTAAGCCTAACAAATTTTTGCAGCTTTTCGTATTTTTCCAACGTTATGTTTCCCAACTCACAGCAAAATCATTGAGTTTCTTATGATTTTTTTACGTAAGAAGAGAAAAGTGGCCAAGACCAAAAGAAGGAGTAAATAAAAATGGCCCACTTATTATGAAATGTCGGTGTTATTTAAGACAATCACGGTCCCACTCAGCTAAACTCTAACTCCCAGCAGAGACATCAAGCATCACAGTAGCAAAGTCAATGCAGTTCTTGTATGTGTTCTTGATCCCTTCAGTACCATGACGAGTTTCCATATTCATTCTGCTTACTATTTGGTGATTTTATGCAGCTTCAGAAACTTATGTGAGGATTAAAATAGTGAGGACTGCGGCCATTAATCTTCTGACCTGCATAGTTCCTTCCTAAAGTCAATAAAATGGTCTAATCGTACACAAAACTCAAGGTAAAGGAGTTAATGACTGCAGCGTTTCCCCGAGGTCACTACTAAGAGGATCACATTGTCACTCGGCTAATCCATAATTCCATACCTGAGACACTCCGCATATCACCGGAAAGAGAAACAATTGAGCTCTTGCGTGTGTTATGATGAAACGTCACTTCTGAGGTTATGACTGACAGGATTACAGCCTCAATCATCTCCTCACCTGAACTTACCTGGATTTACTCTTAACCCTTTCAGTGCTATGGCGCTTTTTATATTCATTCTGCTTATTATTTAGCGATTTTATACAGCTTCAGAAACTTATGTGGGGAATTAAAACAGTGAAGACTTTGGCCATTAATCTTCTGACCTACATAGACCCTTCCTAATGTAAATAAAATCGTCTAATCACACCCAAACTCACGGTAAAAATGCGTCCCAGTACTGAAGGAGCTGCAGCGTAAGTCATCAGAGTATTCAAGTGTTTTCCTCACTATAGCGAAAGCAGTGAGAGCAAAAAAAGACGGAGAGTAAAGCTAGTGAACACTGCCGTAACAAGACGGAGGTGAACGGGGAGCTGTGTTGGACCTGAGCGGACTGACAAGCGACAGAAAGGAGGAGATCCAAGACTATCTACATCACATGACTGGCAAAGAATTGAAGTGAAGCAGCAGTCTGACCGAGGAACAACCATGGAAACCTGACTGACTGACTGATCATTTCTACGCCCTCTGAAAAGTGTCCGCATGCATGAATCCGTTAAGCGTCTGAGTTGGCGGGACGTGATCTGACGCTAAGACGAGAGGCGGAGTCGGAAGTTGCAGAAATGAAGATGTTGTGTTTTTCTGAAGGAGTGACGTGGCGGGACAGACTCAGGAACGAAGACATCAAAGGCAAGATACGAGTACGTCGGCTTGGGAACGAAGATAAAAAGGCGAGAATGAGGTGGCGAGGGGGTCATGTTAGGAGGAGAGAAGAGAGAAGAGGAGAGCGTAGGGAGGAGGAGGAGAAGAAGGAGAAAGAGAAGGAGAAGGAGGAGGAAGAGGAAACTGGGGATGGATCAAGCTGAGAGGAGAAAAAGCGAGAGGAAGATTTGAGAGGAAGGTTTATGGATGCAGTGAAGGAAGACAAGATTGTAATGGGTGTGTCCGAGGAAGGGGAAGAAGAGAGAGCACGTAGGAGAAGGTTGATCCACCATGGCTACACCTGACGGGAGCCGAAGGAAGTTTTTTATTATTATTTTCATTTATTTTGCCGTAGAAAGAATCCTTATATCACTTTATCTCGATCCTGTGACTCCTATGCATGTTTCGCTACTCAGTCAATCACACTAAATTCAAGTCCTCTAATACACAACAGGACTTAAAAAAAGAAAGAAAAGAAAAAAAGAAAAAGGAAAAGAAAACAAAAACAGCTATTTGTCATTTTCCATCTAAGTAGTAAGCAAACTTTCCAAACAAGTAACAAAAGAAACTGAAAACCGAACAATTATTGAGCTACGAAAGGCAAAAATTGGAGACAAGACCCTGAGCAGAGCAGACGACCAATGAAAGCCGAACCACCATTACAAGTTAGTCAAAAAGAAAGAAAAAAAAAAAGCCTCAGTTAAGAAAGTATACACAAACTTACACCAAAACCTGAAGAATTCCCTCGATAATGAAGAAAATGAGGCAGTGTGGTGA
>NC_059285.1:14681277-14683777 GCF_017591435.1 Portunus trituberculatus
GTGCAACGACACAATGCAGACGTTGTTGTGGTGACCGAGACATGGCTGAACAGTGAGGTGGAGCCCACGTATGGCAGGATGCAGGGCTTCACCCACTGGGTGAGGAGGGACCGACAGGAGCGAACAGGAGGTGGAGTGGCTGTCTGCTTCAAGGAAGGAATGCAGGCCCAGCTACTCGACATAGACACGCCTCCAATGATGGAGATGATGTACTTCCGAGTAATGCTGGCAGACCGCTCAGCCCTCCTGCTGTGTGCCCTGTATCGCCCCCCGCGACAAGGGCCTGACTCACTCTTGTACCTGACTGAGACCTTAGACAACCTGATGATGGCACACAGCTGCAGCCACGTGCTGATTGTGGGGGATCTCAATCACCACCTGGAAAGAGACGCCTACGAGAATCTCCTGGAGGTGCAGGGTCTGACAGATCATGTCACCTTCCCACACATGAACGAGGAGGGACATTAGACCCTGTCATCTCAGACTACCAGGAAGACAAGCTTCAGTGTCATCAGCTGGGGCTCGTGGGCAGCTCTGACCATCACGCTGTACTGACACAGCTGGAAGTGGGCGTGGCTCAGGACGAGGCCACCACCCGCACCATCTGGCTGTGGAACAAAGCAGACTGGGCTTCCCTGCGCCGCGACCTGACCCACACCCCATGGGCCACTCTGCTACAGGGAGGAGCAGAGAGTGAAGCACTTGCACTCACCTCTCACCTTCTCGCCCTCCAGAGACGCCACGTCCCACACAGGGAATACACCACCAGATCGACGGATCAGCCATGGTTTGGCTACCGTTGCCGTGTTGCTGCCGAGGCAAAGTATGCTGCCTGGCTCCGCTACAAGAGGAACCCGACTCGGCGCAACAAGGACCTGCACAGGGCTGCATGCAGGAGGATGGTGGTAACCAGCAAGTGGGCCTTAAAAAAGTGGGAGGAAAGCCTGCGCCGGAAACTGTGTGGCACTGGCGTAGGAAACAAAACTTGGTGGTCTCTTGTTAAGGACAAACAAGGAACTGGCCACCAAGAATCCATCCCTCCCTCAGCAAGCAGGACGGTACTGTCGCCACCAGCAGTAAGGAGAGGGCACAGTTGCTGGCTTCCTTGTTTGCTGGAAAAATGAAGGTCGGGAATCCACAGCAGCCACCGCCTCAGCTGGTCCAGCAATGTGAGAAGACTGTCACCATGGTGGAGGTGACGCATCAGCAGGTGAAGCGATTATTGCGGGGCTGGACACACAGAAAGCCACCGGCCCTGATGACATCAGCCCGCACCTGCTGAAGCGATGCTCCCAGGAACTGGCTGCCCCTCTCACCCAAGTCTTCACAACTTGTGTACGGGAAAACGTCTGGCCTTCAGTGTGGAAGGAGGCTCGAGTAGTTCCGTACACAAAAAGCTCCAGGACGGACCCAAAAAACTACAGACCCATATCCCTGTTGTCAGTGGTGGGTAAAGTGTTTGAGAGGGTCGTGGCAGAGGTGGTGTGTAGCCATCTCAAGGACAATGCCCTCCTCTCAGACCAACAGTTTGGGTTCAGACCTGGAAGGTCAACCTCCGACCTAATGATGCTTCTCACCAGGCATTGGCAGGACGCCCTCGACGACGGCAAGGACACTATAGTGGTTGCTTTGGACATAGCAGGAGCTTTTGATAAAGTATGGCACAACGGATTACTAGAAAAGCTTCGTGCTAAAGGCATCCAGGGTGGCTTGCTACGACTCTTGGGAAATTACCTGCAGGACAGAAGCCTCAAGGTGGTTGTCAACGGGCAAACATCTGAGTCCCTGCCTGTGGAGGCATCAGTGCCACAGGGTTCAATTCTTGGCCCACTCCTGTGGAATATCTACGTGGATGATCTTCTCCAGCTACTGCCAGGAGTCATGGCCTATGCTGATGACTGCACCCTCTCCTATACCTATCCACGCCAGGACAGTGGGCGGGCTGCTGAGGCCATCAATCAGCAGCTACGAGTGATAAAGGAGTGGGGTGCTCGCTGGCAAGTGACATTCGCGCCGGAGAAGACACAAGCAATGGTTGTCTCTCGGTCCCCAGCCGCCATGGCAGCAATGGCAGGAAAGTTGTCTTTTGGCGCTGCTGCTCTCCCACTCCAAGATGACGTCAAGATACTTGGAGTGGAGGTGGATCGAGGGCTGAGGTTTGACAGGCATGTCAAAACCATTGCCAAGAAAGCCTCTCACAGGATCTCCGCTCTCAGAAGGATCGCCAGTTTCCTCGACAGGAAGGGAGACTGCTGCTGTACAAGGCACAGGTGCGGCCCCACCTTGAATACGCAGCTCTCTCCTGGATGTCCTGTGCCGCCACACACAGAAGGAGACTGGACAGCATCCAACGCCGCGCCATACGGCTAGTAGATGCTGCACTACCACCTCACCCAGAGCCTGAGCGTCCCCTTGATTCACTGGAACACCGCAGAGACGTGGCGGCGATCGTAGTGTTCCATAAGGCACAGGTGCAAAGAGTGCCACATCTGGCAGGGCT
>NC_059285.1:14688777-14691277 GCF_017591435.1 Portunus trituberculatus
GGTAATAACTCTAGAACTATTATCTCATCCCATTATTATTTCCATTATCATTCATCTATTTATCAGCATTCAGTATTATTTTTTTTTCTATAATTTTCTCTAATATATACAAGAATTAACAGCACTATAGTCTACTCCAAGATGGCTCCTGGATTTAAAGTATTATTGAAAACGTAATTGATTTGATGTGAATAATACTTGTTCTCTGTTGATCAATGCACTTACTTACAAGGACAGCTCACGGTTTTCCTCGAGATCTTTCAGCCACATATTCCTGGGCGCCATTCAAACAGAGACCCAGGAGCCACTTTTGAGTACACACACTATAGCACCAGTCTCTGTCATTCATACATTTCTCTGGTAAACTCTGCAACTCAATGTCTGCTTCTGTATTTCCAGCTTCCTGTGACTTGAATTCATTTAACCCCTTCAGTGCCATGATGCGTTCTCATACTCATTCTGCTGACTATTTAGTGATTGTATACAGCTTCAGAAACTTACGTGGGGATTAAAATACTGATGACTGTGGCCATTAATCTTCTGACTTCCATAGACCCTTCCTAATGTCAATCAAATATGGTCTAATCGTGCACAAATCTCAAAGTAAAATTGCGTCCCATTACTGAAAAGGAAGGAGTTTCAAGACATTTATCCTTTTTGTTTTTTCTTTCTTTTTTTTTTTTTTTTTGGGGGGTGTCTCTTACATAATAATAATAAAAAAAACTAGCACTTGACAACCCCAGCCAGAACCTTCGCCTGCCTCTAACCTGTTCAAACACGTAGCTACTGAGAAAAAGCCAATATGATTATTAAAAGAGGTATAGGCCGCTGTGTTTCCTTTATTCTACTCCTTATTTACTTTACCTGCGCTTCTCTACAACAACAACAACAACTACTACTACTACTACTACTACTACTACTACTACTACTACTACTACTACTACTACCAATTTGCACTAGTCACCGTAATGATAACTATTCAATTTTAACTGTTTATTCAATTATGTGTTTATTCAATATTGCTAGGTCAGAATGTGTGTGTGTGTGTGTGTGTGTGTGTGTGTGTGTGTGTGTGTGTGTGTGTGTGTGTGTGTGTGTGTGTGTGTGTGTGTGTGTGTGTGTGTGTGTGTGTGTAAATTAATCTGTCTATCTTTATTTTTGCATCTTTCAATTTTTTTTGTAATTACACTATTATTATTATTATTATTATTATTATTATTATTATTATTATTATTATTATTATTATTATTATTACTACTACTACTACTACTACTACTATTATCGTTGTTATCATTATTGTTGCTGTTGTTGATGTTATCATTATCTTCATCATCATCATTTACTGCTATATCCAATTTATTTCTTATTTTCCTTCCTTCATTCATTCTTTCCCTGTTCTTCATGTTCTCCCCAATATTATCATCATTATCCTCCTGCTCCTTCTTCATCCTCTGTACCTTCCTCCTCTCTTCCATCTGTTCCTCTCCTTCCTTTCACCTTTCTCCTCTTTCTCCTGTTCTTTCTACACTTTTTCCTCGCCACTGTAACTTGCCCACCTTCCACATTGACCACTTCCTTCACTACACCCACCACTTCCTCCTCCTCCACCTTTTCTCTCCACCTCCTCCAGTCCTTCCCCTTCCGTGTACTCTTCACAAACACATCCTCTCCCCCCACCCCTAAACTCACCCCAACCCCACCCCTGCCAACACCCCCTCCACACTCATTCACATGCTAATACTTATACACGCACACTACTACACCTTCCCCTCCCTCTCTCTCTACAACCTCATGGCCTCATAACACCTACCCACCTACCCACCTACCCACACCCACACACCCACACACCCACACACTAACACCCTCCATCTACACTTTTACTTCTGAATATCTGCCATTTGTCGTAATTGCTGTTGTTGTTGTTGTTGTTGTTGTTGTTGTTGTTGTTGTTGTTGTTGTTGTTTGTATCCTAATCTCTCAAAAAAATCCCATCTCTCCTTCATTCCTAAGCCTTGGTTCCTCCTCTCCTCATTCCTAATTTCCTAAGATCTTCCTCCTCTCCTCCACATTCGTATTTTTTTTAGCATCATCTCTCCTGCAAACTAACCCATCTCTCTCTCTCTCTCTCTCTCTCTCTCTCTCTCTCTCTCTCTCTCTCTCTCTCTCTCATTCCTAACCTTTAATACTTCTTCTCATTTTTCCTTCCCTAACATTCCAAAACCCCCATTCCACTCAACTACCCTCCCATCGCCTCCACAGTTTCTAATTCACCCCAACTTCAACCCACTCCAGCAACCCACACCTTCAAAAACACCTCTCAACCCCAGCAACCCCCAAAATAACCCCACCACCTCCCCTCTCTCACTCCTTCCCCATCTACCACTACAAATAGACTCCTACACAGTTCCCCTCTCTTCCTCTCCTCCTCCTTAGCCTTCCATTCCTACGCAAGCTTGTATTTCCCCTCCCTTCCCTTCCTCCTTCCCCTCCTTCTCCCCTC
>NC_059285.1:14698777-14701277 GCF_017591435.1 Portunus trituberculatus
CTCCTCCTCCTCCTCCTCCTCCTCCTCCTCGTCCTCCTCCTCTTTTTTGCTTCCTCTTCTTCTATACACGTGGAAGCAAATGACCTTTCCTTACAGCAGTCTCTCTCTCTCTCTCTCTCTCTCTCTCTCTCTCTCTCTCTCTCTCTCTCTCTCTCTCTCTCTCTTCTTTTCTCCAATTTTTCCCCTTCTTATTTTACTTTCCCTTCTCTCCTTACCTAAAGTCTCTCTCTCTCTCTCTCTCTCTCTCTCTCTCTCTCTCTCTCTCTCTAGCATATTAGCATTCGGCTCCCCCCTGAGCTTGGCCCGTGGAATGTAATGGACGTATTGAGATGCATGGGCGCCTGGAGGTGTCTCTGCCCTGACTCCCACCATATATCAGCGGGAACTAGGGGTGTCATTAACGCGGGGGGGCGGAGGGACGGAGGGGCGGGGGAGGGGAGAGATGTACTGTGGGGTATTTATATGGCGGTGTATCTCTATCTTCTTGTTCTCTGTCTGTTTGTTTGTCTGTCTCTGTGTCTGTCTGTTTGTCTATCTGTCTCTCTGTCTGTCTGTCTATCTGTCTGTCTGTCTCTCTCTTTCTCTATCTATCTATCTATCTATCTATTTTTTTTATCTATTTTTTTGTCTTTATTTTTTTCTTGATTCTTTGTTTCTTCCATAAATTCATTCTTTTTTTCCCCTTTTTCTTTTTTCTTTGCCTTTTTTGTTTTATCTTTTGTTTGTCTATTTTTGTTTGTCTATGTCTGTCTTTTTTTTCTTTTTTCTTTCTTTTCCTCTTTCCTAATTCTTTGTTTCTTCCATAACTTTTTTTTTCTTTTTTCGTCCCTTTCTTTATTCTTTTCTTTCTTGCATGTTCTTTTTTTCTCTAAGTGTTCAATATTTGTGTGTGTGTGTGTGTGTGTGTGTGTGTGTGTGTGTGTGTGTGTGTGTGTGTGTGTGTGTGTGTGTGTGTGTGTGTGTGTGTGTGTGTGTGTGTGTGTGATTATAACAATACTAATCGTGATAGTGTTTGTGAGTGACAGTGCAAGTTTTTTTTTGTTTTAACAGTATGATTGTCTTCTTAAAAACGTGACACACATTTAACAGACAACGTGAATCAAGAGATATAATATTTTGACTGCTTTGAGAGAACTGGGAGGAAGAACACAGAAGCACAAGAGAACACCAGGAAAGGAGTGTATAGGCGGCAGTCCCTGAGTTGAACGAAGACATCTGTATCTATCTATCCCTATCCATTAATGTATCTAATCTTCTAAAGCTCCCTAGTGACTCGCCACCAACCACCTCGTTACTCAGCCCATTCCGCTCACTCGCCCGCCACTCCTCTCCAATAAACACTTTACTTTTTGCTCCTTTTCAAATACAGCTCTCCACTCACTCGCCCACCACTCCTCCCCAACAAACACCTTTCGTCTTATTCCTTTTCAAATACATCTCTCATTACTTTTTAATTAAACTACACTAAGCCATCTAACGAACTAACTAAATGCAAAGATACTATACTGAATTATCCATATGGTAAACTGAAGTGGCTTGGCTCAATACATATACGAAGATATTTTTTCTTTCTTTTTTTTTTTGTAAGAGGGAAAACCAGCCAAGAACAACAAAAGACTGAAAAAAAGGTTCACTTGAAATGCCAGTTCCCTTAAAGATTGATACAGAATTAGCCAAAAGTCAGGGAAATATCAATTCCTTCAATACTGAGACGCATTTTTACCTTGATTTATGGGTACGATTGGACGATTTTATTTGTGTTGTAAGTTAATCGCTTTTCTTTTTTTTTCTTTTCTTTTTTATATCATCGCCCGTGATTAGTTTGAAATTAACACCTTTCAGTATTGGGACGCATTTTTTCTTTGATTTTTTGTGTATGACTAGACGATTTTATTTGCATTAGGAAGGATATATGGGGATCAGAAGATTAATAGCCAGAGTCTTTACTATTTTAATCCCCCACAAGAGTTTCTGAAGCTGTGTAAAATCACCAAATAGTAACCAGAATGAATATGAAAGACACGTCATTGTAAACTGAAGAGATTAAGAATTACGAATGTTTATTTACTATACGAGTCTCTGCCATACAAAAATAACGAGGCAGGCGCAGTAAGGACGATATTAAACTGTCCTTGCAATAAACCTGAACGGAAATACATACCTCGCAAAATTTTAAGAGTTACCGATGTTTATTTTCCACAAGGCCGCCACAGCCACACCGGGGAAGCGACGCATGTGGACTGAGATAAATGGCAAGCTTTCATTCCGGCCAGCTTAACACAAACGCCACGGGGAATTACACAGCCATTAGTGTGACGCACGCCGCTCACTCCGATGCAGGGAACACAATACAATACATCCTTTCAACACACAAACTTGTCCATAGCACAGCCCGACAAGATTTCAAGACTGTATAAATTGTGTGTGTGTGTGTGTGTGTGTGTGTGTGTGTGTGTGTGTGTGTGTGTGTGTGTGTGTGTGTGTGTGTGTGTGTGTGTGT
>NC_059285.1:14706277-14716277 GCF_017591435.1 Portunus trituberculatus
GAAAAATAAAAAAAAATTATAAAGGAAGGCATGGCAAAACAGGATAAATGAGAAGAAGAGAAGGAGGAGGAGGAGGAGGAGGAGGAGGAGGAGGAGGAGGAGGAGGAGGAGGAGGAGGAAACATCGATCAATGGTGCAGATTTCGTGTGTGTATGTATGTATGTGTGTGATATAATTCTCTCTCTCTCTCTCTCTCTCTCTCTCTCTCTCTCTCTCTCTCTCTCTCTCACTTGGAATCTCTCTCAATTAAACACCAGCCTAAGGGAGGAGGAGGTAAAAAGGGAAGGGGGACGGAGGGGGGGATGGGGAGGAAAGGGAGGTATGGAGGAAAGGGATGGAGGTAAACAGTAGAGGGAGATGAAGGAAGAGATTAATGGAGAGAGAGAGAGAGAGAGAGAGAGAGAGAGAGAGAGAGAGAGAGAGAGAGAATATGGGCGTTATGGAGAGAAAAGTTATATATTTAAAAGAGAGAGGCAAATCCTCTCTCTCTCTCTCTCTCTCTCTCTCTCTCTCTCTCTCATCATTCTGTCTCTTTCTTTCAATATTTTTCACTTTTCATTTCTTTCTTCCTTCATTTGTCTTCATTTTAATTTTTCTTCTCAGTTTCCCTTTCAGCATTTTTCCATTTTCTCTCTCTTCCTTTTTTTATCATTTTTTCATTATTATCATGTTTTTATTCAATTTTCCTGTTCATCGCTTATTTATTTATTTATTTATTTATTTGTTTTTTTTTTTTTTCTCATATTAATTTTCAACTTTTCTTTTTTTTTCTCTCTTTATCCATTCTTCCTTCTTTCTTTCCTTCTTTCCTTCCTTCCTTCTTTCTTTTTCCTTCCTTCTCTACTTCTTTGTTTCCTTTCTTCCTTTCAACTTCATCTTCCTCTCCTTTCTTCATTTCTTCCTTCCTTCTTTCCTTCCTTCCTTCATTTCTTCCTTCCTTCCTTCTTCCTTTCTTTCCTTACGTTTACATATTTCTTTCCTTTCCTCCTTCGTTCCTTCCTTCTTTCCTTCCTTCCTTCTTTCCTTCCTTCTTTCATTCATTCCATCTTCATCTTTCTTTCTTCCTTCCTTCTTTTCTTTCTTATATCTTCATCTCAATCTCCTTCCTTCCTTCCTTCTTTCATTCATTCCATCTTCATCTTTCTTTCTTTCTTTCTTCCTTCTTTTCTTCCTTAAACCTTCATCTTAATCTTCTTCCTTCCTTCCTTCCTTCCCTCTTTCCTTCCTTCATTCATTCCTTCTTTCCTTCCTTCACTTTTCCTTTTCGCCATACAAGCCCCAAATCTTTTCTTATTTCTCCTCTTCCATCAACAAACTTTTATCGCGATTATTATTTTTCCCTCTTCCTCTTTCTCTTCCCTTTTATCTCTTCCTCTTTATTCTTCCTTCTCCTCTTCCTCCTTTCTCCTGTCTTCTATTTCTTTCTTTCTTAAATGCTCCTCTCTTTTTCGTTCTCTACTTTGCATGAGCGCTCTCTCTCTCTCTCTCTCTCTCTCTCTCTCTCTCTCTCTCTCTCTCTCTCTCTCTCTCTCTCTCTCTCTTATTCACAAGTGTGTCAGGAGAACAAGCCTATTGTCATCGAGGGACTTATATCTCTCTCTCTCTCTCTCTCTCTCTCTCTCTCTCTCTCTCTCTCTCTCTCTCTCTCTCTGCGCAACAAATTTTTCACATGAATTTTTGAAGGAACCGAAGAAAATGAAAGAAAAATAGTCAATGAAAATTTACATATAAAGAGAAAATTATGAGAGAGAGAGAGAGAGAGAGAGAGAGAGAGAGAGAGAGAGAGAATCACGCCACGGATCTTCTGTAACATTTCGTCCTCCTCCTCCTCCTCCTCCTCCTCCTCCTCCTCCTCCTCCTCCTCCTCCTCCCACAAAGCCGGTCATCGAGTATTGACAGGAACAAATACTCTTCATGTTTAACTGTCGCATCGTCACGAGGAGGAGGAGGAGGAGGAGGAGGAGGAGGTAGATGAAGAAGAGGAAGGAAGTGGTAGTGGTGGTGATGGAGGAGAAACACAATGGAACAGAGAGGAAGAAGTAAAAAAAAAAAAGGAGGAGGAGGAGGAGGAGGAGGAGGAGGAGGAGGAGGAATACAAAGGAAAGTCAAACAGCAACAGACATGTTAGTCCTTTCGAGGCTGTTTGGTAACTACTTCTAACTGGCTACAGATAAGAGAGACAGGACAGTACAGGAGAAGGCTCCTCCCCACCCACCACTCCCTCCAGCTTTCGCTGGCATGGAAAATAGCTTGGAAAAGTACCATGCAGTATGGAAAAACTGACATGGAATTTTCACAGGAAAGGATGAAAGGAGATTCTATTATTCACCCTACGGTGAACTCTACATATCTATCTATAAGAAAGTTAATATAGTATAATGTTTAATTATTCAGACAAGAAGAGAGCTTGTTGGGGTTATTCTTTAAATATTTATCAATTTTGTTTTTGAATGATGCAATGGAAGTACTGTTTACTATTTCTGAAGGAAGCTTATTCCAAATGTTAACTATTCTATTAAAGAAAAAGTGCTTTGCCTCGTGGGTTTTAAAGCGTTTTGGTGTAATTTTAAATCCATTATTCCTTGTTATGGTGGAATGATCAATAGTAAAATATTTATTGACATCAAGGTTGTTGTATCCCTGAAAAATTTTGAAAACTTCGATTAGGTCTCCTCTTATCCTGCGCTTTGTTAAGCTGAATAAATTTAATGCTTCCAGTCGTTCCTCATACGGCTTGTTTCTCAATCTCGGAATCATCTTGGTCACTCTACGCTGGATCCTTTCCAGTTTTTCAATGTCTTTTCTGTAATATGGTGACCAGAACTGCACACAGTATTCAAGCTGAGGACGCACCAATGAGTTATATAAAGTAAGGATAACTTTTTCTGATTTAAATTCAAAGGTTCTTCCAATGAACCCAACTAATTTATTTGCATTCTTTACTGCTTCTGTGCAGTGTTTGCTCGGCTTGAGATCTTTAGACACCACAACACCAAGATCTTTTTCATTCTCAGCACTTGCCAGAGGTACATTACTCATTACGTATTTTGCTTGTACATTGTTACTTCCAATGTGTAGGACTTTACACTTTTCTATATTGAATTTCATTTGCCATTTTTCTGCCCAGCGTGTCAGTTTATTTAAGTCACACTGTAGTTCTTGCCATTGTGACGTTGATGTAACTTTGCTCATTATTTTGGTGTCGTCCGCGAATTTGCTTATTTTACAAGTGATTCCTTCATCAATATCATTAATATAAACAATGAAAAGAACTGGTCCTAATACAGAGCCTTGAGGAACACCACTTTTACATTGTGCCACTCTGATTCTTTTCCATTTATAACAACACGTTGCTTTCTGTCAGAGAGCCAGTCTTCCAGCCATTTCAGGGTATTTCCGGCTATGCCGTGAGCTTTTACTTTGCTGATTAGCCTCTTGTGAGGGACAGTGTCGAAAGCTTTCTGGAAATCAAGATAAATAACATCCACTGCTTTTGTCTCGTCATACGAGTTAAAAACTTCATAAAAGAAGTCTAGTAGGTTTGTTAAGCAGGATCTCTTGTTTCTGAAACCATGTTGTGAATCTTTCATGATCTTATTTTCTTCTCGAAATTTGACAATCTTATCTCTGATTATTGTTTCCATCAGCTTGCACACTACTGAAGTAAGGCTGATTGGTCTGTAATTAGCTGGGAGAGATTTATTTCCTTTCTTGAAAATGGGCGTGACATTTGCTAGCTTCCACTCCTGGGGGACTTTCCCTGCTTGTAAAGTTTTATTGAATATAATCGTGAGTGGTTTCACGAGCTCATTTTTCGCTTCTTTGAGAAGCCTGGGTGATATCTTGTCTGGTCTTGTGACTGGAAGGTTAAAATCTCCCATAATTATGCAATTGTTTACGCAGCAAATGTCCGCGATTTGTTCATACAATTGTTCGTCTGTGGCGGGTGACTGGCCTGGAGGACGATAGACGAGACCTAATGTTATTCTTCGGGATTTATTTTCTATATGAATGAAATTGACATCTATGTTTGCAATGGTTGAAGTTTGCATCACACGAGCACGAAGAGTACTTTTAACGTAAAACATTACACCGCCCCTAGTACGGTGAGATCTCTCGCTACTAAAAATGTTACAGCCAGCAAGTGAGTATTCTGCGAGGCAATCTCTGTGTGTTGTATTGATCCAAGTTTCTGTGATGCCGATGATGTCATAGTTTTCTTGATGTATAAGAGCTTGGAGCTCATTAGATTTATTTCGTAAACTACGGGCATTGAAATAACAAGCTCTGATCTTGCCTGAATCTGAAGATGAGGAGGAGGAGGAGGAGGAGGAGGAGGAGGAGGAGGAGGAGGAGGAGGAGGAGGAGGAGGAGGAGGAGGAGGAGGAGGAGGAGGAGGAGGAGGAGGAGGAGGAGGAGGAGGAGAAGGAGGAGCAGGAGAGGGCAGTAGGTAGGGTCGTATAATGAGGTTACCTGCTTAAAAAGAGGTGCTGTTTTACTGATCTTTATTGCTGGTGTGGGAATGAGAGCGAAGAGTGACGAAGAGGAGGAGGAGGAGGAAGAGGAGGAGGAAGAGGAAGAAAAACAAGAGGAGGAGGAGGAGGAGGAGGAGGAGAAGGAGGAGGAGGAGGAGGAGGAGGAGGAGGAGGAGGAGGAGTTACTAGTTCAAAGTTCATAGTTCAAAGGCAAGAGAGGAAGCAGTAATATTATAACAAGGAGAGGAACACAAAGGAATACAAAGAAAGGAAGGAACAGACAGCAACACCCTTACTACTACTACTAATACTACTACTATTATTGGTCCTTAACGAGTCTGTCTATTTGTCTATCTGTCTGCCTGTCTGTCTGTCTGTCTAACTCTTCTACCAACTAAAGGCTCACGAAAGACAGGAAATATAAGAGAAAAGAACAACGTACAAAACTTAGGGACAGAGATGCGGAGTGTGATGGTAAAGGAAAGAAGAGAAGGAGAGAAGAGAAATTATGTAACTCTAGTGATAAACAAAAGAAGAAAATGAGTCATGCAGAATGTGTAGGAAGGGAAACATAATTCTGGTGACAAAATTTAATATAAGAAAAAATATTAGTTACGTATGTTATTTTAATGGTTTAACCCCTTCAGTACCATGACGCGTTTCCATATTGATTCTGGTTATTTTATACAGCTTCAGAAACTTATGTAGGGATAAAAATAGTGAAGACTGTGGCCATTAATCTTCTGACCTCCATAGACCCTTCCGAATGTCAATAAAATAGTCTAATCGTACACAAATCTTAGGTAAAAATGTGTCGCGGTACTGAAGGAGTTAATGTGAGTTGACCATTAATCTGTCTTACCTGTGTCTCGTCTAATCGACCAAATCTTAGAGCTACTGAAGGAGAGAGAGAGTTGCTTGAGAGAGTGCTCGTCTTAGAGAGAGAGAGAGAGAGAGAGAGAGAGAGAGAGAGAGAGAGAGAGAGAGAGAGAGAGAGAGAAAGGAAACCACACATGCACTCAAACAGTCAATCATCACACACACACACACACACACACACACACACACACACACACACACACACCAATCACAACCTACCTGCACTCCTTCATTCCCTTCCCTGGCACTTTCTGGAGCTCTTTGCCCTTCACTCTGTCATTTCCTCAGTTCATCTTTTTCTCTCTCTTTTTTTAGACGTGGAAAATTATTGGGTTTACATTTTGCCTCCTTTTTTTTTCATTCTTTACAGGTCACCTTCGTGGAGAAAGATAGACAGACAGATAGATAGATAGATAGATAGATAGATAGATAGATAGATAGATAGATAGATAGATAGATAGATAGATAGATAGATAGATAGAAAGAAAGAAAGAAAAAGTTAGATAGATAGATAGAGATAGATAGATTATTGATTATTGATTGACTGAAAAATATATAGATAGATAGATAGATAGATAGATAGATAGATAGATAGATAGATAGATAGATAGATAGATAGACATATAGATAGATAGATACGTAGGTAGGTAGATAGATAGAAATATAGATACATACATACATACATACATACATACATACATACATACATACATACATACATACATACATACATACATATATACATACATACATATACACATACATGCAGAGAATAGCAAATCACAAAGCCAGTTTTCCTCTCCCATTTTATTTCACTCATTCCTTCCTTTTTATTATCATTCTTGTGTGTCCAACCCCCTTCAGTACTGGGACACATTTTTACCTTGAGATTTGCGTACGATTAGACCATTTTATCAACATCAGGAAAGGTCTATGGAGGTCAGAAGATTAATGGCTACAGTCTTCACTATTTTAACCCTTCAGTACTGGGACACATTTTTACCTTGAGATTTGTGTACGATTAGACCATTTTATTGACATCGGGAAAGGTCAATGGAGGTCAGAAGGTTAATGGCCACAGTCTTCACTATTTCTATCCCCCACATGAGTTTCTGAAGGTGTATAAAATCACCAATTAGTCACCAGAATGAATATGGAAACACGTCATGGTACAGAAGGGAAAGAGAAACAAAACAAGAAATATTACAGAAAGGAAAAGAAAGATAGAAAGAAATACAAATGAAAGAAAGAAAGAAGAAAAATAAAGAAAAAAGAAAAGCTAACTCATTGTCTCAACTCCAAAATAAAGCGGAAAATAAGTGAAAATAGAAAGAAATAAAGGAAAAAATTTGAAAGAGGAAAAGAAAAGTAAAAAGAAAATGTCAACTAATCGCTTCTACAAAAAAAAAGGGAAAGGAAGAAGAAAGGAACAGAGATAAAAAGAGTAGGAGTAAAAATAATAGAAATATAGGAAAAATGATGATAATCGTGTAAATAAAAGAAGAAAATAATGAGAAAAAAGAAAGGAAGACAGGAAAAGAAATAGGTATCAAATGATCAACAAATAACAAAAATAATTATCAAAAAAAAAAAAAAAAACGAAAAACAAAGAAAAAATAAAGAAAAAAACAAGGAAAAACAAAGCAAAACAAGGAAAAAAACATGAATAAACAAGGAAAAAACAACAAAAATACCACCAACACTTTTCTCCCCAATAACAAACACAAACTAAAAAAAAAAAAAGCAGACAATTCTAAAAGCAAACAATTACAAAAAACAAGAATTAAATTAGCAATGGAGACATTTTGAAACACTCTCATAAACAATCAAACACCTTCACATTTCCTATCCTCTTCATCATTTCCATCCTTTCTACACCTATCCTATCTTCATCTCCGTATCTTTCCCTTCCCCTCCTCCCTCTCCCATTCTCCCTTTCCCATCCTTCCCGCCTTCCCCATTCTCTACCTCATACCCATCCCATCTTTCTCCTCTCCCTATCCTTCCCTCCCCATTTTCCTTTTCCCATCCTCCTCTTTCCCATCCTTCCTCATCCCCTCTACCTTTCCCCATCCACCATTTCTACCCTTCTTCCAATCTTCTCCTATCTACATCCAGGGATCAATCTATCCATCTCTATCCTTTACCATCCTTCTCACAATCCTGATATCCTCTCCTCTCACTTACATCCCCCTCACTCTTCTTCTTCTTCTTCTTCTTCTTCTGTCTTTCCTCCCATCCTCCTCACCTTCCTCCAACGCACTTCCTTGCTTACCTGCAAATAAAGAAAGGGAAGCGTTGATATTGATGCGATAGTAGTAGTAGTAGTAGTAGTAGTAGTAGTAGTAGTAGTAGTAGTAGTAGTAGTAGTAGTAGTAGTAGTAGTAGTATAATTACAGCAAAACCAACAAAAACAACAAAAGTAAGAAAAATAATAATAATAATAATAATAATAACAAAAAAAAAAAAATATAATAATAATAATAATAATAATAATAATAATAATAATAATAATAATAATAATAACAAGGACGATCTCATTAAGCATTTATTTTACTTTCATTTCTTATTCAGATTATTTTTCCCATTTTCTTTGAGTAAACATCGTGTGCGTGTGCGTGTGTGTGTGTGTGTGTGTGTGTGTGTGTGTGTGTGTGTGTGTGTGTGTGTGTGTGTGTGTGTGTGTGTGTGTGTGTGTGGTAAAACCCTCTTTTCTCTCTCATTTAACACCTGTTCCTTCTTCTCTTATACGTATTTTCCTCCTCCTCCTCCTCCTCCTCCTCCTCCTCCTCCTCCTCCTCCTCCTCCTCCTCCTCCTCCTCCTCCTCCTCTTGCTCCTTCCAAAACAAGACGCAAATTTACATATTCTATTTTCTTGCCCTCTTCCTTATTTCCCCTCGAATTCACACGAGTTGAGGGGAGAGGGAGAGGTGAGGAGGGGAGAGAGAGGGGAGAGGGAGGGAGGAAAGAGAGGAAAAGAAATAATGGAAACTTGTATAGTGAGATATGTATAGATTGAGGGGAGGGATAGGGGAGGGAGAGGGGAGAGAGAGAGAGGGGAGCAGAGGGAAGAAGAGGAGAGGAGGGAAGACAAAACTCCTGGAGAGGAAGGAAGGGGAAACATAGAGAGGAAAAGGAATGAAGAGGGAGAGGAAGGTTGGAAAGGGAGGGGAAATTGGAAGGAAAAAGGGGAAGAGGGGAGGGAAAAAAGTAAGGAAGGGAAGAGGAGGAAAGGGATATCGGGGAAGAGCGGCTACGGAAATTAAGGAGGAGGAGGAGGAGGAGGAGGAGGAGGAGGAGGAGGAGGAGGAGGAGGAGGAGGAGGAGGAAGGAAGAAAAAGAAAAGTACCTTATTTAATTTCCTTGTGTGTGTGTGTGTGTGTGTGTGTGTGTGTGTGTGTGTGTGTGTGTGTGTGTGTGTGTGTGTGTGTGTGTGTGTGTGTGTGTGTGTGTGTGTGTAGTAGTAGCAGTAGCAGCAGCAGCAGCAGTAGTAGTAGTAGTAGTAGTAGTAGTAGTAGTAGTAGTAGTAGTAGTAGAAGGAGATGAGGAGATAAGATGATCAGAACAAGAAGAAATAAAAAGAAGAAGAAAAAGAAGAAGAAGAAGAAGAAGAAGAAGAAGAAGAAGAAGAAGAAGAAGAAGAAGAAGACGAAGAGGAGGAGATAAGAAGACAATAATAACAATCTTCCTTTATTAAGAACAATTCTCATTAACTCTTCCAAACCTGTATAGTCCTCCTCCTCCTCCTCCTCCTCCTCCTCCTCCTCCTCCTCCTCCTCCTCCTCCTCCTCCTCCTCCTTCCTCTCTCCACACAACTTCCTTCCTAACTCTTCCCCAACCAGCCTTACCAAAACCACATCCTTCCCCTCCTCTTCCCCCCCTCCTCCTCACCTCTCCCCCTCAACCATACCTCCCTTCAACCTTTCTCTCTTTCCCCATTCCTCTCACCTCCTCTCCCTTCTTCCTTTCCTTCCTTCCACCTCTTCCTCATCCTCCATCATCTCTTCCTCCTCCTCCCTTACCTATTTCTCCAGTGCCCTTACTTGCTACGCCCCTTCCTTCTCCCTTCCTCCCTTCTTCTTTTCTTTCTCACAGCAGACACTTACAAGTTCTTCCCCTCTTCTCTTCTCTTCTCTTCTCTTCTCTTCTCTTCTCTTCTCTTCTCTTCTCTTCACACTTTTTTTTTACTTTTTAGGAGTTGTCTTCCTTTGAGAATTTACTCGTCTACTTTTCTTCATTTCCTCATTTTCTTCTTTTTCTACTTTTTTTCTCTTTTAGCCTCTTTTATTCTTTCCTTTCCTTCATTTCTATTCTTTATTTTCCTTCTTTTCCCTTTTTCTACCATTCTTTTCTTCCTTTAATTTCTTTCCTCCTCCTTTTCCTTCTTTTTCCTCTTTATCTTTCCTCAATTTACTCAACTCTTCTCTCTTCTTGTTCTTCTTCTCCGTCTTTCCTCCTCCAACCCCTGCTTTCCTCTTCTTCCTTCCTCTTCCTCTTCCTCCTCCTCCTCCTCCTCCTCCTCCCTTTTCTGTCTATCCTGAGCCCCTTCCCTTCTTCCCTTTCATAATCTTTACCTCTTTACCTTCTCTACCTCTCCCTTTCCCCCTCTCCCCCCCACCCCCTACCTAAGGTCATTGCTCCTGGGG
>NC_059285.1:14723777-14726277 GCF_017591435.1 Portunus trituberculatus
GTCACCAAAACAAGAAAGAAGATAGAAGAAAGAAGATAGAAGAGAAGGAGAGGAGAGAAGAAGAAAAGAGAGAAGAGTGAAGGAAGAGAGAAGAGAGAAGAGACGATAGAACAGAGACGATAGAAGAAGAGAGAAAAATAGAAGAGAAGATAGAAGAAAGAAGAAAGAAGAAAGATAGAAGAAGGAAGATAAACAGAGAATGCCCAGATCACCGTCAGAGAGCAAAATTATAAGTTAAGTGTGTGTGTGTGTGTGTGTGTGTGTGTGTGTGTGTGTGTGTGTGTGTGTGTGTGTGTGTGTGTGTGTGTGTGTGTGTGTGTGTGTGTGTGTGTGTGGTTACGTATGAGTATGTTTATGTATTTACGTATTTGGTATACATGGAAACTGAAGTACACCTACACCCATAAAGAACTAAGAGGTATAGACATGTATGGCTGGATATGTGGAAGGAAAAAGGAAAGAAAAACGAAGAGAATCAGAAGAAAACGGGATCAAAACAGGAGAAAGAATGAACGTATAAGAAAGAGAAGGAAGACAAAAAAAGAAGAGAAATAAAAATAAAAAATAAGTATAGAAAGAACAAGAGGAAGAAACAGAAGTGGATGAAAAGAATAAAAAGAGTCAACAAAGAACAGGAAGGAATAGAAGGGAAGAAGTAGAGAAGGGAGGAGGGGGTGAGGGGAAGGAGAAAGAAGGAGAGGAGGAGGAGGACAAGGGTGAGGGAGATGGAAAAGAAATAGAAGATAAGAAGAAAAATAAAGCCAGCAAAGAACAGGAGGGTTAAGTACTGGATAGGGAGGTAATGGGGGTGATGTGAAGGAGGAGGGAGGGGAGCACAAGGAGCAGGGGAGAGGGATGAGGGGTGAGGGGTGATGCACGGCCTCTGGGGTGCCATCCATGCCACACACACACACCAACACTTACACCCTCTAATGCCGCCAGCCACGCCCACACCCCGGTAACCACCCCTACACACGCACGCACGCACACACACACACACACACACACACACACACACACACACACATCAGACTAATAAATTACACTGAATCTACTTATGAACATTAGCTTACAGCCTTACACTATCATTATTATTATTATTATTATTATTATTATTATTATTATTATTATTATTATTATTATTTTTATTTTTTTTTTTGAAAGAGAGAGAGAGAGAGAGAGAGAGAGAGAGAGAGAGAGAGAGAGAGAGAGAGAGAGAGAGAGCAAAGGCAGCAGCATGGTACAAATAAATGCAAAACTATTAAACACACACACACACACACACACACACACACACACACACACACACACACACACACACACACACACACACACACACACATAAATCAAATAAAACAAAAACGGAAAACGATAACCAAAAAATAAATAAATAAATAAATAAATAAAACACGAAATAAAACGAACCAAAACACACAAAAAAAAAAACACCCAACAAACAAACAACACGACACTCGACAAAAAAAAAAAAAAAAAAAAGAAAAAGAAAAAGAAAAACAATAATGAAAAAAAAAATTCTTTACTACATCATAAAATGGACCTTTATGTTCGCGTTAACTTGGCGGCGCTGTATAATGACACGAAAATCAAGGAGGAGGAGGAGGAGGAGGAGGAGGAGGAGGAGGAGGAGGAGGAGGAGGAGGAGGAGGAGGAGGAGGAGGAGGACAAATATGACAAATGAGAGAAAAAATAACAATGATGGTGATTGATGTTGATGGTGATGATAATGATGATGAGAGAGAGAGAGAGAGAGAGAGAGAGAGAGAGAGAGAGAGAGAGAGAGAGAGAGAGAGAGAGAGAGAGAGAGAGAGAGGTAACAGCAGAGTAACAGAATAAGCAATTAATTTTCTATCCGAGGAGGAGGAGGAGGAGGAGGAGGAGGAGGAGGAGGAGGAGGAGGAAGAGGAGAAGAAGAAGAAGAAGAAGAAGAAGAAGAAGAAGAAGAAGAAGAAGAAGAAGAAGAAGAAGAAGAAGAAGAAGAAGAAGAAGAAGAAGAAGAAGAAGAAGAAGAAGAAGAAGAAGAAGAAGAAGAAGAAGAAGAAGAAGAAGAAGAAGAAGAAGAAGAAGAAGAGGAGGAGGAGGAGGAGGAGGAGGAGGAGGAGGAGATGAGCCTTGTAACCACTGTGCCCCGCCGGAGAGGTGAAGACAGAGGTATACCCAACACAAAAGTCTTCTGATATCGCCTTTGTACTTCCACCTATGTAATTCTCTATCCATTAAGTAATCCTGTGCTTCCAAATGACGCCACGAATATAATTATGCTAAGTAACTCCATGTCATCCTGTATTTCTTTTAATAATTACGTAACTTATATAATCCATGTCATTCTGTATATATAACTCATGTATCTATCCATAGCTTTATGTCATCATGTTATTGGCGTGATGTAATTAATAAATCTTAAGTAATTTTATGTAATTCTAATGTTTTTTTTTTATTAGAGGAACACTAAGAGAAACAGACTTGAGAGGATGTGATGTAA
>NC_059285.1:14746277-14778777 GCF_017591435.1 Portunus trituberculatus
TTATCTTTTCAGCAAACACCTCCCATGTCTTATCTACATCTGGTGTTTCCAGCAGTATATTCCAGTCAATGGATGCAAGCTGCATACGGAGTCTTGTGTAGTTTGCACGCCGATAGTCTGGCACTTTTTCTTTACTTTCATTCACTTTTCCTTTGTCAAAAGGCCTTTTGGCCAGGCCTGGACCGCCCCTCCCTTCCCCCTCACCGGCAGGGCAGCCTTTTGGCCAGGCCTGGGCCCCCTCCTCCTCCCTCCCGCGGGGCAGCCTTTTGGCCAGGCCTATGTCACCCCTCCCTCCCCCATCCCGCGGAACAGCCTTTTGGCCAGGCCTGGGCCGCCCCTCCCTTCTCCCTCCCGCGGGGCAGCCTTTTGGCCAGGCCTGGGCCGCCCCTCCCTCCTCCCTCCCGTGGGGCAGCCTTTTGGCCTGGCCTGGGCCGCCCCTCCCTCCTCCCTCCCGCGGGGCAGCCTTTTGGCCAGGCCTGGGCCGCCCCTCCCTCCTCCCTCCCGCGGGGCAGCCTTTTGGCCTGGCCTGGGCCGCCCCTCCCTCCTCCCTCCCGCGGGGCAGCCTTTTGGCCAGGCCTGGGCCGCCCTCCTCCTCCCTCCCGCAGGGCAGCCTTTTGGCCAGGCCTGGGCCGCCCCTCCTCCTCCCTCCCGCAGGGCAGCCTTTTGGCCAGGCCTGGGCCGCCCCTCCTCCTCCCTCCCGCGGGGCAGCCTTTTGGCCAGGCCTGGGCCGCCCCTCCCTCCTCCCTCCCGCGGGGCAGCCTCCTGACCTGGCCAGGCCTGGGCCGTCCCCCCCTCCCTACCCTCCCGTGGGACAGCCTCCTGGCCTGGCCTGGCTGCCCCTCCCTCCCCCCTCCCAAGGCAGCTCTCCTCCCCTCCCGGCTGCCTTCCTCCCCTCCCCTCCCACCTAACCCTCCCCTCCCCCACAAGGCAGCCGCGTGCCCTGTGGGGCAGGCTGTCCCGCTCAGTCAGGGAAGTACTCCTGCAGGGTGGAGTACGCCAGGGTGATCAGGGTCAGGGTGTGCCCAATGGAGAGCAGGCTGTCCAACAGATCAAGGGACAGCCTGCCTCCTACCCCGACCCTCCCCTGGCCAGCTTTCCCTGACCTGCGGGGTTCCCGCTGCGGCGGTGGGGAGGGGTTTGTCTCTCCCCTCCCCACTCTGCGGTGGACGAGCCCTGCTTCCTCGCCCACCGGGGGGGTTGCGGCGCCCCCTGCCTCCTCCTGCCTCTCCTCCGGGGTAGGGGCCGAGACCCACAGACCCAGGCCGTCCGACCCCAGGCTGGCCCCCACCTGACCAGCCTTGGCGGGGCCGGCCTCCTGCCCAGGCTGGGCCCCACCTGCCCAGCCTCGGCGGGGCCGGCCTCCTGCCCAGGCTGGGCCCCACCTGGTCAGCCTCGGCGGGGCCGGCCTCCTGCCCAGGCTGACCCCACCTGGTCAGCCTCGGCGGGGCCGGCCTCCTGCCCAGGGCTGACCCCACCTGGTCAGCCTCGGCGGGGCCGGCCTCCTGCCCAGGCTGACCCCACCTGGTCAGCCTCGGCGGGGCCGGCCTCCTGTCCCGGGCTGACCCCCACCTGGTCAGCCTCGGCGGGGCCGGCCTCCTGCCCCGGGTTGGGCCCCACCTGCCCAACCTCTTCGGGGCCGGCCTTCTGCCCCGCCTTTGGGACAGGCTTGGCCTGGGCCTTCTGGGGGGACTCCGGGCTGCCCACTCTCTTGCCATTGCAAAAGAGTGTTGGGCAGCCCCCTGCCCCCTGCGGACACCCTGCCCCCTGACAAGGCAGAGGAACAGGACGGCGTGGCTCCCCGCCGCCCTGCTCGTCATCCTCAGCCCTGCCAGGAGGTCCTCCAGGGCCATTTCCTGGCAGAAGACAATCTCGTCTCCTGCCAGGCATTCGACCCTGGTGGGTGTCTCCGGATCTTTGGTGGCCAGCCTGCCCACCTTCAGGCTGGCCACCTTCTCCGACACGAGGGGCTTGGTCCCCCCCTCGGCTCCTCCCGGAAGGTGAAGGAGGCTATGGTGCGCCTCCCCCAGCCGCAGCAACCAGCTGAACGAGGGCGGGACAACCTCACTGTGTCCACTCCACCCTCGCCCAGCTGGGTCAGCCTCGCCTCCACTTGCAAACGACTGCCTTGGCTCCCCATTCCTAACTCAGATGAATTAAAAAATGTACCTTGGTGAAGTTTTGGCCGAGTGTGGAAAAATAGGATAGTGTTGAAAAAAACATTATTATTGTTATTATTATTATTATTATTATTATTATTTCTGTGTGCGTGAGTGAGTGAGTGAGTGAGTGAGTGAGTGAAGGGGTGAAGAAGGGAATCAAGAACCGACTGAGGGTGCAAGTATTTAGTGAGTGAGTGAATGACGGGACCTGTGATGAAGGGAGTGATGCGTGATGGAGAAAGCATCAATGTTGAAGTTGAATAGGTCGTCTTTATTCACCACGTGTTTCTTTGTCCATGTTTTCATGCTTCATTCATTCTAAAGCCATTCTTTAAAGAAATTTGTGCTTTTATTTCATATTTTGAGTGGAAAACTCAGACCAATTTAGTGCATAGTTCAAAAATCACATCATTGATCTTTGTACACCAGGTTGTTAATGTTGAGAAATTAGCAAGTTTTAGAACCGTATTAGACAGATTGATGAGGCTGACAGGAGGAACACAGCTTGCATTATGTTCTTATGTCCTACCTTTGCAAAGAGGATGATGACAAGAACACAAATAATGACAATGATAACCTACTGGCATACCAGACTGAGATTAAGGAAGCCAGGCAAGACAAGCGTGTTCATGAGAGAGAGAGAGAGAGAGAGAGAGAGAGAGAGAGAGAGAGAGAGAGAGAGAGAGAGAGAGAGAGAGAGAGAGAGAGAGAGAGAGAGAGAGAGAGAGAGAGAGAGAGAGAGAGAGAGAGAGAGAGGAGGAAGGAGGGAGGAGGAGGAGAGGAGGAGGAGGAGGAGGAGGAGGAGGAGGAGGAGGAGGAGGAGGAGGAGGAGGAGGAGGAGGAGGAGGAGGAGGAGGAGGAGGAGGAGGAGGAGGAGGAGGAGGAGGAGGAGGAGGAGGAGAAGAAGAAGAAGAAGAAGAAGAAGAAGAAGAAGAAGAAGAAGAAGAAGAAGAAGAAGAAGAAGAAGAAGAAGAAGGAAGAAAGGAAGTAAGGAAAGATATAACGTAGAGAAAATGGAGATGAATAAAAATGAATGTGAGAAGAAGAAGAAGAAGAAGAAGAAGAAGAAGAAGAAGAAGAAGAAGAAGAAGAAGAAGAAGAAGAAGGAGGAGAAGAAAAGAAGAAGAAGGAGGAGGAGGAGGAGGAGGAGGAGGAGGAGGAGGAGGAGGAGGAGGAGGAGGAGGAGGAGGAGGAGGAGGAGGAGGAGGAGGAGGAGGAGAGGGGGGAGAAAGGCGGAGAAAGAAAAAAAGAGAGAGAGAGAGAGAGAGAGAGAGAGAGAGAGAGAGAGAGAGAGAGAGAGAGAGAGAGACAGAGTTACATAAGCACAGCGGAAGTTGGAGGAAGGAAAGGAGGAAAAAATTAATCGTATATAAACAGTGTAGGCGACTCTCTCTCTCTCTCTCTCTCTCTCTCTCTCTCTCTCTCTCTCTTCCCGTTATCCACCTATTAATTATTTTTTCCCTCTCTTTCTCCTTCATCATCATTCTTCCTTCATTTTCTCTGTTATTGTCTTTTCTCTTTTCCTTCCTTCGTTTGTTCATCTTTCCTTTCATTTGTTTTCTTACATTTTCTGTTTTATTTCTTATTTTCTTCACATACTAAAAATATATACAATTATTTTCTTTATTTTTCTTTATCTTTATTCTATTTTCTTTATTCCTTCCTTCTCACTTGCTTTAATTTATTGTCTTTCTTTTCTTCTTTCTCTTTTCTTTCCTTTTTCTTTCTCTTACTCCTTTCTTTTTAACATATTTTTTTATTTCTCAGTTTGTTTTTCTTCTTTATTCCATTTTCTCCCTTCGTCTATTAATTATTTGTTTTCCCTACTTTTTATCTCCCTTCTTTCTTTTCTTTCTTTATAAACAACTAGAAAAAAAATAATCATGACCTCTCTCTCTCTCTCTCTCTCTCTCTCTCTCTAACCTTACCTTAACCTAACGCACTTACTGTACCTCCCTTTACAATCCCTCCCTCCTTCTCTCTCTTCCCTCCTCCCTTTCCCTCCCTCCCTTCCCTCCTTCCCTCCAGGTGTCGGCGGTCCCTCCACGCAGTACCTTTTACCTCCCACAGCCACACAATTTCCTCCCTCCCTCACATGGAGATATGGAGGAAGAAACAGGGAGGAGGTTCCGTCTTAAGGGTCATTTTATAGCTCTTAAATGAGAGAGAGAGAGAGAGAGAGAGAGAGAGAGAGAGAGAGAGAGTATGTGTGTTTGTGTGTATGTGTTTGGGTACAGTTTTTATCTATCTAGCGAATCTATCTCCTCTTCTTTTCTTCTTCTTCTTCTTCTTCTTCCTCTTCCTCCTCCTCCTCCTCCTCCTCCTCCTAGTCCGCCTCCTCCTCCTCCTTCGTCTCTATCTTCTCTTCTTACCTGGCTATCTGCTTGTGTCTACCTGTGCAATTTGTTCTTCTTTTTCACCTGTGTGTGTGTGTGTGTGTGTGTGTGTGTGTGTGTGTGTGTGTGTGTGTGTGTGTGTGTGTGTGTGTGTGTGTGTGTGTGTGTGTGTGTTCCTCTCTGCCTATTCTATTAGCCCGGGATTTGAAAGTCAATTGATGTGTTGTCCATAAGAATGATCTCTCTCTCTCTCTCTCTCTCTCTCTCTCTCTCTCTCTCTCTCACACACACATTGTATTGGGTTCACATGCAGACACACACACACACACAGAGAGAGAGAGAGAGAGAGAGAGAGAGAGAGAGAGAGAGAGAGAGAGAGAGAGAGAGAGAGAGAGAGAGAGAGAACCCACACCAAACATTCTCCGTTCGCAATATCGCCAAGCAAAACAAACACACCGCAAAACTTCAAAATGCAACACAGACACACACACACACACACACACACACACACACACAGAGAGAGAGAGAGAGAGAGAGAGAGAGAGAGAGAGAGAGAGAGAGAGAGAGAGAGAGAGAGAGAGAGAGAGAGAGAGAGAGAGAGAGAGAGAGAGAGAGAGAGAGAGAGAGAGAGAGAGAGAGAGAGAGAGAGAGAGAGAGAGAGAGAGAGAGAGAGAGAGAGAGAGAGAGAGAGAGAGAGAGAGAGAGAGAGAGAGAGAGAGAGAGAGAGAGAGAGAATTGTTATTCACTACTCACCATACGTATACATATACTCACTATACTCACTCACTCACTCTCTCTCTCTCTCTCTCTCTCTCTCTCTCTCTCTCTCTCTCTCTCTCTCTCTCTCTCTCTCTCTCTCTCTCTCTCTCTTTATGAGGAGTGTTTATGAAGAGAAGTTAAGTATACGTTGCTTGTTAATTTGTTACTAGAGAGAGAGAGAGAGAGAGAGAGAGAGAGAGAGAGAGAGAGAGAGAGAGAGAGAGAGAGAGAGAGAGAGAGAGAGAGAGAGAGAGAGAGAGAACATTGTGCGGACTGACACTCTCTCTCTCTCTCTCTCTCTCTCTCTCTCTCTCTCTCTCTCTCTCTTTACCAGGAATTAGCAATAAAGTTAATCAGATGTACCGCCTCCAGGACATCATTACTTTGAGCACGCACGGACGCACGCACGCACACACACACACACACACACACACACACACACACACACACACACACACACACACACACACACACACACACACACACACACACACACACACACACACACACACACACACACACACACACACACACACACACACACAACACACATTATTGCCTGAAAAATACAAATCGACTGAATAGGGAGAGAGAGAGAGAGAGAGAGAGAGAGAGAGAGAGAGAGAGATTGTGTGTGTGTGTGTGTGTGTGTGTGTGTGTGTGTGTGTGTGTGTGTGTGTGTGTGTGTGTGTGTGTGTGTGTGTTTGTTTCACACCCAAACTTAAAATACAAACATTTATGAAACTTTCTCTCTCTCTCTCTCTCTCTCTCTCTCTCTCTCTCTCTCTCTCTCTCTCTCTCTCTCACACTCGTTTATCAGTCATTTCTTTTCCTCATCTTTCTCTTTACTCTCTCCCTCCCTCATTTCCTTCTCTTTCCTCTCTCTCTCTCTCTCATTTTCTGTCTCATTGCTTTCCTCCTCCTCCTCCTCCTCCTCCTCCTCCTCCTCCTCTTCCTTCCTCTTTCCTCTTTTCACTCTCCGTTTCTTTCCCTCCTCCTCCTTTACCTTGTATGTCCTTTATTATTTTTTCCTCTTTCTTGTTTTCTTCCCCTGCCGAATTAAGAGAGAGAGAGGGAAGCCGAAGAAAGATTATTACAGTCTCTCTCTCTCTCTCTCTCTCTCTCTCTCTCTCTCTCTCTCTCTCTCTCTCTCTCTCTCTCTCTCTCTCTCTCTCTCTCTAGTGTGTTTATGTAGGTTATCTCAGTCGCGTTCCCTCTTCCTTTGATGAGAGAGAGAGAGAGAGAGAGAGAGAGAGAGAGAGAGAGAGAGAGAGAGAGAGAGAGAGAGAGAGAGAGAGAGAGAGAGAGTAATCATTTTCCTTTGGCTTCCTTTACTAGATTCTGAGAAGAGATGGAGAGAAGGAAGTAAATAAAAAGTAAGGAGGATTTCCACTTCTTCCCTTACCACCACCACCACCTCCTCCTCCTCCTCCTCCTCCTCCTCCTCCTCCTCCTCCTCCTCCTCCTCCTCCTCTTCCTTCCGTCTTTATTCTTTCCATTTGCTTCCTTACGTATTTCCTTCCTTTTTTTTTTTCCCTCCTCATTTGTCATATTCTCTCTCTCTCTCTCTCTCTCTCTCTCTCTCTCTCTCTCTCTCTCTCTCTCTCTCTCTCTCTCTCTCTCAGTGTCTGTGTGTGTGTGTGTGTGTGTGTGTGTGTGTGTGTGTGTGTGTGTGTTTCTAGCGGTAACAAACAATCCCTTAGGCATCTTCACTCCCTTAGCCCTCCTCCTCCTCCTCCTCCTCTTCTTCCTCCTCCTCCTCCTTCTATCCTTACCAAAAATCATCACCATTATCACTAACAGCATCATCTCTATAAACATCATCATCTCTCTCTCTCTCTCTCTCTCTCTCTCTCTCTCTCTCTCTCTCTCTCGCACCAATCAGAACCTTTCTTCACCAGACATGAGCCAATCAGATTATTTTCTGAGACACGACAACCAATCAAGTGCCTCCAGCTTCACACACACACACACACACAGAGAGAGAGAGAGAGAGAGAGAGAGAGTGTGTGTGTGTGTGTGTGTGTGTGTGTGTAATTCACTGTTTGATCTGCTGCAGTCTCTGACGAGACAGCCAGACGTTACCCTAGGGAACGAGCTCAGAGCTCATTATTTCCGATCTTGGGATAGGCCTGAGACCAGGCACACACCACACACCGGGACAACAAGGTCACAACTCCTCGATTTACATCCCGTACCTATTCACTGCTAGGTGAACAGCACCTACACGTGAAAGGAGACACACCCAAATATCTCCACCCGGCCGGGGAATCGAACCCCGGTCATCTGACTTGTGAAGCCAGCGCTCTAACCACTGAGCTACCGGGCGTGTGTGTGCCTGTATGCATGTGTGTGTGTGTGTGTGTGTGTGTGTGTGTGAGAAAGAGAGAGAAAATAACAAATAAAAATAACAAATAATAATAATAACAATAATAATAATAATAAAAATAATAACAATAATAACAATAATAATAATAATAATAATAATAATAATAATAATAATAATAATAATAATAATAATAATAATAATAATAATAATAATAATAATAATAATAAGAAGAAGAAGAAGAAGAAGAATAAGAAGAAGAAGAAGAAGAAGAAGAAGTAAAAAGAAGAAAAGAAGAAAGTGAAAAGTAACGAAGATGAAAATGATAAGAGAAGGAAAGAGAAAAGAAGGAAAAGAAAGAGAAAAGAAGGAAAAAATAATAACAGAAAGCAAAAAATGAAAATGAAAATAGAAAAAAAGAGTAAATAAGAGAAAAAAAAAGCAAGAAAAAAGGAAAAGTGAAAAAAATAAAGACCAGAGAGAGAGAGAGAGAGAGAGAGAGAGAGAGAGCTGCCTTACTAATCAAAGCATGTCTGTAACAAGGAAGGCAAGGCGAGAAGAACCATCACAAACCCTTCCAATAGTGAAGCAACGTTACTGCCACCGTCACTTCGCTAAATGGGCCTCGACGCACGGAAGTGTTGGGAAGTGAAGGAGTGGTAGTGTTAAGTGTTAAGTAATGCATGGTACAGTATTACAGGGTGTGGCAGAAGTGATGGTGGTGTCCTACTTCATCTCACGCCTCTATATTGAAAAGAAGTGAAATTGTAGTAGTGGTGGTGGTGCTTGTGGTAGTAGTAGTAGTAGTAGTAGTAGTAGTAGTAGTAGTAGTAGTAGTAGTAGTAGTAGTAGTAGTAGTAGTAGTAGTAGTAGAACAATAACAATAATAATGATAACAACAACAACAACAACAATACAATATAAACACACACACACACACACATACATATACAAATAAATAAACACATGCACAAGTAAGCTAACTAATACATAAACACTCTCATTAGGAAGCATTACATACACATACGTATCCGGTTTGCATCGTGGCGTTAGGTGGAGTGAAAGTGTGTTTGTATAAGGCCCTTTTTTTCTGGTCTTTTCCTCAATCTTTCTCCTCTTTATTTCTCTATTTTTCTATTTTTTCCCTTTCTAAAAACGTGATTTAGTTGTTTTAGATTATACTGATGCTTGTTTTTTTTTTTTTTATTTGTTCTGTTCTTCTATCTTTTTCCTCTATATTTCTCTATTTGTCTATTTTTCCTTTCTAAGACGTGATTAAGATGTTTAAGAATATACCGACGCTTGCCTTCTTTTCTTTTCTTTTTCCTTTGTTCTTTTTATGGATCTAGCGACACTTTTATCCACTTCTCTCCTCCTCTAAGAACTGTATTCTGAAACGCTTTGCTCTTTCACCATCACTGCTTTGCAAAGGCTCCAGTCACTTATCTGCATTCCTCTTTCTTTTATCTGTCTACCAATAATTTTGCCAAAACTCTAATAATCTCAAACAAGTATCTATATTGCACCTCTTTCTTTTATCCAATCTATTACTAATTTTGCTAAAACTCAAATTCCTTCAAACATTGTATAAATATTGCACGTTTTTTTTTTTTTTTTTTTGCTCTCACCATCACGGCTTTCCAAATGTTCCAGATGAAGATAATCGTGTTTTTAAGTGTATTTTTGTGGTTCTGGTGATAGATTGGCAAGATTTCTAGTTTATTAAAAGGAGGATATGTCTTAAAAACTCGGCTAGTTCTCTGTGGCCTTGAAAAACTGTCGATGATGAGAGAATAAAGCGTTTTCAAGAAAGTTTTTAAGGTTCCGGTGATAGATAGGCAAGATTTCTAGTGTGTTAAAAGGAGAAACTGTCTTGAAAACCCTGCTAGTTGTCTCTGTGGCCTTGAAAAATTGTTGTAGTGAAAGGAGAAAGTGTTTTTGAATACGAGCTAAGTGTGGCGCCTTGAAGGATGTGGGGAGCGCTCCTGTGTGGTGGGAGTGATGAGGGAGTGGCTGAGGAAGAAGAGGGAGGTAGGAAGAATTGCTGAATGTGAGTGTGGAGTGTGAAAGAGTGAGGAGTTTAGGTAAAGATGAAAGGAAGGAGGGAAGAATGGGGAGAGACTGAAGGATGGAGAGGAGAGATAAAGCGTATAGAAGAGGAGGGAAGGAGAGACAAAGAGAGGCGGGAAGGAGAGAGAGAGAGAGAGAGAGAGAGAGAGAGAGAGAGAGAGAGAGAGAGAGAGAGAGAGAGAGAGAGAGAGAGAATAGTTACATCATTATCCACTTACTTCAGAATAATAAATCGTATAATTAAAGCAGCAATTCATCACAGACCGTCATTGTGTTTGTAATAAGCAGGACAACATGAACAATAAACAAGACAGCTTTGGTACACCACAAGCTGTTTTTTTCTCTCACATTCCCGGGAAGTGTTCAGTCTCTTCATGACACCTGTAACCTCGTCAAGTCGCTCGCGGCAACCTGACACGCACAAACTCCCCACACTTCCTGCCTTCCAGCGCTGGGTGATAACTGAAGCAAGCGCCTTTGATCTGCGGTGAGGCGTGTTTGCTCTGTGTTTACTTGCCCCATGCTCCTGAAAACGCCTCTAGTCACTGCCTAAACAAAAACCTCACTCTTTATTCACTTCAAAACTACAACTTTACACTCTAGTCACTTCAAAACAACCTCCTCACACTCTAGTCACTATAAAGCAACACTCGTTTCTTCTTTTTTTTTTTTCTTATTCATTTCCAAACCACCTCACACTTCAGTTTACTTACCACATGCTCCTGGAAACCTCTAGTCATTAACCCCTACAATACTGGGGACACATTTTTACCTTGAGATTTGTGTACGATTAGACCATTTTATTGACATTAGGAAGGGTCTATGGAGGTCAGAAGATTAATGGCCTGAGTCTTCACTATTTTCATCCCTTACATGAGTTTCTGAAGCTGTATAAAATCACCAAATAGTAAGTAGAAGGAATATGGAAACACGTCATGCTATTGAAGGGGTTAATCTTTCTTTAAACTTTTTTTTCTCCTCTCTTTTCTAATCCTTTCCCGTCGCTTCGCAATACCACTTTCCTCAGCTTTTCCATAAATTTCACTCTTCCCTGTAGCCCTTCACTAACATTTCCCTCCTTTCGCCTTCACTTCCAAACAGCACACTCATGCACACTTCAGTCACTTCCTAACAACCTCTTCTAATCATTCCCCGCAGCTCTGGTCACTACTAACAACACTCACTTACTTCCTTCCTTCCTTCCTTCCTTCCTTCCTTCTTTCCCCCCTCCTTCTCCTCCTCCTCCTCTTCCTTTTCCTCACACGACACAACTAACTCTTGGTCACACAAACCACAAATATCACGTTTAAGAAGAAACTTACCTACCTGTCTATCTATCTCCCATCAGTCCATCTATCTACCTATCTGTCTGAGTTTATCAATCTATCAAGGACAAAACGCGGTAAAGGTGAGACTGGGAAGGAACGAGGGAATCAGAGGCACAGGTAATGAGTGTGAGATGAATTAAAGGCCTGAGTCGTGAGTTGTGAGGGCTGGGAAAAGTAATTAGTGAGAGAAAGGTAAAGGCCACTTGTAATGTCAAAGGGAACATGTTGAAAGGCAATTAACTACCAGAGGGTGTGCTACATAAAAAAAATTAATGACAAATGATAAATAAAGCTACAGAAAAGAAGCGGTAATAATAATAATAATAATAATAATGGTGATGATAAAAGAAAGAAAATATAAACAGATAAGTGAGTGAATGAATAAAAAGCACAAACAAGTAAATAAACGTCAAGCAAATAAACAAAAGAATAACTGAATAAATGAATAAATAAATAAATGAATAGATAAAGAAAAGCATAATGATGAAACAAGAGGAAAAAGATGCCAGAGAGAGAGAGAGAGAGAGAGAGAGAGAGAGAGAGAGAGAGAGAGAGAGAGAGAGAGAGAGAGAGAGAGAGACAAGTAACATGACAGGCCTAACTGAGTAAGAAATTCTCTCTCTCTCACACACACACACACACACACACACACACACACACACACACACACACACACACACACACACACACACACACATACAGAAGCTTCCTGACGTGTATGTTAATAGAAGATATCAACATATGGAATCAAACACACACATACAGAGAGAGAGAGAGAGAGAGAGAGAGAGAGAGAGAGAGAGAGAGAGAGAGAGAGAGAGAGAGAGAGAGAGAGAGAGAGAGAGAGAGAGAGAGAGAGAGAGAGAGAGAGAGAGAGAGAGAGAGAGCAAATACTATATAATATACCAGCATATATTATAAACTTCGATTAACTATAAATTCAAACATAAGTACAAATAAATACAAATACTATTAAAATAAGTAATAATTTGAGCAACCTTCCTCCTCCTCCTCCTCCTCCTCCTCCTCCTCCTCCTCCTCCCTCCTCCTCCTCCTCCTCCTCCTTATCCATCATGCCTCACAGAAAAGAAATAAGAAGAAAAGTAAAGAAAATAAAAACAACATCTTTATATCCAATACATTTTACCTCCACGCCCGCAACCAGTTTTTGATCAGGTTAGAGAGAGAGAGAGAGAGAGAGAGAGAGAGAGAGAGAGAGAGAGAGAGAGAAAGCGGTCCTCTTCTTCCCGTCTTGGTAATTACGCCTTCTTCTTCTGTTTACAGGCGAAAAATTGTATTCTCAGTGGACAGGAGCGTGTGAAATTGTGTGTGTGTGTGTGTGTGTGTGTGTGTGTGTGTGTGTGTGTGTGTGTGTGTGTGTGTGTGTGTGTGTGTGTGTTTATCCCTTCAGTTAAAGTTTAAGCCATAAAATCCAAGCGTTTTACTGGCGAATAGGATTTCCGGCTTTTTATCAGTCGGTGCTTTACAAAGAAAAAGAAAAATAATATAAAACTACCAGTAACAACAACAGAAGTAGTAGTAGTAGTAGTAGTAGTAGTAGTAGTAGTAGTAGTAGTAGTAGTAGTAGTAGTAGTAGTAGATTCTTCTTAATTTAGGTAACTGGTCTTCGTGGGGTAGAATTCGCTAAAGAGAACGGGAAAAGGAGAGGAATGATTAAGTTTCCTCTTTTCCTTCGTTTTTTTTCATTGTTTTCGCACTGTCTTCTGTTTTCTGGTGGCATTACGTAGAGAAGTCCTCCATGCAGGCCTCGCACTCTCTCGCACTCCCCCAGCAGTGTGTCCCCATCAGGCAGGTTCAGTGTTGGTTTGTGTGCGTCTCAGTTGGTCTTTGTAGTGGCGTTCTGGTTCTCCTCGTGGTCTTTTTCCAGTATAGCTTGTAGTGTGTCTATAGAAAGTGGCAAATATAATCACTATCTATGTGTCTCGTCTCATCACGGACACACAAAGAGAGTTCTCAGTTCTCTCCTTAACCTAACCCAACCCAACCCAACCTTTTACCTAACTTAACTTTAACCCAACCCAACTTAACTTTACCTAACCTAACCTGAACCCACCTTAACTTAATCTAACCTAGCCCAACCTAACCTAACCCAACCTAACCTGAACCCACCTTAACTTAATCTAACCTAGCCCAACCTAACCCAACCCAACCTAACTTAACCTAACCTAACCTAACCAACCTAACCTAACTTAACCTAACCTAACCCAACCCACCTAACTTAATCTAACCTAGCCTAACCTAACCTAACCCAACCTAACCTAACCTAACATCAACCCAATCTAATCTAACCTAACCTAACCTATAAATCAACTTGAATCTATTAAATGCACCGCTTCCAGGACGATTAGCGAGGTTAATTGGCGGTGCATCCAGTCAGTGCTCAGATTGCTGGCGGCGCGGAAAGTATAAAATATTGTTGGCACTTACAACTTCTAAGGGTTTGCATGTATAAACCAAATAGTCTCTTGGAGTTTCCTTTACTTAACCCTTTCAGCACCAGGACGCATTTTCATATTCATTCTGGTTACTATTTGGTGACTTTGTACAGCTTCAGAAACTTATGTTGGAATTAAAAATTGTGAAAACTCCGACCATTAATCTTTTGACCTCCATAGATCCTTTCTTAATGTAAATAAAATCGTCTAATCACACCCAAAACTCAAGATAAAAATATGTCCCACTACTAAAGACATTCACACTACGCCTCTTGTCTCGATGTTGACTGTAAGATCACACTAAGAGGGAGGAGATTTCAAGACATTTATCCCTTTCTTTTGAGCAAACTCTTTCGGACCTGCGTTGGGACTGGCATTCTAAGTGGGCTTTTAATTAACTATTTCTACTGCCCTTGGCCAGCTTTCCCCTCTTACATTAAAGAAAAATACTGTGAAGGGCGGTACAGTCCTAACAATCCTTTCCTTTCAATGTCCAGTACTAAAAAAGGCAACCAGTCAATCCCTTCTATAGCGGTGGAGGTGGAGAGCCTAGAGAGCCCACTGAGGAAGCTTATAGGCCTACACAGCGGAACTAATCAAGCCTAAACCTTCCATTAGTCACACCTCTGTTCACTTCGCAACTAAATCACTCCTGCCACAGCTTAATAACCAAGGTAATAACAATAACAACTTGAATTACACCAGTAGCAAAGGCAATTATCTACTACAACCTCATCCACACACACACACACACACACACACACACACACCTGTACAGTGGCAGTGGTGAACGTTCGTCTTCATTAAGGTGGAACAGACGGAACAGAACACAATTAACACTCAACCACACCGCCAATTTATGTCTCTCTCTCTCTCTCTCTCTCTCTCTCTCTCTCTCTCTCTCTCTCTCTCTCTCTCTCTCTTATTCTTTGTTCTATTTCTTCCCCTTCCGTTTCTGTTTTTACTTTTTTATATTTTTCTCACTCTCTCCATCCTCCTTCAACTTCTCCGTCTGCTTCTTCTTATCCTCCTCCTCCTCCTCCTCCTCCTCCTCCTCCTCCTCCTCCTCCTCGTTCTTTTCCACTCTAACTTTTAGTTTGTCTTGTTTCTTCCCTTCTTTTCTTCGTTAGCGTGTGTGTGTGTGTATTTGCTTCCTACTCCTCCTCCTCCTCCTCCTCCTCCTCCTCCTCCTCCTCCTACGAAGAAGAAGAAGAAGAAGAAGAAGAAGAAGGACATGCCTACACCTTTTTTATTCTTTTTTATAGCATTTCCTCTTCTTATTCTTCCCTTTTTCTCATTTTTATTTCTTTTCTTTCCTTTCCTTCCTCTTTCATCCATCAGTATTCATATTACTTAAAGATTCTTCATACAATAATATGTGTTCCCCCTTTTTATCTCGTATACACACACACACACACACACACACACACACACACACCATTAAAATAACAATATGCAGACGAGGTTACACATTCTTACACTCACATACTCTCTCTCTCTCTCTTCCTCTCCCTCTCTCTCTTCCTCTCACACGTCGGTAAGCTGTGAGGGAGAGGCAATATGCATGATAACACCTGGTTCCCCTTTCTCGTTTCCCTCTCGTTCCCTCACCTGGCAGGGATAAAAGGACTGAGGCGCGCAGGTAAAAGGTTAATCAAAGGTGAGAGAGAGAGAGAGAGAGAGAGAGAGAGAGAGAGAGAGAGAGAGAGAGAGAGAGAGAGAGAGAGAGAGAGAGAGAGAGAGAGAGAGAGAGAGAGAGAGAGAGAGAGAGAGAGAGAGAGAGAATAATAATAATAATAATAATAATAATAATAATAATAATAATAATAATAATAATAATAAATAATAATAAAAATAATAACAAAAATAATAATAAAACTTACCACTATTATATTTATTTCTCCATAATTCTTCTTCCTCCTCTTCCTCCTTCTCCTCCTCCTCCTCCTCCTCCTCTATAACTGTTAACTGTGTGTGTGTGTGTGTGTGTGTGTGTGTGTGTGTGTGTGTGTGTGTGTGTGTGTGTGTGTGTGTGAGAGAGAGAGAGAGAGAGAGAGAGAGAGAGAGAGAGAGAGAGAGAGAGAGAGAGAGAGAGAGAGAGAGAGAGAGAGAGAGAGAGAGAGAGAGAGAGAGAGAGAAAGTTAAATTGCTGTACGATAAGCTAGGTCAAGTTAGGTTAGGTTAAGTTTAGTATTGGTCCTGTGAAATTAAGTTACGTTAGTGTGAGATAAGCTAGGTTAAGTTACATTAAATCAAGTTAAGTTAGGTTAAGTATGGGTGCTGTGAAGTTAAGTTACGTTTGTGTACGATAAGCTAAGTTAGGTTAGGTTAGGTTAGGTTTGGTATGGGTGCTGTTAAGTTGAGTTAGATTAAGTTAGGTTAGGTTAAGTCAGAGTGAGTTAGATTAGTATGTGATAGGGATAGGTTACGTGAGGTTAGGTTAGGTTAGGTTAGGTTAGATTGAGTTAGGTTAGGTCAGGAGGTTAAGTTAGATTAAGTTAAGTTAGGTTAGGTTAGGTTAGGTTAGGGATAGGTTAGGTTAGATTAGGTTAGGTTAGGTTAGGAAAAGGTTAGGTTAGGCCTGTGTGTGGTGAGGGTGAAGGATGGTGGTGGCCAGGCTATGATCAGGCCGTGTTACTTCTTTTGTGTACCGTATTTACATTAGAATAGAGAGAGAGAGAGAGAGAGAGAGAGAGAGAGAGAGAGAGAGAGAGAGTGTGTGTGTGTGTGTGTGTGTGTGTGTGTGTGTGTGTGTGTGTGTGTGTGTGTGTGTGTCTAAAATAAAAAAGCCAACTCAAAAAGGAAACACAAGCAACATAACAGCAAGAGAGGC
The DNA here is from genome assembly GCF_017591435.1 of Portunus trituberculatus. Classification (NCBI taxonomy): domain Eukaryota; kingdom Metazoa; phylum Arthropoda; class Malacostraca; order Decapoda; family Portunidae; genus Portunus; species Portunus trituberculatus. The sequence continues at coordinate 14,762,545 of NC_059285.1, forward strand.
CTGTGCGTGCTTTCATACATTTGTACACACTCACACACTTAAACTTACTTACACATTTGCATAATACACACGAAAACACAAAGTTATGCACATACACACATTCATGAAGGTCCTTTCTAACCCACTTAAAAAAAAAAAAAAAAAACCATTAACAAGCTTATGAAAATAGAAACATACATAAATATCTCGCATACTAATGACACGAATTTAAATCAACACACACACACACACACACACACACACACACACACACACACAGTAAGAAGTCCTGCGAGGCTGACATTGTGTGGTAAGGGAACAAGTTTTACCTTAATTGCTAGTTACTCCTGCACGGTCACGCAATTACCCTCAAGCTTCACCTGTGTGTGTGTGTGTGTGTGTGTGTGTGTGTGTGTGTGTGTGTTTGCAGGGCAGGTATTTGCTAATTAGTCGAGTGGAACAGTGGATTAAGTACCCAACTATGTGAGAGGATTTCAGGTGTTATTATCATTATTATTATTATTATTATTATTATTATTATTATTATTATTATTATTATTATTATTATTATTATTGTCATTATTTATACAGTTATTATGATCATTGTGTATCAAGTGTGCGGCTTTTCTCTCTCTCTCTCTCTCTCTCTCTCTCTCTCTCTCTCTCTCTCTCTCTCTCTCTCTCTCTCTCTCTCCATACGAGTTTGGTTACTGTTATTGTTATTGTTACTGTTTCAAAACTCGAGGACACGATGACATTACACCACCAACAAACACAAACAACAACATCAACACTAACAACAACAACAACAACAACAACAACAACAACAACAACAACAACAACAACAGTAAAAATACACCAAACTACACTAACAATTAATGCCACTCCTGTCACTAACAACAACAACAACAACAATAAATAATAATAATAATAATAATAATAATAATAATAATAATAATAATAATAATAACAACAATATCAACAAAACATACCATCACAACGATCACTAAACACCAATATTTCCATCTTTATTACCACCTGTTACTAGTCTTACTACAATTACAAATACTACATGTTACCGTCATTATTAGTACACCTTTATTACACTGACCAATGGAGCATAAAGCCGAATCATAATAACAAGAAGAAGAAAAGTAATGTAAATGTATATATAGAATTGTCCGGCGTACCACCACCACCACCACCACCACTACCACCATCACCACCACTACCACCATCACCACCACCAGCAGGACGTTGGTAAAATTGATATATAAAGCAGTAAAATCAATAAATATAAAAGATAATAAAATGGTTAATGCAGTCGTCTGGTTCTTCCTCGCTTCAATTTATAAGATAAAAGTTTTTTTTTTTTTTTTTGTGTGTGTGTGTGTGCGTGTTCATTTTTGAGAGCGACTAACTAATGCGGCGTGCAGGGACACAGACACGGCGCTAGCAAATTGTGAGATGGTGGACGAGAACGCAGGCCGATACACACACACACACACACACACACACACACACACACACACACACACACACACACACACACACACATGCATGAACACACACACACACATCTTCATATCTACACATAACCAGGTCCAGGTCCAGGTACACACACACACACACACACACACACACACACACACACACACACACACACACACACACACACACGTCAGAGCAGGTTAGTTCCGCCCCGCTGTGACACGGGCGGTTCACGTCAGCCGGAAGCCGTTCGGTCATTAGCCAGCCTGGAGGGGCGGACCACCCGGCAGGAGCCCCACACCCCGCCCACACCCCGCCCACGCCCTCGCCGCCCGCCCTGCCAACACGCCGCTGAGCCCTGTCTGTGGTGATTATGGCCCGCGTATATATCACCACCGCTAGCCTCTCTCTCTCTCTCTCTCTCTCTCTCTCTCTCTCTCTCTGGTTGTTTTTTCTGATATCTTTCTTTCTTCTATCCTTTCTCTCCCTCTATCTTTTTTTCAATCCTTTTTATTTTTTTTTTTTTGTTCTTTATGGTGAGTGGTTTTTGACGACGCAAGGTGATTGTGTGTGTGTGTGTGTGTGTGTGTGTGTGTGTGTGTGTGTGTGTGTGTGTGTGTGTGTGTGTGTGTGTGTGTGTGTGTGTGTGTGTGTGTGTGTGTGTGTGTGTTTTCTTCTTTTTTTTTTTTTTACGGCCAGAGTCTACACATCCACCCATCCGCTTATCAGAGGCGAGCTCATCCATCTATCCACGTCAACTATTATACCCCACTGTCTTTTTAGTCTCATCCACTTATGAAATGTACCAAAACTAACCATTGTATTCCACACTTTGCTTTAATGATCCACCTATCCACTTATCAACGGGGTACCCTCATCCATCTATCCACATCACCTATACCCACTCGCCTCTAGTGACGTTAGATTATATCCCCTTCTCTCGTGTACTAAACCTGTCCACTTTATTGACCACTCCGCTCTAATGCCGCTCATGTAGATCCACTTATCCACTTTTTAACGAGGCACGTGTATCCATCTATCCACATTAATTACTCTCATTCTTTTCTAGTGACGTTACATCACATCCACTTATCAAATGTATTAAATCTAAACACTTTATTACCCTTTCTGTTCTAATGATGCTTTACCAGATCCACTCCTTCACTTATTAACAATGTAAAACTATCCACTCTTTTCTCTAATTAACCCTCTCTGGTACATCCACCGCTCCACTGGTTAACAACGCCGAGGTAACCACATAACAGCCCGCCACTCCTCTACTGACGCCTACACAATGCCGTGATTCCTGGTTAACATTCTCGGTTGTTCTTCATTGACAGTCCAGACCAGAAGCTTCGCAATATCTGGGTCACTATTCTTCAGCTAATTTGTATATCCTTGCCAGAACTCATATTTTTTTTTTTTCTCAAAGGTTAAAGAGGTTATTTCATTATACCATATATCATTACATATCATAGCATTTCACCAAAATACACACACACACACACACACACACACACACACACACACACACACACACACACACACTATGTAGGTCAATATTATTCAACAAATTTGTATACTCTTGCCAGAACTTTTTTTTTTTTTTCCATACGTTATCATATTATATTTTTGGTTTTCGCGGGTGTTTTTTTCTATGGATGGTATTGAATTCTTGTTAAGTTGTCACTAGAATTAAAAAAAAAAAAAAAACACTCTTAAGAACCTCAACAGCTTCCACTACAGCGAGCTAAGAAGCAAGTGTATACAAACTAACATGCTAAACCAGCTTCATTCATGCATTGTAAGGTGTCCTGTGTTCGGACAGTCAGTGCTTTCCTTCTTCCTTCCAACACAGGCAATTGGTTATCATGTACTCTCAGATTCTACCTCATCTCACTTTCAGTCAAAATATGCCTTGCCATTCTAATCATTTTATTGCTTCACGATTTGATTTAATTTTTTTTGTTCCTTTTATGACTTGACTTTGTACTTTGACTCAGTTATATACTTTAAGTATTTCTTTCTTTTAATTAGTTTTCGCATATGTCTAGTCAAACGAACAGTGATCTGCTGATTTCTTTTTAATCCTCATTTTAACATGCATTTTGAGCATTTAAAAGGTATAATTACACAAATTTATTATCTTTATCTACTAATCAATATCATAAAAACATTAACAATGTAAAGAATAACCAGGTATAATGGAAATGAATTCTGAATCCTGAAATCTCTTTATATAACAATTTTGTTCACACACACACACACACACACACACACACACACATATATATATATATGTGTGTGTGTGTGTGTGTGTGTGTGTGTAAAGGGCAGAACACCACCTGACCATTACCCCTCGTTCTGGATCGTTCGGCCACTCCCGAGCGACACTTCGCTCATTTCTCTCTGCCACGTATGTCTCGAGAACCCTGCTTCTTCTGGTCACTCCACGTCTCAAGGCCCCAGTGAACACCTAACCGAGTCTACCTCGAGCCTCACCAACACCCAGACGGCAGAGAACTTCCTGGACTCTCCAAGGACTGTCCTCTTCTCTGATGGCCTGGCTTCATCCTCTACTTGCTTCTCGGCGCCGTCAACGAGTCTGCCTCCTGTGTTGGTGAGATTAGTGTTACTCTGGCCCTTATTTGCTCTGGAGGGAGATTCATGGTGAGAGCCGGGTGGTGCGCAAGGTGTCCCTTTTGTCATATTGTGTATATTTGTGTTTTATGTACTTGTGCTGTAGAAACCCACAGTAGCAGAATGAAGAAGCGTGTTCATCCTCTAATTTTGCCAGAATTGTAACCTTTGGACGCTCTTCAAGAAGAATGTCTGTCTCGGAAATCTTAAAAGTTCACACAGGTCTAAGAGGAGCGGACAAAGGACGGGTCTACCTTGTTACCTTCGCTGTACCGGACGTCTCAACCACGAAGTGTTTGACCTCGAAACATCTAGCCAAAGGTTGGTAAGCTCGCTGTTGTACCTAAGGATTGTCGACCGGTCTGTTGGCCGTGAAAACCCTTTAGCAAGTAATTCCTCTCGCAAAGACTTGAAGGTATCCAGCCACTAATGGCCTGGGATGGGCGTGGACATTATCGACTTCTGTCGATGTGAAGTCTGTCTGCCAAAGGAAGAGTCCAACCAGCACTTCTCCATCCTCTTCCAATTACAACAGAACCTTTTTTCCAGAGTGGCGGCGAGTTGTTCGGACCACTGTCTTCCCCATCCTCAGAAGGCCACAGGTACATCGTCACTTTAATCGATTACACCACTGGGTTCCCCGAAGCAGTGCCACTGGACGGAAATAGACTATCTCCGTTGCTGAGGCCTTACACCATCTTCGCTAGAGTCGGTATACCACGAGAAATTCTCGCTGATCAAGGTACCAAATTTACATCTCGATTAATGTAAGGACTTCACAAGTTCTTTGGAGTCAAGCCTTTATTTATAACTCCATTTCAGCCTAGCACTAATGGTCCCACTGAACGTCTACATGCACCACTTAAAGCTTCTGTACGGGGACCGCCCTCGGGAGTGGCATTGTTACTTGATTACTACATTATTGCCCTCAGATACCCAGCGATACAACCGGTTTCTCTGCCTTCCAACTTCTCTATGGAAGGACTTTTCGGAGACCTCTCTCCGCCCTTGGAGATTTATGGGAGGACTGGAACCTGAAGGACAACGACTGATCCGCTTTCCGCTACGTGGTAGAGCTACAGAAGCTAGCAGAGACTGCGCAGATCGCCGCCAACAATGCATACATCAGTGCCTAGAAAAACTTTTGACATAGAGTGAAGATTTACAGTAAGAGGTAAGGTTGATTACCTAATTGATTTTCCCCAAGGTCCGAGATAGTACCACGTCAACCTCTTCAAACGTTACATCCGTCATCCTAGTGCCAGGTTTGCCGAAGTCTTAGACGAAGTGTCAACACCTAAAGAGACCGAAGAGGAAACGCCCGAAAGGTATGTCCCGGAGAACAACCACCTTATTTGTGAAGACGACCCCGAGGATCGTTCGGCCACTCCCGAGCGACACATCGCTCATTTCTCTATGCCACGTATGTCTCGAGAACCCTGATTCCGGTCTCTCCACGTCTCGAGGCCCCAGTGAACACCTAACCGAGTCTACCTACCAGACGGCAGAGAACTCTCTGGACTCTACAAGGACTGGCCTCTCTGCTGCCCTGGCTTCACCCTCTACTTGCTTCCCGGAGCCGTCAACGAGTCTGCCTCCAGTGTTGGTGAGATTAGTGTTCCTCTGGCCCTCACTCGCTCTGGAGGTCGACTCATGGTGAGAGCCGGGTGGTGAGCAAGATGTCTGTTATATTGTGTATACTTATGTTTTTGCAAGTCTAGTAAACTTAGAACCATTCGAAGCTGTTTATTACCGCCCCCACCGGGTTAAGTGTAGTTCATCCTGGGCCCAGTTTAAAGGGGGCAGCCCAGTGATGGCGGTTTTGGCGACCACGCCAAGATATTGAACTACATGTACTCATTAGGGTGTTGGATGTGTGTTAAGAGTCCTTTAGTATGTATGAATGTTTATCTGTTCTTCTATAGATTGGATGTGTGTTAAGAGTCCTTTAGTATGTATGAATGTTTGTCTGTTCTTCCATCTATGTATCTTTCTACAAATTTGAGTGTTACATTCTCTTAATATATATTTAGTTGTTTTTGTTTTATTATTCGTGAACTTGCATGTTTTATTGACAAGTGGACACTGATGCACACAACGCTTCTAAGCAAAGTGAAGTCCAGATCTAATCATAGCATCTCGCTCACTCTTCTCAACTGTGACTGACTTTTTTCTGCCACGGCTACTCTCCGCCACACTGCCGCGACTCTCTCCATCTGTGTGTGTTTTTATCTTTGCTTCCTGGACTCAATGCACTTAACCTAACTAATGTGGTGACCTCCTGCCACACATGTCACATGATCCACGGATGGTGCTTCTAATCGCCTTACTACCTACTCTTACTGCCTAATCCTACTACTTACTCCTACTTCCTACTACTTCACACTCATCAGTTAACTCTTCCTCTTTTTATTTATTTGCGTATTTATTCCTGTCTTGCTTACTATATTTTTCTTGTTTGTCTTGCTTGAGATCAGAGAAAATAGTTTACCACAGTAGGGGCCAACTGGTCTGCTGTTTTTGTTATTCCCTTTTTTTTTTTTTCTTTATCATAACTTAACATTTTATCTCTTGTTTGTTTTGTTTATTTTATCTCTTTTTGTTTGTTTTGTTTGTAAGTGAATATTCAGATTAGCTTTTACGTGATTTACATGCGATAAGTTTTTTCATTCGCATTTATCTCACTTTCTTTCAAACACGCATACCTTTCCCATTTTATCAATCAAATATACATTTTTTTTTTTCCGTATTTTTTTCCATATACTAGAACCCGTTTTCCTTTTTTACATTTCTCTCTCTCTCTCTCTCTCTCTCTCTCTCTCTCTCTCTCTCTCTCTCTCTCTCTCTCTCTCTCTCTCTCTCTCCCCCCTGACCATTGATATAAAGGAAACGATGGGTGGGAATGAGAGAGGAAGGCTTTGCAGGGTCGTTTGCTGCCCTGCACTGAGCTACACATAGCAGGGCTAATCACTGAGGGAGGCACGGGAAAGACAGGGGAATAGAGGATAGGTAGGTGGTAGATAACAGGGAATAGACGGAGTAGTGGACGGATTTAGGACAGGGGGGGCAGGTGGCAGGGGTTGAGGGCTGGGAGGGGAAGAACAGGGTAGGATTTTATTTTTTTTTTCAAGTTATTAAGAGGCGGAAACTTTTTTGATGTTAGAGGTGGTTTTAGGGGTCTCTCTCTCTCTCTCTCTCTCTCTCTCTCTCTCTCTCTCTCTCTCTGGTCGTTTTTACTTTTTTTCCTTTTATCATCCATATTCAAGAGGCACATTTTCTTTAAGCCTTGAGGGGGGGGGACACTTAGATTATTTTTTACTAGGTTTTTTTTTTCTCGTATTTTCAGCTTCAGGGGACTTCTTTCCATGTTTCCTCCCACATAGCAAGAATGAAAGATCGAAAAAAATATACATTGTAACGGAATGAAGGACTGGAGTAACATGAACTTAAAAAAAAAATAGGGAAAAACAAGGAAGAGTGGAGAAAAAATGATTAAAAAAAAAAAGGGAACTTGCTGAAACTAACAATTTTTGACTCCACTCTCTTTAGAAATGATGTATGAGAGTTGTTTCCTTCCCCCTGACAGCCAAACACCCTTCACACACACACACACACACACACACACACACACACACACACACACACACACACACACACACTCTAATTTCAAAGTTCAATGCTGTAGTAGTAGTAGAAGTAGAAGTGATGATGGTGGTAGTAAAGTAAAAGGTGGTTGTTTTGGTGGTTGTTCCAGCATGTTTTTTTTCTTTTTTTTCTTTCCCTCCTTTTTTTCCTCCTTTTTCCTCCTTTCTATTCATAATTCTTCTAAAACAACAGCCATAGTAACTTAGTAGACTGTAACCTTGCCGCCGCCACCACCACCACCACCACAATCATAACCATCAATCCAGCAGAGATATAGTGAACAACATTTCCCATACACCCTACACCACCCTACCCTCCCCTAACCCTTCCAGCACCACCCTTTCCAGCACCATCCTTTCCAGCACTCACCCATCCTTTCTTTACTCTTATCCCACATCCTATAGCTTCCTTTTCTCTTCCTTCAAGCCTTTCCCTCTTCCAGCACCCACCAATCCTATTTTCTCCCATTCTTCCAGTCTCTTCCAGCACCCACCCATCCTATTCTTTCCCTCCCTTTCTTTCCAGTCTCTCTTCTAGCACTCACCCATCCTATTCTCTCCCTTCCAGCCTCTCTTCCAGCACCAATCCATCCCATTCTTTTCTTCCAGCCTCCTCCCTTCCGTCAGCCTCCATTCGTTCACCAAACCCTATTCCAGCGGGTTTGGAATCCTCTTGGTGTCTTCTTTTGTCTGAGGGTGAAGAGAGACAAGGCCGTGATGCTGCGTGATATTTATGTGTCCCTCGGCCTGGCAGGGGCACGGTGGGGGTGGAGGAGGGCCCAAACAAAGGGAGACAGGGAGGAGGTACAGGGGAGAGGGAAAGGAGGGTGGATTCTAATGCTATTCCTCATCCCCTGCTACGTGGAATCTAGACAGAAACTTGGAACTCCGTGATTTGAGGAGACAGGGAGAGAAGGTTCCATATTTTTTTTTTTTTTACTCCTATATATTCCTTCGTTTCCATGTCCACCCCCTCTCCTCCCACCCTCTGTCTCTCTCTCTCTCTCTCTCTCTCTCTCTCTCTCTCTCTCTCTCTCTACAGCTTCCATGTCCCACTTCTCCCTCTCTACGGCTTGAAGATTGAGTGTTTAATTGATTGACTGTTTGACTGAGTGAGTGAATGATTGGTTAGATCGATGCAAGATACCTAAAGTTACGCTGCGTTCCTCTGACTTCCACGAGAGGCTGATCAGAAATGTTTTACCAGCGAGGCGATGCTAAAATGTCTTCCTCTTTACGAGCGAGTTAGTCACCGCCTTCACTTTCTTATCTATAATGCACCTGTAAACTCACCAACACTATGTACATCCATCACACACACACACACACACACACACACACACACACACACACACACACACACACACACACACGGTCTATCTTACTAATGAAAGATTTATCAGGCAGTTCATTTGGTCTGACAAAACTTTGATGCCGGTAAAACATTGCGGCTCTAAAATTTATGTAGTGTGTGTGTGTGTGTGTGTGTGTGTGTGTGTGTGTGTGTGTGTGTGTGTGTGTGTGTGTGTGTGTGTGTGTGTGTGTGTGTGTGTGTGTGTGTGTGTGTGTGTGTGTCTTTCCTTCTCTATCTATATATGTTTTCCTTTTGCACAATCCTCCCTTTTCTGTATTATCCTCTCTCTCTCTCTCTCTCTCTCTCTCTCTCTCTCTCTCTCTCTCTCTCTCTCTCTCTCTCTCTCTCTCTAAATAACATAGAATAGTTATCAAAACATTCTAGTAATAACCACAACTTATATATTGCAGTTTGGATTTCTTTTGTATTCCTTTGCATACCCCCTCCTCCTCCTCCTCCTCCTCCTCCTCCTCCTCCTCCTCCTCCTCCTCCTCTAGAAACAGCAACAGTCAACTCGTATCATCTTTATTCTCTCTTCAAGTTATAATTTCCTTCTACTTTGTCCCTGCAACAAGCGCCACACACTTTATCGCCCCCCTGCTCTTGTGTCTCTCGTGTAAGTGTGGCTGTTATAGCGGCTTTGTCTCCCTCCCTACTGCCGCCACTGCTTTACCGCCCCCGCGCCGCCCTTCCTCATCCAGACCACCTTGTTTTTCACCCTCCTGTCGCTGTTACTTCTGCTGCTGCGAGGAAATGCGAGGAACTTTGCCCGGTGCACTCTTGTCTCTTTATTGTGTTTGGTGTTTTGTTACTTATTAAGCGGGGTGTTTTATTTTTATTCTTGGTGTTGTTGCTTCTATTACTGCTGGTGGTATTGGTGGTATTGGTGGTGGTGGTACTAGGGTTGTGGTGGTGCTGGTGATACAACATAGCGTTCTCTCGTTTTTTTTTTTTTTTTCTTCTTTTTTTTTTTTCGTTTTTGATGCTTTTTTTCAGTGATTCGTTTTTTTTTTTTAGTTATTTCATACTTTGTGTTTTCTAATTATGTTGCTTTCTTGTGCAAAAGGATGTGTTTATGTTGCATCACTACTACTACTACTACTACTACTACTACTACTACTACTACTACTACTACTACTACTACTACTACTACTACTACTACTACTACTTCTACTACTACTACTACTACTACTACTACTACTACTACTACTACTACTACTACTACTACTACTACTACTACTACTACTACTACTACTACTGCTACTACTATTATCACTAATACTACTATTATTACTACTACTATTACTATTATTAATTTTTCACTGAAACTCCTACTACGCACATTATTCCTCCTCATCCTCCTCTTCCTCTTCCTCTTCCTCTTCCTCCTCCTCCTCCTCTTCCTCTTCCTCCTCCTAATCTAACCTAGCTTAACCTATAACCTAACTATTTCTTACACTATTAAATAAACAAATACTATTTCGTGAACTTTGCACAAATACCTTCCCAATCTCTTCCTGCTCGCACTTACCCTCTCCTCTCACAACCCTCTCCATCTCTCTCTCTCCCCCTCTCCCTCTCCCTCTCCTTTCAAGATAACATTGGTATCTGTCCTCTGCGCCACAAAATGCCTTAAATCCCTAAATTCCTTGAGGTTTCTATACAATAAATTTTGGGTCTTCTTGCGAGAAAGCAGAGGAGTGATGACAGGATAACAGTGGTGTGGTGTGGTGTGGTGTGGTGTGGTGTGGTGTGGTGTGGTGTGGTGTGGTGGGGTGGGGTGTGGTGGAGTAGGGTGGTGCAGACGATAAATCCTGTCCTTGCTTTCCTAATTACTGGTCAGACCCACACACACACACACACACACACACACACACACACACACACACACACACAGGTGGTACTTACTCTCCTCAATTAGAGCAAGTTTACCTGTCCCGCGGTCTCGTCTCACCTGTAAAGTAAGAATATAATTAGTTGTTCGTTCTGCATATATTACCTGTGTGTGTGTGTGTGTGTGTGTGTGTGTGTGTGTGTGTGTGTGTGTGTGTGTGTGTGTGTGTGTGTGTGTGTGTGTGTAAAAAGAGGATATCTCATAAGCAAGGTACAAACACCAAACTGGATTATTTTACTCCTCTCTCTCTCTCTCTCTCTCTCTCTCTCTCTCTCTCTCTCTCTCTCTCTCTCTCTCTCTCTCTCTCTCTCTCTCTCTCTCACTGTCTCTAACCGTCTTCTTTCTATACCTACGGCAAAAGAGAAAATTTACACCTCTTCCTCCTCTTCCTCCTCCTCCTCCTCCTCCTCCTCCTCCTCCTCCTCCACTTACTTCTTTACCTCATTTTCCTTTCTTATCTCTTTCACTAAGTCATATTCATCTCCTCCTCTTATTTACTCCTCTTCTTATTACTTTCTCCTCCTGCTCCTCCCTTCCTGTTTCCCCTTTAACCTCCTCCTCCTCCTCCTCCTCCTCCTCCTCCTCCTCCTCCTCCTCCTCCTCCTCCCGCCTCCTTTCAATAAAACCATTTAAAACTCGACTCTGAAACTTTTGCGAAGCGATTAGACGCGTTATAAAGAATTGAATCCTGCGCATTTTTCAAGACCTTATAGATTTTCCGAGATAATTCTTTGCTCCATGATGACATTATTACCCCACTTATTTATTGCCTCTTCTTCTTCTTCTTCTTCTTCTTCTTCTTCTTCTTCTTCTTCTTCTTTTTATTACGTTTTATTGCATTCTTTGTAATTTTTTCTTCTTTTTTTTTATTCTCTCTCTCTCTCTCTCTCTCTCTCTCTCTCTCTCTCTCTCTCTCTCTCTCTCTCTCTCTCTCTCTCTCTCTCTCTCTCTCTCTCGATATTAAATAGTTTCTTTTTGATTTTGTTGTTGTTGTTGTTGTTGTTGTTGTTGTTCTTGTTCTTGTTCTTGTTGTTGTTGTTGTTGTTGTTGTTGTTGTTGTTCTTCTTCTTTTTCTTCTTCTTCTTGTTACCATCATTATCATCATTATCAGCCACGATCTTTATTTCTTTTTCTTCTTTTATTGTTATTCCTGTCTCCCCTTCCATTAAGTTCCATCCTTCTTCCTCTTCATCTCTCTTTCTCTCTTCTTTCTCTGTCTTCATCCTCCTCCTTCCTTCTCCTTCTCTTCATTCTTCTTCTGCATCTCCTCTTTCGAGCTCTTTTTCCGTCTCCACTTTCTTATATCCCCACCTCCTCCTCCTCCTCCTCCTCCTCCTCCTCCTCCTCCTCCTCCTCCTCCTCCTCCTCTACCTTCTTGTCTTTGTCTTTTTCCTCCTTCTCCTCCTCCTTCCTCTTCCTCTTCTTCCTCCTCCTCCTCCTCACATCCCCTACTCCCTCCTCCTTGTCTTCCATCACTTTTCATTTTTCCTTCTCTCCTTTCATATTCTCCTTTTTCTTCCATCTTCATTTTTTCCTCCTCTCCTTCCTTCTTCTCTTTCACTGTCATCCTTCTTTATTCATATTTTCTCTAATGGTTTTTACTTTCTTCTTTCATTTCACTTCCATTATTCCTCCTCCTCCTCCTCCTCCTCCTCCTCCTCCTTCGTTTCCTCCTCCTTTTTCTTCTTCATTTTCTCTTTTATATTGTCTTTCTTTCTCTTTTCTAAATGTACTTTTCTTCCTCTATCACAATCTTCCCTTCCTCTTCCTCCTCCTCCTTCTCCTCCAACTCCTCCTCCTCCTCCTCCTCCTCCTTTTCCTCCTTTTTCCACCCTCCTCCAACGCGTACAAACACGACTAGACATGTCCAAACACGTCCATAACACGCCACAACACGGAAAGATGACGGAACACAATCAAAACAAACCAACTTCTACACACACACACACACACACACACACACACACACACACACACACACACACACACACAGTTTTTTTCTTCCCTTCCCTTGGTTTATTTGTGTTTTCTTCTTCCATATTTGAAGGAATCAGGGAAATAGAAGGAAAGGGAATAATAAGGTCAAAAAATAATTCAAGTAATGTTTAGCTGATGAAGAAAGAGAAAAAAGGAAATATGATAACGAATGAACAAACGAACTAAAAGGAGAAATAAATAAATAGATAAGGAAATAAATAAATGAATTAATAGATAAAAGAAATAAAAGAAGGCGTAACTATGATTTCAGAGAGAGAGAGAGAGAGAGAGAGAGAGAGAGAGAGAGAGAGAGAGAGAGAGAGAGAGAGAGAGAGAGAGAGAGAGAGAGAGAGTAACTGTCAGTTTTCACCATGTGTGTGTGTGTGTGTGTGTGTGTGTGTGTGTGTGTGTGTGTGTGTGTGTGTGTGTGTGTGTGTGTGTGTGTGTGTGTGTGTGTGTGTGTGTGTGTGTGTGTGTGAGTGAGTCGTGTGTCTCTCGCCTTGGTTTTTTTCCTCCTCATCTTCCTTATTTTTATTCTCCTCCTCCTCCTCCTCCTCCTCCTCCTCCTCCTCCTCCTCCTCCTCCTCCTCCATTTCAGCTGCTTCTTTCCTTCCTCTTAGCGCAGGTAATGGCCAATGATTATACTCTTGGATTAAGGAGGAGGAGGAGGAGGAGGAGGAGGAGGAGGAAGGAAGGAGGAGGAGGAAGGAGGAGAAGAAGTGTGAAGAAATTAGCAAAAACTGAGCGAAAAACGTTAAAGCTGAGAGAGAGAGAGAGAGAGAGAGAGAGAGAGAGAGAGAGAGAGAGAGAGAGAGAGAGAGAGAGAGAGAGAGAGAGAGAGGAAAATACACTCCCAGACAACCTCACCCTCCTTTCCTCCTCTTTCCTTTCATCCTTACCTCCTCCTCCTCCTCCTCCTCCTCCTCCTCCTCCTCCTCCTCCTAACAAAAAAGGGTAGGTGAGGGAAAAAAGGGAAGAAAAAAAAGAGGAGTAAACAAACTGCTCTTCCTCCCTCCCTCCCTCCCTCCTCTTCCTCCTCCTCCTCCTCCTCCTCCTCCTCCTCCTCCTCCTCGTCACCACTAAAAGCTTCTCTGGGTCCCGATGAAAGTAATTAATTCTATGTCATTTAAGTAACTTTTTGCCTCTTCCTCTTCCTCTTCCTCTTCCTCTTCCTCTCTCACTTTTCAGGAGGAGGAGGAGGAGAAGGAGGAAGAGGAGGAGGAGGAGGAGTTTTTTATTGAATTTTTAGCGTCGTTTCTTTTTCTGGGTCTTCATTTTTCATTTTCTTCTTTTTCCGATTTTCTTCTTTTTCTTCTTTCCTTTTTTTCCGTTTTCAGTTCCAATGGTTTTATTTTTTCTTTTTATTATTCTTTTCTTCTTCTTCTTCTTCTTCTTCTTCTTCTTCTTCTTCTTCTTCTTCTTCTCTCTTCTTCTTCTTTTTCTTTTCTTTTCCTCTTTTCTTCTCCTCTTTTTCTTCTTCTTCTTCTTCTTCTTCTTCTTCTTCTTCTTCTTCTTCTTCTTCTTCTCTCTCTCTCTCTCTCTTTTCCTCTCTCTCTCTCTCTCTCTCTCTCTCTCTCTCTCTCTCTCTCTCTCTCTCTCTCTCTCTCTCCTCCTCCTTCTGTCTTATTTTCCTCCTCCTCCTCCTCCTCCTCCTCCTCCTCCTCCTCCTCCTCCTCCTCCTCCTCCTCCTCCTCCTCCTCCTCCTCCTCCTCTTTCTTATGAGTTCTTTTCATTACAGTTCTTCAAATTATTATCATTATTATCATTTTCTCCAATTCTTCCTTCCTTCTTCGTTCTTTCTTTTTCTCCTTCCTTCTTCATCTCTTTCTCTTTCTCCACATTGCCTGTCACTTACCTATCTCATTATATATCCTCCTCCTCCTCCTCCTCCTCCTCCTCCTCCTCCTCCTCCTCCTCCTCCTCCTCCTCCTCCTCCTTGCAGCTTGCATCCATTGACTGGAATATACTGCTGGAAACACCAGATGTAGATAAGACATGGGAGGTGTTTGCTGAAAAGATAAATGATACAGCTAAGATGTGTATACCACTAAGAAACAGAAGGAAACTACTAAACACCAAACCGAAATGGTGGAATAATGAAATTAGAAGCTGTCTTCTAGCAAAGAAAGAAGCATACAACAAATACAAATTAACACAGCATAATAATGATAAATTAGAGCATGACAGATTGCGTAGAAAAGCAAAAAGTTGATAAAAGCAGCAAAAATCTGTAGAAGCTCAGATCGCAAACTCCTGTAAAACCAACCCAAAGGAATTTCACAGTTATGTAAAATCCAAAAGAGTCTTAGCCTCAACAATTGGTCCACTCATAACAGAAAACGGAAACCAAATAGATAACGAAGCTGAAATGGCAAACGTCCTAAATAGATTCTTCTCAACAGTCTTCACGACTGAAGATGTCCAAAATAGTCTGCCCATGCCAGAGCCTCAGGCACAAGGCAAAACACTGCCTGACTTCATAGTTACAGAAAATGAAATCCTCACAGTCATGAACAGCATGAACGTAAACAAAACGCCTGGACCAGACAAGATATCACCCAGGCTTCTCAAAGAAGCGAAAAATGAGCTCGTGAAACCACTCACGATTATATTCAATAAAACTTTACAAGCAGGAAAGTCCCCAGGAGTGGAAGCTAGCAAATGTCACGCCCATTTTCAAGAAAGGAAATAAATCACTCCCAGCTAATTACAGACCAATCAGCCTTACTTCAGTAGTGTGCAAGCTGATGGAAACGATAATCAGAGATAAGATTGTCAAATTTTTAGAAGAAAATAAGATCATGAAGGATTCACAACATGGTTTCAGAAACAAGAGATCCTGCTTAACAAACCTACTAGACTTCTTTTATGAAGTTTTTAACTCGTATGACGAGACAAAAGCAGTGGATGTTATTTATCTTGATTTCCAGAAAGCTTTCGACACTGTCCCTCACAAGAGGCTAATCAGCAAAGTAAAAGCTCACGGCATAGCTGGAAATACCCTGAAATGGCTGGAAGACTGGCTCTCTGACAGAAAGCAACGAGTTGTTATAAATGGAAAAGAATCAGAGTGGCACAATGTGAAAAGTGGTGTTCCTCAAGGCTCTGTATTAGGACCAGTTCTTTTCATTGTTTATATTAATGATATTGATGAAGGAATCACTTGTAAAATAAGCAAATTCGCGGACGACACCAAAATAATGAGCAAAGTTACATCAACGTCACAATGGCAAGAACTACAGTGTGACTTAAAT
>NC_059285.1:14798777-14801277 GCF_017591435.1 Portunus trituberculatus
GTTGGGTTGGGTTAGGTTGGGTTTGGCAAGTAGGTGTGTTGGTGGGTTTGTGTGGTTCTGGTTCTTTTGCGCTCTCTCTCTCTCTCTCTCTCTCTCTCTCTCTCTCTCTCTCTCTCTCTCTCTCTCTCTCTCTCTCTCTCTAACCTAACATCATCTCATTATACTCAAAAGCATCCATGTCTTTCAATCTCTCTTTCTCTCTCTCTCTCTCTCTCTCTCTCTCTCTCTCTCTCTCTCTCTCTCTCTCTCTCTCTCTCTCTCTCTCTCTCTCTCTCTCTCTCTCTCTCTCTCTCTGCCCCACCTCACTTAGTACAAACGCCTCTCATTTATTACACCAAACTCACCCCAGTCTTCTAATCATGCCAGAACTCAACAGGCAGACACCCCCACGCCACCCCCACCCATACCCACACACACCCACACCCCTACCCACCCCACCCACCAAGCCAGCTCCCGGCATACACTCTCATACACAGCCTGATACACATTCTGATACCCTCACTCCTGCCTGGCCACCCCTCTTAACCGCAGTACATCAAGGGAGGATTTGAGAGCCACATCAGTTTTTGCTTCCTCCTTCTTCTCTGCCTACCCGCTTTACTCTGCCTGATGATGATGATTACTCCCAGACGTGATTCCCTGAGCGTCCAATCAAGCGTACTAAAGCTAAGGTAATTACTGTTGATTAGAAGTACAGGGCGTCTTGTTGAATCGCTGAGATGTTTTGAAGAGTGTGGCTGGCTGGCTGGCTGGCTGGCTGGCTGGTTGGCTGGCTGGCTATCTATCTGGCTATCTATCTGGTTATCTATCTGGCTATCTTTCTCTCTCTCTTTCTTTCTTTCTTTCTTTCTTTCTCTCTCTCTCTCTCTCTCTCTCTCTCTCTCTCTCTCTCTCTCTCTCTCTCTCTCTCTCTCTCTGGCTGGTTGGCTGGCTGGTGTGTGTGTGTGTGTGTGTGTGTGTGTGTGTGTGTGTGTGTGTGTGTGTGTGTGTGTGTGTGTGTGTGTGTGTGTGTGTGTGTGTGTGTGTGTTTTCTCTCTTCTATTTTGCTTCTTCTTTCTTACTGTTTCTGTTCTCTCTCTCTCTCTCTCTCTCTCTCTCTCTCTCTCTCTCTCTCTCTCTCTCTCTCTCTCTCTCTCTCTCTCTCTCTCTCTCTCTCTGTGTGTGTGTGTGTGTGTGTGTGTGTGTGTGTGTGTGTGTGTGTGTGTGTGTGTGTGTGTGTGTGTGTGTGTGTGTGTGTGATTTCAGCCTTTCTTTCACCCTTGGCCTGTCTTCATAATAACTATCTATCAATCTATATATCTGCCTATCTATCAACCCATCTGTGTACCTATCTTCCTATCTATCGACCTATCTATCTAATTTTCTATATAGCTATCTCTCCATCTATCTTTTCTGTCCACCTCTTTATCTACCTATCTATCCATCAATCTACTTCTCTAACTACTTACTTATTCTATCCTCTCTCTCTCTCTCTCTCTCTCTCTCTCTCTCTCTCTCTCTCTCTCTCTCTCTCTCTCTCTCTCTCTCTCTGACATACAAGCGAGGAGTGAAAGTTTGACCGTCACTTGTATGAGGAAAAGGGAAGGAAATGAAAGGCAAAGCAGGTATGAAAAGTTATCTTGAGTTATGTATTGAGATGATATCGTAATAATACACACAGAGTCCCCAGGTGTGTGTGTGTGTGTGTGTGTGTGTGTGTGTGTGTGTGTGTGTGTGTGTGTGTGTGTGTGTGTGTGTGTGTGTGTGTGTGTGTGTGTGTGTGTGTTAAGCCCGTATCCTCAAACACTTCTTCTGCGTTTCACATTCACTATTTCAAAAGGGTTTATTTAAATTTACACGAGTTTTTTTAAGGTTGTTTTGACGGTTCTAGAGGCAGAGTGACATTATTTCTACATTATTAATAGGAGAAACACTCTTAAAAACCCGGCTAATCATCCCTGTGGCCCTTCTAAATAGTCGTGGTGAGAGACCAAAGCGTTAGGACTATAGTAAAAAACGCTTGAATGCAGCACCTCCACTATTACAAAAGGCTTCTGTTTAAGTGACAAGTTATGTAGTCAGGGCTGAGTCAATAGGGAGATTAACAAGAAGATTAGATAAGCTCATGGATGCAGCCTCTTGCAGCTTCCCTCTTATGTTATGTACTTATGAAGGGCTGTTTCTTTGGTTCTAATGACTAATGAAGGTTACAACGGAATTCACAGGAGAAACCCTCAGAAACCAGGCTTGTCATCTCTGTGTCCTTGGGAAATAGTCATGGTGAAAGAGCGTTGAGTTTCAGATTAAAGGCCTTAACCTCTTCAGTAGTGGGACGCATTTTTACTGAGTTTATGTACGATTAGATCTTTTTTTTTTTTTTTTGACATTAGGAAGGTTCTATGGAGGTCAGAAGATTAATGGCCACAGTCTTCGCTATTCTAATCCCCCCACATAAGTTTCTGAAGCTGTGTAAGACCATCTGAGAGTAACCAGAATGGATATAAAAACGTGTCCTGGCACT
>NC_059285.1:14851277-14858777 GCF_017591435.1 Portunus trituberculatus
GGCCAGCCTTCTCAAAACTACAAAACTGGTTAATGAAGAAGACTATAAAGCTGCTGCCGGGACTCCTGGCCAGCGCACCGAGGCAAAGGAAATAAATCACGGCAGATGAATAGATAGAGGGTGTATCAAGGTGGTGGTGGTGGTGGTGGTGGTGGTGGTTGTTGTTGTTCTTGTTGTTGTAGTAGTAGTAGTAGTAGTAGTAGTAGCAGCAGCAGTAGCAGTAGTAGTAGTGGTGGTGGTAGTGAGAGCAGCAGTGGTGGCAAGCAGCAGCAGCAGTGGTGGTGGTGGTGGGTGGTGCAGGTGGTGGTGGTGGTGGCAGCAGCAGCAGTGGCAGCAGCAGCAGTGGTGGCAGCAGGCAGCAGCAGCAGGTGGCAGTGGCAGCAGCAGCAGCAGCAGCAGCAGCAGCAGCAGCAGTGGTGGTGGTGGTGGTGGTGGTGGTGGTAATGGCAGCAGCAGTGGCAGCAGCAGCAGCAGTGGTGGTGGTGGTGGTGGTGGTGTGGTGGTGGTGGTAGTAGTGGTAGTAGTGCTAGTAGTAGTAGTGCTAGCAGTAGCAGTAGCAGTAGCAGTAGCAGTAGAAGTAGTAGTAGTAGTGGCGGCAAAGAACTTATTAGCAAACAACAGAAGGGAACACGAAGGCTACTTACTCTGAGGTGATCATTAGCTACAGGAAAGACGGTAAACAGGCAGGAAAAAAATAGAGAAACACACGACATGCTCCTCATATGTCAGGGACCCTTGCACGCTGCGGCACCAAAGGACTGTAGCACGCCAGACAAACGCACCGGGGAAAGTGAGAAAGAAGGATAAAGACCAACATATCACACGCCGTACTTTGAACCACAACGAACGAACGGGAGCGAAAAATAAAATAAACAAGTAAGGGGAAGAAAAAAATACATAAACACATACGATATATAAGACTAGTATGTAAAGGAAAAGACTTCACTTATACCTCAAGAAAACGAGAGAACCAAACGAAAACATACACCGACTTGTGCAAAACTTAATCTTTTTTTTTCACGTACACTCGAATTCTCAAACTGTAAACAATGAAATAAAAAATAAGAGTACAGATACACAACGAACTCACGACGTTAAAAGACACTAAAACAATTAATGAAGAAAGCACTACGTAACACAACCTACTCCTAACTACTCGTAACTACAACTAACAGCAACAAATGAGGCGAGAAGAGATATAGCGATGATAGTGAAGGGCGCAGAAAGAGAGAGAGAGAGAGAGAGAGAGAGAGAGAGAGAGAGAGAGAGAGAGAGAGAGAGAGAGAGAGAGAGAGAGAGAGAGAGAGAGAGAGAGAGAGGAAGTGGGGCATTGCAAGGTACGAGAGATGATTAGCGGAAAGGAGTGATCGGCTTGTCTTTCTTCCATCTGACCTTTGTACTCACCTCTGTCTTCACACACACACACACACACACACACACACACACACACACACACACACACACACACACACACACACACAGGAGCTCAATGATGATGTTTAGGTGTGTTTTCTTTGGTAATGACTTAGTTTGCTAGTCAGTAAGTAAGTATTTCAGTCAATTTAGCCATCAGTCATTCCCTCAGTTAGTCAGCCAGTCATTCACTCAGTCAGCCAGTCATTCACTCAGTCAGCCAGTCATTCACTCAGTCAGCCAGTCATTCACTCAGTCAGTCAGTCATTCCCTCAGTTAGTCAGCGAGTCATTCCAACAGTCAGTCAGTCAATCAGTCAGTCATTCAAACAGTCAGTCAGTCAATCAGTCAATAAAATCTCTTCCTGTCTTCTTCTCTCATTCTTCTCTTCCACAATCACTTCTCTTCAATCTAATCTTCCTTCTTCTCCATCTTTTTTCCTTCCTTCCTTCATCCTCCTCTCCACCTCCTTGCTACCTCCTCCACTATTCTCCACCACCCTATCTTTATCTTCTTCCTCTCCCTCCCTCTCCCTTCCCTCACCATCACTTCCCCTCCCTTTTTTTTTTTTCTCTCCCCTCCTCCACCTTATTATCACTCTTATTACCTTCCTCCTCCCTCACCCCCCCCTCTCACCTCTCCCTCACTCATTCTTCACCTTTCCTCCTCCTCCTCCTCACTGCCACCACCCCCCACTCCGCCCCCTTTCATTCCCACTTCCCCTTAACAATCTCCTATACTCCTGCCCCCCCTACCCCTCCCCTTCTCCTCTCTCTCCCCCTCCCCATAGCACCTGAACGCCTCCGGGGGACACTTAAAACTTTACTACCTGTTGTGTAAGGAAGCTACTACTACTACTACTACTACTACTACTACTACTACTACTACTACTACTGGTACTAACACTGCTAGTACTACGACTGGTGCTATTACTACTATTACTACTACCACTATTACTGCTACTACTATTACTATTACTCCTATAACTACTATTACTATTACTACTACTATTACTACTACTACTATTCAATTACTGCATAATCTTAATAGAGTTGGTTCATTAGTTTGCTTGTTTGGTTGTTGTTTGTCTTGTTTTCATTCTTGTTTAGTTTATTTTGATTCGTGTTCGCTGTGTGTGTGTGTGTGTGTGTGTGTGTGTGTGTGTGTGTGTGTGTGTGTGTGTGTGTGTGTGTGTGTGTGTGTGTGTGTGTTTATCGATATTCCTCCTATTCATTTACATCTCTCTCTCTCTCTCTCTCTCTCTCTCTCTCTCTCTCTATCCACTGATCTATTTATCCATTTTGTATCTTTCTTTACACATCTGTTTATTCACCTAACTAATATATCTGTCTATTCATTACCTCTCTCTCTCTCTCTCTCTCTCTCTCTCTCTCTCTCTCTCTCTCTCTCTCTCTCTCTCTCTCTGTGTGTGTGTGTGTGTGTGTGTGTGTGTGTGTGTGTGTGTGTGTGTGTGTGTGTGTGTGTGTGTGTGTGTGTGTGTGTGTGTGTGTGTGTGTGTGTGTCGCAATAAATAAGTAAATATAAAAAGCATGACAGCAGCTCCTACTTTATCGGTGTCGTAAATACAATAAAAATATAAACTGCTTTTAAACAGAGCAGGAGGAGGAGGAGGAGGAGGAGGAGGAGGAGGAGGAGGAGGAGGAGGAGGAGGAGGAGGAGGAGGAGGAGGAGAAGAAGAAGAAGAAGAAGAAGAAGAAGAAGAAGAAGAAGAAGAAGAAGAAGAAGAAGAAGAAGAAGAAGAAGAAGAAGAAGAAGAAGAAGAAGAAGAAGAAGGCGATGGAGATAGAGAAGGAGAAGGAGAAAGAGGAAGAGAAGGAGGAGATGAAGAAGGAAAACAACAATAACAACAACGACAACAACAACAACAAGAGACTAACAACAACAACACGATAATGGCGACAACGGACGAAGAAGAACAAGAAGAAGAAGAAGAAGAAGAAGAAGAAGAAGAAGAAGAAGAAGAAGAAGGGGGAAGTGAACTATAAATATATAATCAAACAAACAAACAGAAAGCAGAATAAACACACACACACACACACACACACACACACACACACACACACACACACACACACACACACACACACACACGGACACTTCCTGATCCCCTGCCGAAGTATAAATAAAGATCTGATGCGGGATTTTAATATAAACAGATAGTAAGAACGAAGGATTTTTGGCAGCAATGAATTCAAAATAAGGTGAGATCACAGAGAATAAATCCATCACTGTTAGGACTACTACTACTACTACTACTACTACTACTACTACTACTCATCTGACTTCTCTTTGTTTGCTTTGAATTACTTTCTTTTAGTCTAAATGCTTGTTTCTGCTTGTTCTTCATGTTCTGCTACAACAACAACAACAACAACAACAACTACGTCTACTACTACTACTACTACTACTACTACGTCAATTTTTTTTTTTCCGTCGTATCTGTCAATCAATTTCACATCACTCTATCGACTACTTATACACTGTCTGTCTGTCTGTCTATCTATCTGTCTATTTATCTATATGACTGCCTGTCTCCCTGTCTGTCTGTATCAATTTATCTATCTGTCAATTTATTAGTGAATCTTTATCTATCTTTTATCTCTTATCTGTCAATTTATCCATCTATCTATCTGCTCGTCTGTCAGTCAATCTACTTATCTATTTATCTATCTATAAGCCAGCCTGTCTATCTGTCTCTCAATTTTGCTATCTTTCTATCTGTCAATCTTTCTGTCTCTATCTATCTATCTATCTATCTATCTATCTATCTACCTATCTACATATCTATCTATCTGTCTGTCTGTCTCTCTCTCTCTCTCTCTCTCTCTCTCTCTCTCTCTCTCTCTCTCTCTCTCTCTCTCTCACTAATGAAAGACAACTTGACAAATAGAAAATAAAACATCAAAGGAAACACAAACACCGCCTCTAAACTCGACCCAAAAATTTAAAATCCTACTTATGATTTTTTTAAACCCCTGGAAATAAAAAAAAAAGGAAATAATCAAACTCCATTAAAAGTTATCGGCAAAAAAATAATCTCTGAAGAAGCGGCGCGTGTCTGGCGTGGCGATAACTTCCTGTGCAGCGCCTTCTTGCCTCGAGCCTCCCGTTTTCTATAACTAGGGTATTCTCTGGTATTTTTGTAGCCAGCCACTTGAGAGAGAGAGAGAGAGAGAGAGAGAGAGAGAGAGAGAGAGAGAGAGAGTAAATATATAAACATACAGATAAATGAATTGCCAGTAAATGTCAACAAATAAAACGGAAAAACACAAAAATCATACAAGCGAACATCGAAAACAAATAATGAGAGAGAGAGAGAGAGAGAGAGAGAGAGAGAGAGAGAACAACACTTCCTCTCTCTCTCTCTCTCTCTCTCTCTCTCTCACACACACACACACACACACACACACACACACACACACACACACACACTTAAAACACGCTCGCCAGCCACCGGAGAGAGCGAAGTGCAGGCAAGCGGGCGGGCAAGCAGGCGGGCGGGCGGGCGGGCGTCAGGCGAGCTCAACCTAACGCTAATATTATGCATGTAAATTTTGCTGAGGACGCCACGGAAGGAGGAGTTTGTGAAGAGGAGTGGTGGTGGTAGTATTACACGGCATTAGAATCGCTATACTTCACCTCAAACACACCCTCAAGTAACGCTCCTAACCTCTTCTTCTTCCTCTTATTCTTCTACCTCCTCCTCCTCCTCCTCCTCCTCCTCCTCCTCCTCCTCCTCCTCCTCACACCTCATCCTTTCCTACTCGTGGCCAGCTTCTTCTCTCTTTTGTCTTGTCTTTAAACACTGCTTTCCTTCTCCATCCTCCTTATCTCCTTTTTTTTTCTTCTTCTTCTTCTTCTTCTTCTTCTTCTTCTTCTTCTTCTTCTTCTTCTTCTTCTTCTTCTTCTTCTTCTCCTCCTCCTCCTCCTCCTCCTCCTCCTAGTCAGACTTCTCTTATCCTGTGTTCTAGAATCCTTATCCCCCACATCGCTGATTAACTCTCTCTCTCTCTCTCTCTCTCTCTCTCTCTCTCTCTCTCTCTCTCTCTCTCTCCTTATTATGAGTGCAAAGATGACATTTTTATTATTCCTCCTCCTCCTCCTCTTTTTCTTTACCTAGTTACGGTAGTTTGTGGGGTGATTTGGCCACTAAGAAAACTGCAGCTGATTGAAATTATGGGCAGAAGCAACACCTGTTTTCATCTTCACTGCTCCTTACCTGCACTTGTCTACCTGCCCCCTCGCCTCACCTGTACCTGTCACACCTGCCCGCCCTTGCATACCTGTTCGTGTATCTGATAGTGTAAGGTGAGAGAAGTGCTAGGGAAGTAGTTGGATGGGACGAGTAGTAATGGTAGTAATGGTAGTAATGGTGCAATAGTTCAAGTAGTAATGGAGTAATGGTGGATGTGAATGTTATCGATCTAGAGTAATAAGGCAGCAATACAGCAAGTAGTGCGTACAAAGCAGCAGTGATAGGAAAGGTACACGGCAGTGACAGAGTTGTGATGGCGGTAATGGCAGTAACACAGTAATGTTAGTTAACGTAGTACATCCAGCAAAGAGTAGTGACAACCTCTCGGCGACGTCAGTAGTGGACATGCCTCGGCGCTGCACCACAGCTCCGCACGACGCTAAGCAGAAAATCCTCACTACCACCACCACCACCACCACCAGCGCTCCGTGACACCGCTACACGCGGCCAACACGCGACGTGGGACGCTGTGCTGCTCCAGTAGTGCTGCACACCACCGTGCCAATGTACAGCGGCGACTTGCACGCGACCCTGGGCGTGGCGCGTGACGCGTCCCTCCAAGAGATGCGGAGGGCATACCGCCGCAGGGCTCTCGCCCTACACCCCGACAAGAATCCCCATGATGCCCATGGCGCCACGGCCAGGTTCCAGCAGCTGCAGGCGGCTTTCCAGGTTCTGTGCTGCGCCCAGGAGGGCGGCAAGCACAAAGCCTCAAGCCACAGAAGCAGGAAGGAGGAAAGGAAACAAAGGAGGAGGAAGGAGAAGGCGACGGAGAAAGAGGAAAGAAGGCAAAGAAGGAAGAGAGAAGAATGGCTGAAGAAGCGGAAGGAAGAAAACGAGAGGAGGCGGCGACAGAGAGCGGAGGAGTGGCTGCGGGGCGGAGAGGAGGAGCGAGTGGCGAGGCAGCGGGCGGAGAGGCAGCACCTGCAGCACACACTGAGGCGGCGGAGGCTGCAGGCGTGGCTGGACAGAGAGGCGAGGCAGGCCAGGAGACTGGCCAAGGACATGGCGAGGGGGGCGAGGAGAGAGAAGCAGAGGGAGCAGGAGAGGAGGAGCCAGGCAGAGGAAGAGGCGAGGAGGGAAGCACAGCGGCGGCAGGAGGAGAGAGACACGGCGGATTGGACGCGGCGTAAGGTGGAGCAGGTGGAGGCGTGGTTCAGGCGGGACGAGGAGGAGAGGAGGAGGAGGGAGGAGCAGTTACGCCGCTACAGAAGGCTGGAGGAACGCTGGCGGCGGGAGGCGTGGGAGAAGAGGAGGAGGATGGGAGAGGAGGGAGGGAGAGGAACACACAAGCAGGAGTGAAATAAGAAGGAAGTTCACCAACAGGATTGAAACTCGTCAAACTCTACATACACTCACCATGCATTGCAGTACATGATAATTTTAATCTTTCATTTATTTTGATATTCATGCTCTATTTTGTACTTTATTTTATTTGTACACTTCTATTTCACTTATTTTCTTGTTTTTGCTTTGAATTTCATTATTTTCATTCTCATTTATTTATCCATTTCCAAGTTTATTTTTTCACAAGAGAGACACCGAGCACAACACACCGTCACTCCATCACACAGCTCCACACGTGCCCACCTCACAAAAATATGACGTTAGCTTTACTATGCTGTTGTTTAATATTTTGTAGTGTTTTTTTTTTTTTCTATTTATTTATTTATTTTATTTATTTATTTTTTTATTTTTTTTTATTTATTTATTTATTTTTTTTTTTTTTTTTGTTAGTGAGCTGCCTTGCCTGATTGTGGTGCGTCAGCTTCGCGTACTGATAATATTGTAAGGATTCATTTTGTATAAAT
>NC_059285.1:14871277-14883777 GCF_017591435.1 Portunus trituberculatus
AACCATCACCATCCACCACCCAGTAAACGCACGTCACACACAGTTACTTCCACACACACACACACACACACACACACACACACACACACACACACACACACTAGTATAAAAAACACGAGTAAAAGAAAAAAAAAACGGGAAGTAGAAGAAAATACAAAGGGCAAAGAAGTAGAAAGGAATGTGACACCAGATGACAGGGAAAGGAGAAGAGGAAAAAAAAAAGTAATAAAACAAAGAATAAAGGATACACAGTGTTACTCTTCCTCTGGCCCTTCCTCCCCTGTCTCCTCCTTTCCCTCCATTCTCCTCCTCTCCCTCCATTCTCCTCCTCCCTTTCCTTTCATCTTTTTCTCTCTTCTTTACTGAGCATAAAAGGAAAAACAGAAAAAAAAGGATAAGAAGAAGGGATTTCCACTACTGCTGCTCCTGCTACTACTACTACTACTACTACTACTACTACTACTACTACTACTACTACTACTATTTTTCCCACCTCCTTCCCTTATTTACGTTCTCCCAAGGGAGTGAAGGAGAGAAAACAAGGGGAGAGAGAGAGAGAGAGAGAGAGAGAGAGAGAGAGAGAGAGAGAGAGAGAGAGAGAGAGTGTGTGTGGAAGAAACTGCTGGTAATCTGTCGTGATCCGAGCTGTTGCACGACGTTGCACAAATTGTCTAGCTACTGGCTATAAATAGTCAAAGGTTTTTCTATCTTTAATTAACAAAACTAATATCTATACATAAGGTGTTCGATACGGCGCCGACAAGTAACAATCACAACTCTTTCTGTTGCCTTCTCCACTGCAATTATTACAATTTCTCTTACAAACATCCTTAAGAATTGCATTAATCTCGTAGATATTCTCGCATCAAAACGGATTTCACTTCAAACATCATCCACTATATCTTCATAACGTATTACAACATCTGAACCCGGTGCTTTATTTCTCCGTAAATCTCATACGTAGTACGTACAATATTACCCCTTTTTCCCAGCTACCCGTATATAAGGATGACCTTTACTTGGTACATGAATGCAAGCAACCACATGACGTACCACCAAATATATTACCATACACATATAATTACCAGACTCCGTTCAACAAAATGACAACGTAACACCACCGAAATATAATGACAAATATTGATATCTCCACACAAGTGACTTCCCTCAAATAATCTCTTTCTCTTGGTACCCATACATGGAACCACGTTAACTTCGTACACAATTACACACTAGTAAATATGTTATGTAACTTATTCGTCAGAGCAACACACATGCACATACGTAGGTAGCCGTATACAAATTCCCTTACTCATAGATGAAAACGCAAGTATATAACGACGTCATTATGAACCAAAGTACAACCACATAAACCATAATAAACTAATACCACATAATACCTAAACCTCCTATCATGCTTCTTCCTCCATTCTAATTTACCTCAAAGACTGCATTGCAACTTATAAGCTCCACTTACTGGTTATATATGAAGTACAAAACGCCGCCCTCAGCTATGCAGCCGAGGGTGGCCCGCTTAGAGCCGCGGTTGTCCTCTGCTTCCTCTCTCCTCTCTCTCTCTCTTCTACAATTTCCTTCAGGAACTTATGGGGCGTGTCTTGACCCACACAACACGCCCCTCAGAATGTACCATTCACCAATCAAGTACAAGCTCAAATGAACTCCACGTGTGGTACGAACAACATCCAAGACGACAACACTACTACTACTGCTGTTAATCTACTACTCTACTGGCGAACTACTACTACTACTACTACTACTACTACTACTACTACTACTACTACTACTACTACTACTACTACTACTACTACTACTACTACTACTACTACCACTCGTAATACTACTACAATAACTTATGATTAATTCCCTCCTTTCTTGCCTTTACATTCTTCCTTCCTCCCCCTCCTCCTCCTCCTCCTCCTCCTCCTCCTCCTCCTCCTCCTCCTCCTCCTCCTCCGCCAACAGTACTGTCGCAAGGGAAATAAGCTTGAGCCTCACTACTGAGAGAGAGAGAGAGAGAGAGAGAGAGAGAGAGAGAGAGAGAGAGAGAGATGTAAGTAGAGGAAACGTTTATTGAGACAGGCAGGAAACGTTCGCTTCGTCCCTATACTACAGGAAACGTTTACAAGTAGATATAGACATACGTACATACGCACATACACACACACACAGATATTTCTTCCCACAACGAGACAGCAGCAACGTTTACACCGCCATTCAGGAAACGTTTGTGCTGCCACGCTAAAAGAAACGTTTGTAGCGCATTCACTCCACTACAGGGAACGAGCTTGACTTGACTTCATTTAAGCACTTCACTACCATGACGCCTTTTCATATTCAATTCATTTGTTTTCATTCTTTTCTATAAAATAGCCTTTCAATTTGTTTTTCATGTTATTTTTTTCTTTAACCCCTTCCCAACCATTTGCATTTCATTGTATCATCTCTAGTTTTTTTTTTCCTTTCTTCGGTAACCTTTACTTCCTTAACCCCTTCAGTACCATGACGCGTTTCCATATTCCTTCTGCTTACTATTTGGTGATCTTATACAGCTTCAGAAACACATGTGGGGATCAAAATAGTGAAGACTCTGGCCATTAATCTTCTGACCTCCATAGACCCTTCCTAATGTCAATAAAATGGTATAATCGTACACAAATCTCAAGGTAAAAATGTGTCCCAGTACTGAAGGGCTTAAAATAGTGAAGTCTGAGAGAGAGAGAGAGAGAGAGAGAGAGAGAGAGAGAGAGAGAGAGAGAGAGAGAGAGAGAGAGAGAGAGCAGCACTTCAACCCTGTACAACTTTTTTTTTTACGGTAAGGCCTATAGCGCCTGTAGGCACACTTGAAGAGTGTATGGGAAGCGCTGTTCAGCTTCCGCCCATTAGTGGCACAGACAATTTCATTTCTAGTGGTACCCTACTACTACAACTACCATTACTACTATTACCACCTACCACAAATACTACCACTACCACCTCACCTTCACCACTTCAACCCTACAACTACTACCACCACTACCACCCCACAACTATTAGCTAACCACACCTATACTCGAATTAACAAACCCATCAAATCGACTATTACGTCACAAACTGCTCGCCTCTAATCTTCTCGTCGCAGTCGTTAATTTAATCCCCACGGTCGCGATACCTTACATCATTTTTACCTTGCCGCCGTTGGGAATTTTCAGGCACCAATAATAATGCCACACGTACACGGACCTACCTACACGCACGCACACACGCACACCTGTTATAATACCCTGCCGTTAAGTCGTCATCATCATCATAATCCCCAACATCATCACCTGAACCCGTTTCTCGTAACACTAAGTGACAGATTCTAAGCCCCCAAACAGCACCATGGCGGGAGTCGAACCAACAATTAAATAAGCGCTTAACAATACACTCCGGCAGTTCATTATATCATTACTGCTATCTCCCCTGGCCTCACTCTTCCTCTAACTCCATTCTCCCTCTCCCTCCCCCTCTGTCTCTCTCGGCGGAGGGCAGTGTAGTTGCTGGTTACTCCTCCACCATTACTCTTGATTAATCTGTACGACTCCACTCCTCTTGTAAGGTGGTGGTGGTGGTGGTGGTGTGTGTACGTTAGTGATATGTAAAAAGGAGCAAAACAGGTGTATCAAATTTTCTGTTCAGTATTATTGTAAAGGACAGCTGGTGATTGTATATAATGCTGTGACGACCTTGGTTAGATCATTCAATACAGGTGGAGGTGGAGGTGTAGGTGGTGGTAGGGCTACTCTCTCTCTCTCTCTCTCTCTCTCTCTCTCTCTCTCTCTCTCTCTCTCTCTCTCTCTCTCTCGTAATAATAATTATATAATATGGGGTGATGTGCTGCTAAGGCTTATGTTATGATATGTGTGTGTGTGTGTGTGTGTGTGTGTGTGTGTGTGTGTGTGTGTGTGTGTGTGTGTGTGTGTGTGTGATACAAACTGAAAATCACGTTGTTGAGGACTGCCCTGTGTCAAACGATATTAGAGTCTCCACGGGTTTGACTAATATGGCTGATCTGTTTAGTGGAAAATATTCACATAAAGATGCTTGCAAAATTATTTATGATATTTTGCGTTTATATGAGTGAATGTATCATGACGTACTGTACGTATACAATGTGTTGGTTGGCATATTTTTACACCGACTTTTCTACTTGTTTTGTGATTCTTTTTCGACTACAGTAGTTTTGGCGATGACTTCTACTTGTTTCGTTTTCATTACTATATATATGTTTAGTTTTGTCTTTGTAAACTGTGGTCAATAAACCTATCTATCTATCTATCTATCTATCTGTGTGTGTGTGTGTGTGTGTGTGTGTGTGTGTGTGTGTGTGTGTGTGTGTGTGTGTGTGTGTGTGTGTGTGTGAGTGCAGGTGCGTCTTGGTGACCTGAGGCGGGGCTGGGGCCTGGTGCAGTGGTGGCTCATGTGTTATTACCTCTCATCCCTTTAATGATAATGCCTCGCTCTTTTATTTACGTGCACTCATAAACATAGTATACACTGCTCACACACACACACACACACACACACACACACACACACACACACACACACACACACACACTGATGATGCTGACAATACACTTAAGCACTTCAAACACCAATAAAAAAGTGTACAAAACAAGTATAAAAATAATGTAATATGAGCGGCAGTCTAACACACGGCTATGATAAAATACACAACACGTAATGATGAAAGCACCAATTCCGCCATTATGGAGCGTCGTGGTGATGGATATAAGACGCCGCAGCGGCCGGCCTACCTGTTATTAGGACGCCGCGGAGCAAAAGAAATATTAAAGAAAACCACTTCGGAGGGAAAAATAAAAGCGTAATAAAGCAAAATTATTGGTGAGGTGTAGTTCAAAAATATAAAGTAAAATATCATGGAAACAGGTAGACGGGGTGAGGAGAGAGAGAGAGAGAGAGAGAGAGAGAGAGAGAGAGAGAGAGAGAGAGAGAGAGAGAGAGAGAGAGAGAGAGAGAGAGAGAGCAAAATCAGAAAACAAATATAAGCATGAGAGGGAACAAATGAAGGAACGAAAGAGAAACATTTGGTGGAAATAAAAATAAAAGATAAATTACAGAAAATAGTGCAAATGTAACAAAGAAACGAGAGAGAGAGAGAGAGAGAGAGGCAACAGGTGACTCACAGACGGTTATCCCTCACACTAAGACACACACAGGCTCCTCACGCTTCCCACACACACACACACACACACACACACGTACGCCACAAACATGATGATAATGGTAACTCTCGCGCCCCGGACACGCTGCCATAAATGTTCAGATCACAATAACATTTACGACCTTACGCACACTGATAACAAAGCAGCTCTCAGGACACCTGGACACCTTCCTTCCTTCCTTCCTTCCTTCCCTCCTTCCTTCCTTCCTTCCTTCCTTCCCTCTTTCCTTCCTTCCTTCCCTCTTTCCTTCCTTCCTTCCTTTCTTCTTTCCTTCCCTCCTGCCTTAAGACTATACTAAAATGTCCAACTGTGGAATTCTATGCTCTCTATTCCCTGTGGAACTCTATATATGCTCTTTATTCACTGTGGAACTCTATGCTCTTTATTCACTGTGGAACTCTATGTATGCTCTTTATTCACTGTGGAACTCTATGTATGCTCTTTATTCACTATGGAACTCTATGTATTTTTTTTTTTTTTTTTTTTTACATTACAAGGGCACTGGCCAAGGGCAAACACAGTGTTGGAAAAAAAAAATCCCGCTGGTTGCCAGGCCCTGTTAAAAGAAAAGTAGAAAGAGAAAAAACAGAAAAATCTAAAAGGAGGGTCCAGTTAACGTAAGAGGTGTCTTGACACTCCTCTTTTGAAAGAGTTTAAGTCATAGGCAGGTGGAAATACAGACACAGGTAGAGAGTTCCAGAGTTTACCAGTGTAGGGAATGAAGGAGTGAAGATACTGGTTAACTCTTGCATTAGGAAGATGGACAGAATAGGGATGAGAAGAAGTAGAGAGTCTTGTGCAGCGAGGCCGCAGGAGGGGGAAGGCATGCAGTTAGCAAGTTCAGAAGAGCAGACAGCATGAAAACAGCGGTAGAAGACAGATAAAGATGCAACATTGCGGCGGTGACTTAAAGAATCAAGACAGTCAGTTAGAGGAGAAGAGTTGATAAGACGAAAAGCTTTAGATTCCACCTTGTTTAGTAAAGCTGTGTGTGGATCCCCCAGACATGAGAGCCATACTCCATACACGGGCGGATAAGGCCCTTGTACAGAGCAAGCAGCTGGGAGGGAGAGAAAATGGACGAAGACGCCATAGGACACCTAACTTCTTGGAAGCTGATTTAGCAAGAGTAGAGATGTGAAATTTCCAGTTTAGATTTTTAGTGAAGGATAGACCGAGTGTGTTTAATGTAGAGGAGAGGGAAGTTGAGTGTTATTGAAGAAGAGAGGATAGTTGTCTGGAAGGTTATGTCGAGTAGATAGTTGTAGAAATTGAGTTTTTGAGGCATTGAACAAAACCAGGTTTTCTCTGCCCCAATCAGAAACAAGTGAAAGATCAGAAGTTAGGCGTCCTATAGCATCTCGCCTTGAGTCATTTAATTGTTGTTGGGTTGGGCGTCTGTTGAACGCTGTTGAATAATGCAGGGTGGTATCATCAGCATAGGAGTGGATAGGGCATTGAGTCAGATTTAGGAGATCATTGATGAATAATAGAAAGAGAGTGGGTGATAGGACAGAACCCTGTGGAACACCACTGTTGATAGTTTTAGGGGAAGAACAGTGACCGTCTACTACAGCAGCAATAGAACGATCGGAAAGGAAACTGGAGATGAAGGTATGCTCTTTATTCACTGTGGAACTCTATGTATGCTCTTTATTCACTGTGGAACTCTATGCTCTTTATTCACTGTGGAACTCTATGCTCTTTTTCACTGTGGAACTCTATGTATGCTCTTTATTCACTATGGAACTCTATGTATGCTCTTTATTCACTGTGGAACTCTATGTATGCTCTTTATTCACTGTGGAACTCTATGCTCTTTATTCACTGTGGAACTCTATGCTCTTTTTTCACTGTGGAACTCTATGTATGCTCTTTATTCACTATGGAACTCTATGTATGCTCTTTATTCACTGTGGAACTCTATGTATGCTCTTTATTCACTGTGGAACTCTATGCTCTTTATTCACTGTGGAACTCTATGCTCTTTTTTCACTGTGGAACTCTATGTATGCTCTTTATTCACTGTGGAACTCTATGTACGCTCTTTATTCTGTGTTCCTTCATATCTGTCACTTGAAGAGGTTTTGGAGAGGAGATAGAAATGTAGCCTATTAATTTTTGAGATATTTTCTTTTCTTTTCTTTTATGCAAAGAAATGAATGAATTGAATGGATCTAAACCTAACCTAACTTTACCCTAACTTTGCACTTGGAAACCCTAACAATGTTGCTTCAATGTTACCTCATAATAAACCCTTTCATGATGGAGATTTCAAGACCGCAATAATATCTTCTCTAGGTCTTCTTCTTCGTCTTCTTCTTCTTCTTCTTCTTCTTCCCTTAATACACACTAAATAATAACCAACAGCAACAAAACAAGACGTGTGTACATTACCTTCTGTCCTCAAAAAAGCAGCAGCAGCAGGAACAGCAGTAGCAGCAGTGGTTGTAGTAAGAGTAGCAGTAATCCTTGCAGCATAGCCACCACAGCCAGCAGGACTAGCAGGAACAGTAGAGGAAGGTTGGAGGGTGGCGTTTTGACACACGTACACACAAACACACACTTCACAGGACCACTGACAAACTTTTTCTCAATTTCAGTTTACCGCCGTCACTTGGCTCACTTCTCGCCTTGCACCACTCTCTCGCTGTTCTACCTCTTATTTCACTCACTTCCACAGCACCACAGCACTCGTAGGCTTCCTCAGCACCTCTCCTCGCTGCGGCATGACGTGGGGAATAGAAGAACAATGAGGGGAGGCGTTAGCAGTTTTAATATAAGGTGTTTAGTAAGCTTTAATCGGCGACGCTCGGATGTAAACAAGACCACGTGGAGAGAAGTAGAGGAATCGGTGGGTTGGTATCTTAAGTAAGGGTAGTTATCGTACACTTTCATGATCTGCGCAAGGTTATGTGTAACTGCGCAATTATGTGTTTGTTGTTTATATTTATCTAGATTTCTCCATGTGTTTATTTATTTTTATTCATATTTTTTGGTATATGCAGTGTTTGTGGAAAATGATATAATAGGCTATATTTGTTGATTTTTTTTATTTCTTTCCTTTTTTATCGGTTTATCATTTAAAATCCCACAATGAGGTAATGGTTGCGCAATCTTCTTATAAATGCTATCTAAATTTCCACCATAAATTCGTACCCAACATGAATCATTCCATAGATTTCTTTTTCTATACAATATCTAATCCTACTCAAATTTATACCTCGTAATGAAAACTAATAACGTGCCTACACTATTTCTCTTCTATTTATTTCCCCACACACACCACACACGGGACACAACGATGGTGGTTTCTCAATAGGAGCCACGCATGTATATTGAGGCCACAGGAAGGGGGGGAGAGATGTTATTGGTGGTAATTCTACAGGCGATGAGAGAACAAATATGAACAGAGCTGCCCAGGACACAATAACTCTTAATCCCTTCAGTACTGGGACACACTTTTTAACCTTGAGATTTGTGTACAATTAGACCATTTTATTGACATTAAGAAGGGTCTATGGAGGCCAGAAGATTAATGGTTAGTCCTCACTGTTTTAATCCCCCCCACGTGAGTTTTTGAAGCTGTGTAAAAACCCCAAATGGTAAGCAGGATGAATATGGAAATGCATCATGGAACTTAAGGGGTTAAGTCTAATATCTTACGCACTACACCGCTGCTGATCTTATAACTGTCCTCTCTAACATAAAAAAAAAGACTGTTAAGAAAAGGAGAGATAACAACAACACCAACAACAGCAACACCAGCATCAACACCACCAACACCTAAACCAGCACCACCACCAACACCACCACCACCAACACTAACAACAACAATACCAACACCAACAACACCAACACCAACACCACCACCACCACCACCACCACCACCACCACCACCACCACCAACAACAACAACAACAACAACAACAACAACAACAACAACAACAACAACAACAACAACAACAACAACAACAACAACAACAACAACAACAACAACAACAACAACAACAACAACAACAACAACAACAACAACAACCTCGTTCAGACATAGATTCACCTTCTCAAACTCTTCTGTGCTTCACCTTCACTATTTCAAAAGGCTTTATTTAAATTCATACAAATTTTCTAAGGTGTTTTTTATGGCTCTAAAGGCAGAGTGACATGATTTTTACATTATTAACTGGAAAAACTTTCTTGAACACCCTGCTAATCACCTCTGTGGCCCTTGAAAAATAGTCGTGGAAAGAGAGAAAAGAGTTTTATAAGGTGTTTTTACGTTTCTAGAGGTAGAGTGGCAAGATTTCTACATTATTAACTGGAAAAATATTCTTGAAAACCCCTGCTAATCACCTCTGTGGCCCTTGAAAAATAGTCGTGGAAAAAGAGAAGAGCGTTTTTAAGTGTTTTTACGATTCTAGAGGCAGAGTGACAAAATTTCTACATTATTAACTGGAAAAACATTCTTGGTAACCCCGCTAATCATGCATGTGGCCTTGGAAAATAGTCGTGGTGAGACAGAAGAGCGTTTTAAAGTGTGTTTTTATGATTCTAGAGGTAGACTGACAAAATTTCTACATTATTAACTGTAGAAACACTCTTGAAAACCCCGCTAGTCATCTCTGTAGCCCTTGGAAAATAGACGTGGTGAGAG
Source organism: Portunus trituberculatus (assembly GCF_017591435.1). NCBI lineage: Eukaryota > Metazoa > Arthropoda > Malacostraca > Decapoda > Portunidae > Portunus > Portunus trituberculatus. Next base: position 14,881,160 of record NC_059285.1, read on the forward strand.
AGCAAAACGTTCCTGAATACGGATCAAAGGTAGGCCAATTTAGACAAGCACAATATAAAAGAAATATCACACCACCACCACGCATTAGTACATGACAGCCGGCAGAGCGGGGCTGGGTATGCCTCCTGCACGCTTCATTAGCCGAGGGATGGGCACTGGGCAGGCTGAGGCGGGGGGTAGGCAAGGGAAAGGAAGAATTGTGCTGGGCTGTGCTGGGCTGGGCTGAGGTATTCATAAACTCTTTATTCTCACATTCGACTATTTTTCAAGGCCACAGAGACGATTTGCAGGATTTTCAAGAGTGTTTCTCCAGTTAATAATGTAGAAATCGTGTCACTCTGCCTCTAAAACAGTAAAAACACCTAAAAAATTTCGTGCCTTTTCGAAATAGAGATGAGGCACAGAAATGTTTGAGAATACAAGCCTGACTATCACAATCTGCAACACTTCACAGAATCTCCAGTACAGTCAAAAGGCTCTGGTTGAAGTTACATAGGTTTTAAAGGTGTTTCTTTGCAATTCTAGTGAAAGATTAGGAAGATCTCTATATCATTAACAGGAGAAGCACTCTTGAGAACCATTGTAGTCATCTCTGTGGCCTGAAAATAGTCGTGATGAGATGATAAAGCGTAGAAGTAGATGTGGGGAGTATTATCAAGCTGGAAGGCAGTGAGTTGGCTTTTGTTGGATGGGAGGAAGCACCAGCAAGGCTCTAAAGCTTGTACCTATTTTGAAAGCTCGTATTTTCAACTCTTTCACTAATAAACTTCTTCTTTTTTGCTCCATGATCATCTACACAAATTCTTGCTTACAAATTACGAGACGTTTATCATATTTATCTATTATCAACATTTTCTTTTTTTTTTTTTTTACTACATTCTTCTAATCTGCTTTGTTCTGTAGCGTTTGATAAAAGTGTAGAATCCAATCTTTTATTCACTTCTTTCTTTTCCTCAGTCTTTTTACAAACTTTACCTATTTCCCATATGTCCAGTTGTCCACATTATATTTTTCCAATGGCCTGAGTGCAAGGAAGGAAAATTCAACTACAGCTTTTAGAGGGAGAATTAAACTCATCATTCTTTCATTAGGGTTGTTTTCAGAGACCACAAAAACAATTCTCTATTTCTCCTCTTTATTTTGTCTTTCGTTTTCCATTCTCTTCCTTGATCAAACTATCCTTTTTTTTTTTATTTATACCATGTGGGCTTTTCACGGAAATTTCTGGGCTAAAGGGGATACTTTTTTGTGGTACCTCCTATCTCAAAGCCCACCCGCTAGGAAAACCGTTCCCCCGAGTGAGGAAGCCCAACCTACACTCGGACCGTGGACAGGATTCGAACCCGTGCGCTTGGAGACCCCTCGGACCCCAAAGCACGCATGGTTCCACTGTACCGATGAAAAACCACAGTGACCTTCCTCGCAGCGTGTCAAAACAAATGGCCTCAGAAAAGGTGCATCAAGGGCATTTTTCTTAGTGATTAAATAGTGACACCTGTATTCTACCCTTACAATTACCACCTTGTATCAAATCTACCCTCATAGTATCCTTCATATTTCACAGTGTGTTGTACCCAGCCGCGGTGAGATGATGCAGTGTTTACGAGCAAGACCTGACTAAATATTGAGAGTAGAAAGGAGTGGATAGACGGAAGCCACTCAGGTGAAGTACTGTTATTAATTCGAGAAGTGAAGTGAAAGGGAGAGAGAGAGAATTGTGTGCAGTGGAAAGTAATTGTTATTCCTATTATCTCTCTCTCTCTCTCTCTCTCTCTCTCTCTCTCTCTCTCTCTCTCTCTCTCACACACACACACACACACACACACACACACACACACACACACACACACACACATACACACACGCACAGTGAATGTACAGAACAAGAAGAACAAGAAGAAGAAGAAGGAAGAAGAAAAAAAGAAAATAAGAAGGAAGAAGAAAGAAGAAGAAAAAGAAGTGAGGTGCCAGAAAATTTATAGAAAAGGAAGACGGAAGGAAACTGAAAGAAGTGAAGGTGAAGAGAGAGAGAGAGAGAGAGAGAGAGAGAGAGAGAGAGAGAGAGAAAAGAAGGTGAATCTCTCTCTCTCTCTCTCTCTCTCTCTCTCTCTCTCTCTCTCTCTCTCTCTCTCTCTCTCTCTCTCTCTCTCATACCAAACAAAAACAAAGGAAACAAGAAATAAAAAAATAAAAAACGAAAAATGCAAAAAAGAGTAAACACATAAAAACAACTACCAACAAAACACAACAACAACAACAACAACAACAAAAACGAAACTGAATAAACTAGACCACGTACCAACAATCAACAACCAACCACTCCCCATTCCCCCTTCCCCCTTTCCCTTCAACACTCCACCCCCACCCTTTCAGTCAATAGAACAGATGAAGGCTTGCTAAAAGAGAATTGAGACTTGAACTAGACCACGTAACAATAATCAACAACCAACCACTCCCCTTCCCCCTTCCCCTTTTCCCTTCAACACCGCCCCCCCTTTGAGTCAATAGAACAGATGAAGGCTTGCTAAAAGAGGACTGTGAGACTAATAGGTAATAGAGACTCGCTTATTGCCGTGTCATTAGCGTGGGATTGGCCAAGCTGTTACTGAGATTATGTC
>NC_059285.1:14888777-14903777 GCF_017591435.1 Portunus trituberculatus
GAAGAAAAATTAATATCTTCTATTTGAATGAAGGAAAACAGGAATATATGAATGAAGGAAGTAATAAGGAAAGGAGAAAAGAATTGATGAAATGAAGGAAAAAAGAAAGAATGATGAGTGATAAAAAGAATAAAGGGAAAAAAAGCGACAGATTTTATACTCAAGCGAAGGAAGAAAAGGAGGAAGAAAGGAAGGAAAAAAAAGGAAGAAAGCAAGGAAGGAAGGAAAGAAGGAAGGAAATAAGAAAGAAAGTAAATAACTAAATAAAGACAATGATAAAACACATACTTGAATACCACCAGTAATAATAATAATAATAATAATAATAATAATAATAATAATAATAATAATAATAATAATAATAATAATAATAATAATAACAACATAACGGAATTAAACAAAGGAAATAAAGAAGAAAGGAAGGAGAGAAGGACTGCAGTGAACTAAGTAGAAACGAGGAGGAGGAGGAGGAGGAGGAGGAGGAGGAGGAGGAGGAGGAGGAGTGGGAGAACAAAGAGGAGACAAAGAAGAGGAGGAAGAAAAGAAGAAAGGAAAAAAATTGGGAAAGAAATAAGCCAGATTCTACACACGTTATTAATTTTCTTTCTTTTCGTCTTTTTATTAATGGAAGAAGGAAGAAGAAGAAGAAGAAGAAGAAGAAGAAGAAAAGAAAAGGAAAAGGAGGAAAATGACAAGAAGATGAGAAGGAAGAGGAGGAGGAGGAGGAGGAGGAAGAAGAGGAGGAGGAGGAGGGAAGCTGAAATGAGATAAACTTTGAAGCATAAATTGTAAGTTTTGGATTTATGATATTAACGTGGAATGACAGTAATAATAATAATAATAATAATAATAATAATAATAATAATAATAATAATAATAATAATATACACTAAAGCAATTTTTTCTTTCTTTTTTTACGTATATCATTTTAAGGGAAGGATTTTGATATATAGATTTTGGTTAATCTCTCTCTCTCTCTCTCTCTCTCTCTCTCTCTCTCTCTCTCTCTCTCTAATCACACAAGAGAGATGGAAGTGAATATTTTAAACATGAGTCTGATTGATACACATTTTCCCTCGTCTTGTTTAGTGGGAAAGTTTTATTAGTGTACATATTTTGTAGTTTTTCTTTTTCCACTACTCACAAATCCCTTAACGCTCTTCTTCGTTCCCCTCCTGTTCACAACCTTAATACCCCTACCAAACCCAACCACACATACGTACACACGCACATACTCCTTATCTCTCACGTCACAGTTCCAATAGCGCGCTTGGTGGACGAGAGAGGTGACCAGATGGAGGAGAAACACTATAAGTAGAAAGAGTATTTTTAATTTATTTTCTTTTTCTATTTTACATCGGCACAATTTTTTAAAAGGTGTGTATCCTTTATCTTCTTTTCCATTCACCCTGTGTTTCCTTCATCTTCTATTCCTTTCTTTTTTTTTTTTCCTTTACTCCTTCCTTTTTTCTCTCTCTCTCTTCCTCTCTTTCGACGTAGATGCAAATATGAAAAAAAATGAAAAATTGGATTAGTCGTTTTCTATTCAAGACTTGTATAGAAAATGGAATGTGTTTTTTTTATTATTTTTTTTAATATAAACTTTTTTGCCTTTCTCTTATTCCTCCCATCACACATACAAATAAATAAATGAATGAATAAGATAGTGAATAAATAAATGGATGAAAAAAGAGACAAACTGACCGATTTTATTTTCCAGTTAAAAAATCGTGGCCTTTTTTTTTTCCTCAAGTCTTTGTATTTATTTGTTTTCTCTCCGATTGTTGAGAAGGAAAGAATGTATCACGAATGACTCTCTCTCTCTCTCTCTCTCTCTCTCTCTCTCTCTCTCTCTCTCTCTCTCTCTCTCTCTCTCTCTCTCCTAGTTTTATTTCAAGCCCCCAAAAAAAAAAAGGAAAAAAGAAAAGAAAAAGGAGCATAAAAGAAAAATCATGAGAATTGAGTTTGATAAAGTGAACACTGATTGTGACTCTCTGTGACTCTGACTCTCTTTGCTCTGACTCTGACTCTTTCTCTCCTCACTATTCGACATTTACTGCGAAGAAAATATACGAAAAAAGATAAAAAACAAGAAATAAAAAGAAACACACACACACACACACACACACACACACACAGAGAGAGAGAGAGAGAGAGAGAGAGAGAGAGAGAGAGAAAGAAGGTATAACATTTTTCTCTTTTGCACTCCCACACACACACACACACACACACACACACACACACACACACACACACACACACACACACACACACACACACACACGTAGTTAGTTTTGACACGATAATGAAAAAAATGTCTATGTTTATTTGAAAAGGTTAGGTTGGTATTTGTAGTTCACCGTAACCTTAAAATGAATAAATGAGTAAATAAATGAGTTAACAAGTAAATAGAAGACTTGAATATATATGTAGTAGTATTTCTATCAACTCATTCAGTACCATAACACATCTTTATATTCATTTAGCTTATTATTTGGTGATTTTGGACACCTTCAGAATCTTGTGTGAGGATTAGAATAGTGAAGACTGTGGCCATTACACCTCTGACCTCCATAGACCCTTCCTAATGTCAATAAAATAGTTTAATTATACCCAAAACTCAAGGTAAAAAAAAGCGTCACAGTACTGAAGAGGTTAAAAAGATTCGTTATTCTCCTTCCTAATGCAAATGAAATCGTCTAATTGTACTCAAAACTCCTGGTAAAAATGCGTCCCAGTACTGAAGGGGTTAATATGCTACAAACAGGATAGGAAAGTAAAGAAAAAAAAAACTGCTTTGTATTCATAAACCAATGTACGTACAAACTAAGAATGATATAGAAAAGGAACAATGATTATAATAATGATGATAGCAGTAAGGAAAAACACTAACGACAACAATGCCACCGCCACCGCCACCACCACCACCACCACAACCTTAACTGTAATACAAAATGACCATAAATAGTGATTTTGTTTCATTTATTTTTTTCTTATCATTTCATTTATTTCTTCTTCTTCTTCTTATTATTATTATTATTATTATTATTATTATTATTATTATTATTATTATTATTATTATTATTATTATTATTATTATTATTATTATTATTATTATTATTATCATTATTATCATTATCATTTATCTATCTTTTTATTTATCTATTTATTGTTATTATTGTTATTATTATTATTATCATTATTATTATTATCATCATTTCTACTATTATTATCATTTGTTTATTTATTTTTATCTATTTATTTTTTACTTACTTATGTGTTTATTTATTTTTTTTTGCAAACCGCCCATCACATCAAAGCAGCAGCAAATACACCACGTCGTCACATACCGTATCTCTCAAACACGATGCAACAAAACCACCTCAAACACATCAACCCCTTCAGTACTGGGACACATTTCTACCTTGAGATTTGTGTACGAACAGACCATTTTACTGACATTAAGAAGGAGTCTATGGAGGGCAGAAGATTAATGGCTACAGTCTTCACTAATTTAATCCCCCACACGAGTTTCTGAAGCTGTATAAAATCACCAAATAGTCACCAGAATTGAGTATGGAAATGCGTCATGGTACTGAAGGGGTTAAAACATGAAATAAAAGCAAAATAAGTCAACAAGGAAGATAAAATAAGATAAAAAGATTAAAAAACCAATTTACTTTATCTTCATTTTTTTCTTCCCATCACCATCATCACATTATCAATCTTCCCCTCTTCCCTTTCTACACCATCCTCACAACAAAGAAGGAAATAAAGAAAGGAGGAATAGATATGAACAATAGACAATAAAATAGAAGGAAGAAGAAGAAGAGGAGGAGGAGGGAAGAGGAGGAGTAAACGGAAGAAATCAAGCAAAACAAAGAAGCAAGTAAGGAAAAGGAGAAGTAGATATGAACAACAGGTAATAAAGTGCAAGAAAGAGGAGGAGGGAAGAGGAGGAGTAAAAGAGAGAAATAAAGTAGGGAGAGTAAAGTAAGGAAGATGGAGCAGGGAGTGTTGGAGTGGAGTGGTAAGAGGTAAGAGGTAAGAGGGAGGAGGGAGGAGGGAGAGGGAAGAGGAGAGTGGTGAGATGAAAGAGGAGGGAAAATTGGGGATAGGAGGCCAGAGAGAGAGAGAGAGAGAGAGAGAGAGAGAGAGAGAGAGAGAGAGAGTGAGATCAACAAGGTCATAAGGAGTCGTAAGAAGGATGAGAAAGAGAGAAGGAGAAGAGAAGAGACGTAAAAGCAAGGAAGAAAAGATAAAGAAGGAAAAATTAGGAGAAGAGAGAATAGAAATGAAAATAAGAAGGAAAAGAGAGAGAAGAACAGAAAAGAAGCAGAGAAATGCAAACAGACAAAATAAACAAAGATATTAACAAGTCAAACGAAACAAGGGAAATAAGGAGAAGGAAGTGAAGAAGTAGGTGAAACATATAAAAAAAAGTAAGAAAAAAAGAAAACAAGAAATGATAAAGATAAACACAAAAAATAAAACATAATAAAAAGAAATAGAATAGATAAACGAACCAAATAAACGAATCAAACAAGGCTAAACTACCAAATGACCACCACTCGTTAACTTATCCAACTAAGATCACAGACTGTCTTAACCAAAAATCTCAAATGAATGGAGTGAGGGAGGGAGAGATGGAGAGAGAGAGAGAGAGAGAGAGAGAGAGAGAGAGAGGAAGAATGGGTGGGAGAGATGGAGAGAGGGAGGAAAAGGAGGAAGGCTGGGTGGGAGGGAGAGAAGCAAGGTCACGCTAGGACAGAGAGAAAAAAAAACACGAATGACTGAAATAATTTTGTAGTATAAAAAAAAAAAGAAGAAAAAACATTAACTTTTTCCCTTCCATTCTCTTCTGTGTCTCCATGCAAATTATCTACATTTTATTTACAGTGCCCTGAATGTTGACAGAAAACATGACCATAGGAGCATAAGGATCACATGAAAGGGAAGCTATACAGGAGGCCATCAGACATACATAGGAAGGTTTCAAGACATTTATCCCTGTTTTTTGAGGGTCTGGGCTAACTCTCGGATCTACAAAGGGACTGGCAAGTAAATAGCCCTTTTTTCTCTCGTTTTATATTGCTTCTTCACCAGGTTGCGCCTCTTACATAAAAGGAAATACATGAAACAAGGTGGGGCGGGGTTAGGTTAGGTCATGGTGTGGTGGCGGGAGGGGTGAGGAGGTGCGTGCGGTTAGAATCGGGTATTGAGGAGATGGTATATGAAGACAAGGCACGGAGAGGCGAAGGAAGGTGAGTGTGACGCCAGCTGTGTTATAGGAGGTTGCTGCACGCGACGGGGAAAGGTCAGCCTGTCACAAGAGGTCAGTGCACGAGAGGTCACAGGTCAAGTAAGGTCAGATGAGTCATGGGGGTGTTGCATCTGGTGTTACGCGTGTGTTACTTGGTGTTATGCCGGGTTAGCTGAGGTGAGGGGAGGTTAGGGTAAGCTAGGTGAGGTTATGTGAGATTTGGGATCAAGTGGGGTTAAATGAGGTTAGGTTATGTAAGGTCAGGTCAGGTCAGGTTAGGTTAGGTTAGGTTAGGTTAGGTTAGGTTAGGTTAGATGAGATTGAATTAGGTTAGGTTTGGTTAGGGTTTGGTTAGGTTAGGTTAGGTCAGGTTAGGTTAAGTTAGGTTAGGTTAGATGAGATTAAGTTAGGTTAGGTTTGGTTAGGTTAGGTTAGGTTGGGTTGGGTTTGGTTGAGTTTGGTTGGGTTAAATCAAATTAGGTTAGGTCAAAACTTGTAATTAAGTGTTTCAAGAGATAAGAAAAACTGAAACAAAATACAAACAAACATCTACATAAGTAAATTGACGATAAACAAGCAAGCAAGGATACTAGAATAAACAAACAAACAGAATCAATCAGTGGCTAATATGAGACACAAGAAACATGAAATACACCAGAAAAATAAAATAAAACAAAACATTTCAGAATTAACCAAGACAAAAGGAAGACAACGAGGAAAAGACAAACACAAAAGAAGCACAAGAAAAAAAACAAGAAGTCACAGAAGAAGAGGTCAAAAGTTAAAGAAGAAAAATAATAAAGATAGTAAAATGATACAAAAATAACAAAAATAATAAAAAATAATAAAAATTATAAAATAATATGATAAAATTACTAAAGAAAATGGTGGCGTGAATCAGAACACGATACAAGAGAAGAGTTTTTCTTTTCTTTTTAATGCAGGAAGGAACCAGCAAAGGGCAACTAAATATTGAAAAGGAGAAATAAAAAAAAAGGCCCACTTGAAATGCTGGTCCCCTTAAAGAATAGCAAAGAATTAGCCAAAATGAAGGAACAAAACAAGTAAGGTCAGGTAAGGTTGTTCTTTTTCAAACTCACACACACACACACACACACACACACACACACACACACACACACACACACACACACACACACACACACACACACACATCCTTCCTGTTGACATTCAAAATAAAATGAATAAACAAACCAAAAAAACAAAAAAAAAAAAAACAATCTAGCAGTGAAAAGAAGAATAAAAAAAAGTTATTAATCCTCGATCGTATTTTTCCTCTTTTCTTGTCATTTATTTATTCATCAATTTATTTATTCATTTATTTATTTATTCATTTATTTCAGGTGAGTTTAGTGAAGACAGGTAGGAATGGCCAGGCAGTGTTAGGGGTCAGGTAAGGAGAGTCAAGGTTAGGTCAACTCAGGTGAAAAGCAACCCCCATTCCCCATCCCCCATTCCACACACACAGGTACTAATTACAGGTAGGGAGGGGGCTGAGGGGTGGGGAGGGGAAGGAGTTAAGAGGGGGGAGGGTAGGAGGGAGGGGAGGGATTGCAAGTAAACATGTCTGTCTTTGCTGATTGCTGCTCTGTTTGTCCTCTCTCTCTCTCTCTCTCTCTCTCTCTCTCTCTCTTTTCCTCTTTCTCTTATTTATCTACATTATTTTGACGTCTCTTTCCTTTCTCCCATTTCTTCATTTTTTTTACTTTGTTTTCCTTCTTGTTTTCTCTTTCTCTCTCTTTCTTTCTATTTCTTTCCTTCATTTATCTTTTCCTTCTTCCTTCTATCTTTTCATTCTTGTTTTCTCTTCTTCTCTCTCTCTCTCTCTCTCTCTCTCTCTCTCTCTCTCTCTCTCTCTCTCTCTCTCTCTCTCTCTCTCTCTCTATTCACTTACATTATTTCGACGTCTTTTCTATTCTCCCATTTCTTTATTTTTTCTATATTTTCCTTCTTGTTTTCTCTATTTCTATCTCTTTCTATCTTTTCTTTCTTGTTTTCTCTTCTCTCTCTCGTTTTCTCTCTATTCCCTCATTTCATCTTTTCTTCCCATTCTCTTCTTTTGCTTTACCTTGTTCTCTCTCTCTCTCTCTCTCTCTCTCTCTCTCTCTCTCTCTCTCTCTCTCTCTCTTTCTTTTTGTTTATTTTTCTCCTCTATTTTCTCTCATTACCTTTTTTCTTTCTCCTTTCCTCCTCTCCCTTCTTTTTACTTTTTTTTCCTATTTCTCTTTCGCTTCTTTTCTTTCTCTTAATTTGCTCCGCCATTTTCTTCTTCTTTTCTTTTTACTTTCTTTTCTTTCCTTTTAGTTGGTCTTTTGTTCTTTGTGTCTATTCTTTGTCTTGTTTCTCTCTTTTTTATTTTTGTTTTCTTTCTTGTCTTTCCTCTTTTCATTCCTACTTTCTCCTATCTCCCTCTTTTCTCTTCGTACTTTTCCTGATCTTTCTCCTTTCTTATCTTTCTCTTTCTCTCTTCTTATCTCCTTTCTTTCGTATTCTTTTTCCTTTTCCTTTTTTTCATTTCATTTCTTTTCATATTCCTTCTTTTTATCTTTCTCCTTTCAAATCTTCCTCTTTCTCTCTTTCTTTCCATCTCCTTTCTTCCTGTCTTTCTCCCTTTTTCTCTTTTCATTTCATCTCCATCCTACTACTTTCTTTTCAGTTTTCCTCTTTTCATCTATTTTCTTCCTTTTTCTTTCCTATCTTTTCCTCTTTCCCACTAATTTGTCTTCCTTTTCCCCTCTTTTCATCTCATTATCTTTCTCCCCTTCTTCTTTTCATTTAATCTCCATCCTACCTCTTTCTTTTCCCTGTTTCCTCATTTCTTCCTCTTTCCTATCTTTTCCTTACCTAAAGAAAACATAAATCTCTTCTCCTTTGCCTCTCTCCTTTATTTTATCATATCATTACTTCATCTCCCTTCATTATTTTCTCTTTGTTTATCTTTTCCTTCTCATTTTTCCTCTTAAATTTCCTCTTCCTCGTGTTTCCTCTTACCGTCCGTCCTCTCATCTTCTTAGTTTTCTCCTGTTTTTTTTTTTTCTCATCTCTGTTTTTGTTGAAAGGAATAAATTGAGGAGAAAAGAATATTAAGAAAAAAAGTGACGAAAACAGCATTAGAAAAGAAAATGGTGTAGCGTGAAATATTGTAAAGAAAATGGATAGGAAAAGAAAACGAAATCAAAAGATGAAAAAGAAGGAAAAAAAAGAAAAAGATGAAAAGGAAGCAGGATGAGAAAAGAAAATATAGAAGGGGAAGAAAAGGTGAAATTTGAAAAAAAAATGAGAAAATATGAGAAGGTTTAAAAAAAGGGATGAAGATGTAAAAGAGAAGAAAATAAAACCAAGACAAAAATAAGAAAGAAAATAGAAAAAAAAACAAGAGAGGGAAAAAATTAAAGAAAAATAAAAAAAAAAACGAAAAGGAAAAATTAGCAAAACTTTAAAAATCTTGCTCTTATTTCTTCCTCCTTCCTCTTACTTCCCTTTTTATTCAATTATTCCTTTCTCCTCACTTTTATGACTCCCTTCGTCTTCTTCTTCTTCTTCTTCTTCTTCTTCCTCTTTTCGTCTCAAGGTTTTAAACAAAGTGGATGAAGACAAAAGAAAATACAAAGGCAAAATATTTCAGCCTCTTTCCTTCTTCCTTCATTCTTTTTACCTAATTATTTCTTTCACTTTCTCTCTCTCTCTCTCTCTCTCTCTCTCTCTCTCTCTCTCTCTCTCTCTCTCTCTCTCTCTCTCTCTCTCTCTCTGTTTAAAAAAAGATAGAATAGGAAAAGAGTAAAGAATTCATGCAAGATGTAAATTTCGTAGCTTTTTTGTCCTATTTCTTCCTTCCTTCCTTCATTCCTTCATTCATTCATTCTTTCCTTCCTTTCTTCCTTCTTTCCTTTCTTCTTTCCTATTTTTATTCGATTATCATATTCCATTTCTCTTTATCTTTTATCACCTTATCTCCATTTTTCCCTTAACTCAAAACCACCACCACCACCACCACCACCACCACCACCACCACCACCAATAACAAACAACAAAGAAGAAATGAAATAAAACAAACAAAACAGAACAAATAAAACCAAATAAATCAGTGAAAATGAAAACCTCTTACCCCTTTCCTCGTCCTCCTTTCCTTCCTTCGTTTCATTATTCACTTATTCCTTCATTCCACACACTGTTATCACCTCCTCCTCCTCTTCCTCTTGTTTACATCCGTGGCCGTGACCGGAATTACTACGGGTCCCGGTACGGTTACGGTTCAACAGGCTGGTATCTTCTCCCACATTCACGACCAATCTACCAACCAACGTCGTCCAGGATTCACTTAACCGGCCAATCAGTGCACGAAACTCGAACGCACACTCACGCACATTCACGCAAACTCACGCATACTCACGCATGCTCACGATTTCATCCTCACTCACTTCACTGGAATAGGTAACGTTCTCGAGCCACGCTGAAGGAAATGAAGAGTGAATGTACGTGTGCTTGGTGAGTGAAGGGAGAAAATTGTGTTGTTTATATCTACGTGGGTCAGATTTTGCCGCGTTTTGATTCTACCTGGTTCAGATTTCGTAGGGTTTTTTTGCTTCTGTCTTTCTTCTATCCTTTTTTTTTCTTTGTGATTGATGTAAGAAGTGAAATAAGAATGTAATGAAAGGGATGAATTAATAACGGTGTAAAAATCATGGTATTTATTTATTCATTTATTTACTTATTTATTTTTACGTGATAATTGTTGCCCCAGTGTTTTCTTTTCAGTGTTTTTATTCTTTTTTCGTCACTTTCTTTGCGTTTGTGGCCATGATGAGTGAACTATATAGATCATGGAATAAGAGGTTAATAATAAAAAATAAAAAAAACGTATTTATTGTAGTGAAAATTTCGAATGCCTTCCTTTGTTGTGTTTCTTCCTTCTTTTCATTCTTTTCATCGCGATTATGGTCATGCCAGGGGAACGAGGGAATCAAGCCATGTTCAATAAGTGATGACTGAAAAAACGTGCTGCCTCTATACGTGGTTACAAAATGTTCTATTACTTTTTACAATATTTCTTCTACCTGTTCACGTATTTATTCATTTAATCTTTTTAGTGAAATAGAAATAAAAAAATAATAATAAATAAATAAATGAAGCGTGATATTTTAACGTGGTAAAAAAAAAATCCTCTACACGTGGTTACAAAATTTTGAATGTATTTTTTTTTTTTTACAATATTTCTTCTACCTATTCACGTATTTATTCATTTAATCTTTTTAGTGAAATAGAAATAAAGAAATGATGATAGATAAATGAAGCGTGATATTTCTAACATGATGAAAAAAAATCCAATACTTTTTAATGCTCTTTTTTATCTTTATTTTACCGCGATTAACACGTGTTTATCAGCAAGACAGAAGCAAGTGGATGAGAAAAATACGTGAATGAGCGAAGGAATCAAGCCATGTTAGATAAGTGATGGCTGAAGAAACGTGCTCTCTCCATTCGTTGCTAAAAACTTTTGAATACTTTTAACAATATTTCTCCTCCTACCTATTTACATATTTATTCATTTATTCTTTTTGTTGTCATAGTTTAGTACCATTGTCTTTCCTCCTCTTCTCCTTTTCTCTCTTCTTCCTTTCCTTTCTATCTCTTTAACATTTTTCGACGCTATTCACTTTAAAACAGCACGTCATTTTCTTTTTCTTACTTCTCCTTCTCTTTTCTTTACCTTTCTTTTCTCTCCTTTCATTTTCTCTCTCGCTCTCTCCCTTTTCTCTCCTGAGTTTTCTATTGCTTTTACAATATTTCTCCTACCTATTCACGTATCTATTCATTTATTAAGTGAAATAGAAAATAATAATGAATAAATGAAGTGTGATATTTCTAAAGTAGTAAGAAAATCTAATACCTTTCAATGTTCTTCACGTATTTATTCATCTATTGTATTTGTTGTCATCGTTTAGTGAAATCGTAATAAAATCGTAATAAAAATAATAATGAATAAGTGAACCGTGATATTTCTAACGTAGTGAAAAAAAAAATCTAATACTTTTTCAATGCTCTTTTATCTTTATTTTACCGCGATTGTGTTTATCAGCAAGACAGAAGAAGCAAGTGGGTGATAAAATAGGTGACCCTGTCCGTTATTTCTTTGGTGTATCTTTCAAACACATCTCTCTCTAATTATCACGTCGCTGCGGCAGACAAAGCTCTTCATTCCATCCACGGTGACTCAAACACGGATTACGGAAATAGTGATGGTAATAGAAATAATAACAATAAAACGCTAATTCTGTTAGAAGTTTCTGAATAATCTAGAATTGGAAAGACAAGATAAAAAAATAAATAATGATAACACGGTTGATTTCTGAAGTAAGCAATGCAGTGAACATGTTATTTCTTTCACTTCACTGCGATAACTTGTGACTCATGCAGAACAAACGAGACACGTGAAGAATATTAAAACGATACGGAACACTTTAAAAAATATATAAATGTTCTACTGATTCTTCCATTTAATTAGCAGTTTTTGATGTATAACGGCAACATTTCCATCACACTACCAAGCTAAGCAAAAGAGAAAAAGAAAATAAATAAGTAAAAATAAATAAATAAATAAATAAATGATATATAAACAACACTAACAATATAAGAAAAAGTTGGTATATATTTTTATAAGACACGTGAAGAATATTGAAATGATACGGAACACTTGAAAGAAATACTCTACTGTTTCTTCCATTCAATTTTCAGTTTTGATGCATAACGGCGACATTTCCATCACACTGTCACGCTAAGCTAGAGAAAAAATAAACAAATAAACAAAATAAGTAAATAAATAAATAAATAAATAATACATCAACAACACTAACACTATAAGACAAAGTTGGTATATATATCTTTTTTTTTTTTTTTCCATGAATTTCAAAACGATTTTCAGTTCACCACGGGAACGTTCCTCAGTATCCTCAACAAAACACGTACAAAAACCACACCAAGCAAAAGAAAATAAATAAGAAAAGAAAAAAAAATACCCCACTAAAAGAAAAAAAATCAATCAACATATTTTTCTATTCTCAAAAATTCACAATCAGCAAAAAAAATCTGAAAAAATGTAAACAAAACAAAACAAAAAACATTATCTAAAGAAAAATAAATGAAATATAAACTCGAAAGGAAGGCCAATATAAACATTCCAGGCGATACGAGTCGGAACTTCACACACTTATCGCATTGAACATCGAATACCATTATCAGCGTAGCGCGGCGGCGGGTCCTTTCAATACACACACGGCGGCGCGACACATGGGGCGGAGGCTGGGAGCGGCGGCGGACATCCTCTCCCTCCCGCAGCCCAGACAACACTGATCTTTTTTCGCCCTGTGTTGGCTACCTATACACGTTAGCGAGCGGCACTCACTTCCCACATTGATTTTGACTTTAGAAAGACTCTTGCTGCCGCTACCGCTCCCCGCTGCTTCGTGGGAGCGATATACACGTAGGAAAATAAAGAGAGAGCTCAGTTTTATAAGAGATAGCAATAATGAGAGCCGAGCGGGCGGTGATAAGGTTGTAGTAAGGGCTTTTCTTTCCTTTTTCTTCATGTACCGGCAATAACGAACGCTCAATGTTTACCTCCAGCCAGAGAATTTTTGTAACCTCATTATTTGATTTTTTTTTCCTTTCATCTCTCTCTCTCTCTCTCTCTCTCTCTCTCTCTCTCTCTCTCTCTCTCTCTCTCTCTCTC
Organism: Portunus trituberculatus; assembly: GCF_017591435.1. Lineage (NCBI taxonomy): Eukaryota > Metazoa > Arthropoda > Malacostraca > Decapoda > Portunidae > Portunus > Portunus trituberculatus. Next base: position 14,901,788 of record NC_059285.1, read on the forward strand.
TCATTCTCCCGCCAAGCAAGACACGGCTTAAAAACTTTACTGCCTTTCTTTCCTCATCATGTTACCGGCGAAATTATAATCATGCTGTTGTTTTCCTTCTTTTTTTTTCCCTTCTCTCTTTTTTGTTTTCCTCTTTTTTTCTGGTTCATTAGCAGCACTACCCTCACTTTTTATATCGTTGTAAATGATGTTGGTATATATATATTTTTTTTAAACTGAGTGATAGTGTAGGTAGTTGTACCGTTTAAGGTGTGTTGGTAGTAGTGGTAGTAGTAGTAGTAGTAGTAGTAGTAGTAGTAGTAGTAGTAGTAGTAGTAGTAGTAGTAGTAGTAGTAGTAAATAAAGAAAGAGAAATAGATCATATAAATATAGTATTAAAGAGAAATACAAACTGACTAAAAAGAAAATAATGAACAAAGACAACTGCGTACTACAAATAGATGATGATAATAACAATAACAATAACACTAATAATAACAATGATAGTGATAATAATAATAATAATAATAATAATAATAATAATAAAAACACCCATAAGAGTAGCAATAGAAGCGGAAACCAGTGATGAAGGCAGCAACGAGCACCATTTTTAATACTTCCAAGCGTTTCAACATGTTCTTATGTCATCTTCAGTGCTCTAAAACCGAAACATAAAGCAAATATAAATATAAAAGCACAAAGCTCAAAATGATGACTGAATGCAAAGGTTAAGAGGTAAAGGTTATATACAATATATAGTGGACAGGCTGACTGTGTGCTTATTTTTTCTATGTGAGAGGGGAAACCAGGCAAGGGTAACAAAATTAGTAAAAAAAAAAAAAAAGACCCACTGAGGTGCCAGTCTTTAAGTAAGTGAAAAGGAAGGGAGACTCCTTGGCAGGGAAACGAGTCTTATTTTATTTATTTATTTTTTATTTATTTATTTATTTTATTTTTTTTTTTTTGCCAGTTGTAAATCTCGAATAAAGCATGTGTGTGTAGCTGGTGCATGTAGTTTTGTGTGGAGGAAGAGGGCTGTGTGTGTGTAGAGGACTGGCTATGACTGTCCCTTTGTGCTGTGAGACAAAGGGAAACGTTCAGTGAGGTGACAGCTGGCTTGATGATAATTTCACAGTTCCCCCTGAAGCAATGCCATTACACCTCACTGGGGTAATTATCGTTTCAGCAGGTGTCTACTGCCTCCTCCTTGTTGAGAGTTGGCTTTAGTTTAGAAATATACAGAGATTCCAGTATTCTGAATTTGTTTGTACTACAGGTGGCGTGGGGAGGATAAGGAAATGACTGAAGCAGGATTGGACCTTACATGTGAGGCAGTGGTCCTGAATTGCAGAAAACGGATGTGGAGTGGGCGGCCTGTTCTGGCAGACTGACCTAAACGCTTGCCGATTCGGTTTTTCAGTGAGTGCAAAGTGCTACCCACATACCCAGCCTGGCAACTGGGACAAGTCAAACAATAAAAAGTCCAAGAACATAAAGTAGTTGGTAGGACGTCCTTAAAACGAAAAAGAAAATTCCTACACAGAAGCTAATGGTGGCAACGATTCTAAAAGGTTTGTCAGGATAAAATGTCACAAGTTTTCATGAAGATCCTTTACTGTACATATTTTTTTGAAGCATCACTTAGAAATGGAATACGTAGATAAATGATTTCTTTAGCAGCCGTGGTGATTGATTGTTTGGGGCAGTATTTACGCTGAAGAAACTTATTTAGAGTTTTCTCGAACAAATTGGTGGTGAAGCCATTCTTATAGAAAAATCCTTTAGGAAAATTACTTCATGATGAAAATTAGTGTAAAGACAAGGCTAATGTAAAGACAAGGCACGGTGACGGTGACTGTGACGGTGACTGGTGACGGTGTAAGAGGGTTCCAATCGAATTTATGTTGAAGCTGAAACCACAATAGGTAAAGAAGCTCATACCAAGGCCAGAAAATGTAGGTTCACGGTCAATGGAGGTGGAAAGTCCATTGTTGATCTTTTTTATGTTGAG
>NC_059285.1:14913777-14943777 GCF_017591435.1 Portunus trituberculatus
AAACACAACCACGCGTAAGAGGTCACGAGTGTATTTCCAGAAACAATGTTGAGAGAACCAAGCGTGTCTCAGTGTTGTCATTACGGTGGCAAGCTGACCTGTTAATAAAGCTGTAAGAAAAAACACATAAATCTCACTAATCTGTCAATAAAAGAATAATAATAATGAAAATAATAATAAAGATAAAAAGTAGCAAGCAGTCATTCATAAGATATCTGTTTAACCTTTCCTTGCGTCAAAAATAGAATAAGTGATGTAAGAACGGCCTGTACCATCCATTCCCTGTGGTGTTCAGAAACGCTTTGTTCTCTCACCACTGTTTTCAAGGAGCACGGAGATGATAAGCCGGGTTCTCCACACTGTTTCTTCTTCTCATATTGTAGAAACCGCGTTATTCTGTCACTTTTACCGTAAAACACACGGAAAACTTGCTAATCTCTTACTGAAACCGTAAAACACACACGGAAAACTTACTAATCTCTCACTGAAACCTTAAAAAACACGGAAAACTTGCTAATCTCTCACTGAAACCGTAAAACACACGGAAAACGTTCTAATCTCTCACTGAAAACGAAAAACACACAAAATTTGCTAATCTGTCACTGAAACCGTAAAACACACAGAAAACTTGCTAATCTGTCGCTAAAATCGTAAAGCACACAGGAAACACACTAATATGTCAGTAAAATCGTGAAACACACAGGAAACTAGCTAATGTCATTAAACCTTAAAAAAAAAACACGCATAGAAAAAACGCTAATCTGTCACTAAAACCATAAAATAAAGTTCAAAATAAAAAAAAATGAATAAATAAAACACATACCTTCAATAACAACACGAAATAATATAAATGGCGCCAAAAAAATTCTTTCAAAAATACGAACCAATAAACTCAAAGAAGAAAAATGAGAAAAAAAAAAACATCACTAATCATTCTTTCTCCCCGCCTCCTCTTTCTCCTCCACCTTCTCTTCCTGCTCCTCCTTCTACAGCGACGCTCTCATCAAGGTCTCTCCGAACTTTGCCATCGATTCCCGCCAGAACTTGAGACAGGCCCTTGGAGAGACGCGCCGCCCCAAAGGAAGAAAGAAGATTACTCAGCTACTATTGTTCCGTGTGTTTGTGTAAGAAGTACTCGTGTGTGTGTGATGCCTTGTACAAGCCCGGGATCAAAGGTGAGAGAGAGAGAGAGAGAGAGAGAGAGAGAGAGAGAGAGAGAGAGAGAGAGAGAGAGAGAGAGAGTGAGAGAGGCGGAGGGGGTTTAGTTTGTTTTTATTTTCGTACATGAGAGAGAGAGAGAGAGAGAGAGAGAGAGAGAGAGAGAGAGAGAGAGAGAGAGAGAGAGAGAGAAGTAAATGTAAGAAAACAGAGGAATAGAGACAATAAGAAGTCAAACATAAATGAAAAGAAAAGAGACGAAAAAAAATATCAAGAAAATAAAGAATCAGAAAAAGAGATGAGATAAGAAAGAAAGATAACAGACACACCAAAAAGAGAGCGAGAGTTAGAAAAAAAAAAAAACAGATTCCAAAAGATAACACAGATGAGTTTGATCCTAAAGCCTCGTGATACGAACCCACTGAAGCATTCCAATCCCTTTCTGTGAGTTTCGGAAGCCTTAAATCAACACCAAACAATTCCAACCTTTGTTCTGCCTCAGTGGCGAAGCAGCGACCGTCTCTAGCCACACGTGCGAGACGCGGAGTTGGACACAGCGCGCTTAAGACATAGAAGCAAGATTCGAAGAAGCAGTAATGGACGAGTTTTGCACCTTTCAAGTTTACCTGGCTCATTAATTAATAATACCAGGATAAATTAAAAATGATGCATTGGTAATCTCTCTCTCTCTCTCTCAAACCATGGTCTGAACATCACCTCAGTGCGTCTTACCAGCTGACCCATCATCACCACCATCATCACTGTCACACCATTACTGCCACCACCATCACTGCCACCACCATAACGCACATGGACTTGGGCGAGATAGCCACGCCAGCTAGCCTCGTTATAAGGGCGGCGCGGCGTGGCAGGCGTGGTGGTGGAGGCAGTAATGGCAGCACAAAGAGCCACGCCGCCGGTCATTCAGAATCAGAAGGCCGCACGCTCGCCAGGACTGGTGTGTGTGAGCCGCTGCCTTACCTGTGCCCGGGACGCGACGCCCCTGCTCCACACATAGCATTCCTGATTAAACGTTTCTTCGCCCTATCTCGATTGCCCTCACATTCACCAAGCCGAGCCAAGCCAGGCCAAGCCACAACAACGCAACACTCCCGCCGCAATCTGGGACGTTTGGGTGCTTGGGGAAAAGTGACGCATTCATCACAAGACTTAATTTCATACAAAAACTTGGGATGCTGAGAGAAAAAGTTATTTGTTTGATCAGACTAAGTAATATAAGGTTAGAATGTTGTTTAGCCACCCTCTTGAAGCAGCGAGTAGGGACTATGGCAAGACGAGCTGAGTAAATCTTAGGTTAGGGATGCTATCTGACCTCGCTATGTAAGTTAAGATTAAGCATTCAGTTTATACAACCAACTTATGACTTTAAAGATGCTGACTCATACGAAAAAAAACAACCATTATTTGTTGTTACAGCTTAGCAGGACACTGGCGAAGACTGTCTATTCACATCGCGTCTCCCAGCGTCCTCAACAGTGATTCTGGAAAGATAGGAAAGAAAACGAAAATCCTGTCTTGGATCCTCGACGTGTTAGTTCAAGCACACACTCCTCTGTTCCAGGATTAAATGCAAGGCTCCAGTTTTGTATGTCTGAATAGATAAATAAATATAAATAGAAATAGATAATCCTCTTCGTATTTTTTTTTTTAAACTCATGATAATTTTGTTTCTTTTACGGAAGTCACGAATATAAAGAGAATAAATAAGGTGAGTGAGTTTAATGTTAGAGGAAAGACTGAGAATATCTGGTCTTTATCTTATATTTTTACTTTCCTGCGCATTTGTAATATTTCTTGTATGGGAGTAACGGGTCAAAGTGGAACAATACTACACTAATCAGGCAGCAGGTACTAATGAAGAAAACACCAAACACCATTACTGCAGTACGTAGATCAAGGAACACCACACACACACACACACACACACACACACACACACACACACACTTCAACACTCAACGATCGCACTGAAAGAGATGAGTGATGTGACAAATGAAACATGACGGAGAGGCAACAGATAAGGAAGAAAAAAATAGAAAAGAGTAAATGAAGATCCACATGAATAACAGAAGAGGTGACAGCACACATCCACAACCCTGAGGAACACCACTCACACCAACACGACAACTCACGGTGCCTTTGAAGCACACCCACCGCCCTCACCACAGCGGCAGAACCACAACACCACGACCCTGCAAATGAGACACGACGCCGAGGTAAAGAAATGATGGACATGAATAAGGGAAGAGGTGACGGGACATAACCCTGAGGAACACCACTGATAACTTACCTTTTAAGAGTACATAGAGACCGCCCTCAGCCCGGCGACAGCAATACGGGCGGGGAGATAAGGAGCGAAGCGTGCACTGAACACAAAGAAGCGTGTGTGGAGAGAGAGAGAGAGAGAGAGAGAGAGAGAGAGAGAGAGAGAGAGAGGGGGGCTGGATCAGTGGATGAAGAGGTGGTACAAAGGTGAGGAACGAAGACGAGAAGTAAGGAGAAGATGAATTAAAGAGAATGAAGAGAAAGAGTGGGACGGATGAGAAGAACTGAAGTGAGGATTAGAATGACGGAGAGTGAAGTGTAAAAGAGAAGTGAAGGAGTGAAGTGAGAAACACGAGAAAGAAAGGAAGCAAGTGGAGTGAAGATAAAGGGAAGGTGAAAGCGAGAGGAAGGATGTGAAAGTAAAGTAAAGAAAATGAAGAGAGTTAGAGAATAAAGACATGGGAGGAGAGGAAAAACTAGAAAAAAAGAAACATTGGTAGAGAAACAAAAAGGATAAAGTAAAAAAAGTAGTGGAAGTGAAGAAAAAGAGAAAGAAAGGGAATGAAAAAGAGAAACAAAACTAGTGAAATGAAAACGATAGAGAGGAGCAAAAACTGAGCAGAAAAAAAGAGAGGCAGACGAGTGAAAGGAGAAATAAAGACGATAGAAATGAGAGTAAGACAACGAAGATAGCATGACAGAAAACACGGAAGGAAGACAGTGGAATATACAAGAGAAACTGAAGAAAAAAAAAAGTCAAGCAATCTTCCTATTTCAACCAGTTAGCCAGTCAGTCAACCAGCCAGTCAGTCAGTCAGCCAGCCAGTCAATCAGTCAGCCAATGAACCAGCGAGTCAGTCAGTCAGCCAGCCAGCCATCGCCACCACCTCGATAGAAACGTCTGTAAACATTGCATCGCCAAGAGTAATGGAGATCACCCGAGAACACGTTAGCAGAGAGCCTTGAAACGAGCATCTTCCTGTAATTACCTTGGGGGTGATGAACGATAACTACCCTCCGTGCAAGATATACACTCGCCGCCACGCCTCCCTCGCCCAGATCCTATCACGGGGCCCTTCAATAGACTGCTGGCTGCGGAGAACGGACGTAAGGAATGTATATATAGGACTCCTGAAGAAAGACTAGAATGTTGACCGTAGTGGAGTAGTCATTGGAGCGTCCTGTGAGGTAGACGTCAGGTTAGTGAGTATGTTAATGCATGGATGGGGTGGTAGGGAAACACAAGCTGATGACTGAACTGAATGGTGATAATACAGTACATACCTTGCGTCACATTGTTTTTCCCTACACGTGTTAGATTAGCTTAGGGGTAGCTTTGGGGTAGCTTTGGGTTAGCTTTGGGTTAGCTTTGAAATAGTTTTGGGTTAGCTTTGGGGTAGCTTTGGAATAGTTTTGGGTTAGCTTTGGGTTAGGTTAGGTTAAGTTAGGTAACCCCTAGGTTGAATTAGCTTTGGGTTAGCTTTGGGTTAGGTAAGCTTTAGATTAGGTTAGATTTGGGTTAGCTTTGGGATAGGTTAGATAAGGTTAGGTTAGTTTTGGGTTAGCTTTGAGTTAGCTTTAGGTTAGATAAGGCAAGGTTAGGTTAGCTTTGGGTTAGCTTTAGGTTAGATAAGGTTAGGTTGGGTTAGGTTTGGGTTAGCTTTGGAATAGTTTTGGATTAGCTTTGGGTTAGCTTTGGGTTAGATAAGGTTAGGTTAGGTTAGGTTTGGGTTAGCTTTGGGTTAGCTTTGGGTTAGGTAAAGTTAGGTTAGGTTAGGTTTGGGTTAGCTTTGGGTTAGGTGACGTAAAGTTAGGTTTCTTAAAATTTAAAGTGTTCTTATTTGTTTTAGTCATTGTCTTTATTTGTTGTTGTTGTTTTAGTTATGTTAGTAGAAACTCATTCTTATAAGTCAAGGCAACATGTTTTACTCATGTTTATTGTATGTGGAAATAGTTTCTTTTGATGGATGAATCAATTATTATTATTATTATTATTATTATTATTATTATTATTATTATTATTATTACTATTATAATTTTTACTATTATTATTATTATTATTAATAATAATATTATTATTTTTATTGTTTTTATCATTATTATTATCATTATTATTACTACTACTACTACAACTACTTCTACTACTACTACTACTACTACTACTACTATTACTACTACTACTACTACTACTACTATTACTACTACGATCACTTTTACTATCATTATCAGTAGTAGCAGTGGCAGTAGCAGTAGCAGCAGCAGCAGCAGCAGCAGCAGCAGCAGCAGCAGTAGCAGTAGTAGCAGTAGTAGCAGCAGCAGTAGCAGTAGTAGTAGTAGTAGTAGTAGTAGTGTAGTAGCAGAAGCAGTAGCAGTAGTAGTGGTGTTGTAGTTGTGTTGTGTTGTGGTAGCAGCAGCAGTAGCAGTAGTAGTAGTAGTAGTAGTAGTAGTAGTAGTAGTAGTAGTAGTAGTAGTAGTAACAGCAGCAGCAGTAACAGCAGTAGGTAGCATCACCAGAAGAAGTAGCGGTAGTCCTTCCTACATTACGTGAAGATATCTTACACCAAGTTACGTCAGACAAGGTTACATCACGATAGGTTGGCTTAGGTTGGGTCCGCGGTGTGTGGTGGCGGTGGCGCTGCTGGAGGGGCACCTGTAGGGAAGGCTCGGCTCGGTTTGTTTCATAGAGTATCCTGCCGAAATAGGAAAGTTAGAAATGCATGAGATTTTGGTTTCCTGAGGCCGTTGTTTTGTGGGATACGATCTCTCTCTCTCTCTCTCTCTCTCTCTCTCTCTCTCTCTCTCTCTCTCTCTCTCTCTCTCTCCTGGCTTCCCTCGAGAGGCAGGGACTTTTTTTCTTTTCTTTTCTTTTCAGTGGAGGTACTTTTTTGTGTGATACTCGTAATTTGTATACATTTAGTCTTCATTTTTTTTCTTTCTCGGTAGGAAATTTATGTTTTATGAAGTGCATACCTATGTACATAATTCTCTCTCTCTCTCTCTCTCTCTCTCTCTCTCTCTCTCTCTCTCTCTCTCTCTCTCTCTCTGTAGGTATGTATTTATTTCTCAATAAATCTTTTAGAGATTTTGGTGAAGCTTTATCTGTCTCTTGCCTTAGACATATCAAAATCAGTTGATAAACTCTAGCACGGAAGCTTTCATCTCTAAACTGCCTTCCTACGACTTCCATTCTTTTCTCTCTGCAACTTTATCTCAAGTTTCTTCTCCGACCGTTCTATTGCTGCAGTGGTAGATGGACACTGTTCTCTTAAATCTACCAACAGTAGCGTTCCTCAGGGTTCTATCCTGTCACCTACTCTCTTCCTGTTATGCGACAATGATATTCCTAACCAAACTTCTTGTCCCCTCCACTCCTACGCTGATAATACCATCCTACACTTTTCCAAGTCTTTTCAGAGACGACCAACCCTTTAGGAAATTAACAGATCCCGCAGGGACGCCACAGAACCCTTGACATCTAATATTCCTAATAATCCAGATGGGGGAAGAGAAAACTCAGTAGTATTAACTGTTCAATGCCTCAAAAATTCAATTCCTCCACATATGTACTCGATACAACTCCACACAACTATTCCCTCTTCTTCAGTGCCACTCGACTGTTACTCTCTTCTACGCTGAATATCCTCGGTCTTTCCTTTACTTATAATCTAAACGGGAAACCTAACATCTCATCTCTTGCCAAAACAGTTTTTTTTTATGAAATTAGGCGTTCTGTCTCCGCCATTTTTCCCACGTCGCCTACTGCTAACTCTACAGAAGCCTTATTCGCCCATGTATGGAACTCGTAGTTTTTTTTTTTTTTTTTAAGAAAGTTTGGAACGAAAAAGCTTTTCGTCTCATCAACTCCTCTCCTCTGACTGACTGCCTCCAGCCTCTCTCATCCCTGCAGTGTTGCATCTTCTACCACTATTTTCATGCCAACTGTTCCTCTGAACTTGCTATCTACATGCCTCTCCTCCTCTTCCCGCGATCTCGCGGTACAGTACTTTTTTTTTTTTCTTCTCACTTCTCTTCTGTCCATCTTTTTAATACAACAGTTAACCAATGTTCTTAAACATTCACCCCATTTATCTGGTAAACTGTATAACTCCTTCCTTCTCCATTTCCACCATCATGTGACTTGAATTCTTTCAAGAGGGATGTTTCAAGACACTGATTCCGTACTTTTTTGAGTAAAACTTTTTAACTATGTTAGGGAACCAATACTTCAACTAATCTATCTTTTTAATAACGATATGCATGCTTTATTGCATTTAGCCCATTCCCCTATTAAGAAAAAAACACCTATCTAATGGTGAAATAGGAGGATCAGATTGGTGTGCAAAAGATGGAGTATTGGTTGCTAGAAGTGGGACAACACTGCTTGTAACAACGTGTCCCTGACACATAGATCGGGTATCAAGGGCGCCAATTGTGTCCTGTGCTTGTTAGACAACTCATTACACCCTTTCCAAATTTCACTGTTAACTGATCTCGTCTTTCAAACAAACTTTTAGCATTTACAACGGACGCTACGTTTTTGTAGGCAGCGCACTACACACCAAGACTAATGGAAAAGGATCGTTTCTGTTTACGTTTCAATGCACAGCGTTGTGCCCGCGTCAGCCCTGGATGCCAGACAGGCGCCGCTCGTTCACGGCCAGTGGGAACGTCCCTTGTGTACAGCAGGAGCAATGCTTGTTTACTAAAATGAAACAGACATGCAACGTGGAGGACAAAAAAGAAACATTCAGCGTGCGCTGGGGATCACTGGCCCCTCTGTGGTGAACTTACATACTGCATTAACGCACGTCTGAAAGGATTCACAAACATGCTTAATGCCATACACATATTTTCTAACATATTGAGGGTGTTTTCCACGGTGACCTGTATCCTGTCAATAACATAGATGATTTCAGCGAGGGTCATGTCATCCCCATGCCGGACACTGAGAGGGACATTGTGGCAAGCACTGGTTAGCACCGCTTCAAATAATGACAAGCCCAAACACTGATCCCTTGAAGGATCCCTCACGTGCGTTCAGCCCATTGGAAAGTCCCTTCATAAGCAGACGCTATGTTTGCCTTAGACAACAAGATCATTATAACTGGCCGAGTGTGTGTGTGTGTGTGTGTAATTCACCTCCTCGGTCGTCTGCTGGTCACCCAGCCAGTCTTCCCCATTACGGAGCGAGCTCAGAGCTCATAGACCGATCTTCGGGTAGGACTGAGACCACATCAACACACAACACACACCGGGAAAGCGAGGCCACAACCCCTCGAGTTACATCCCGTACCTATTTACTGCTAGGTGAACAGGGGCCACACATTAAGAGGCTTGCCCATTTGCCTCGTCGCTTACCGGGACTCGAACCAGGGCCTTTCGATTGTGAGTAGAGCGTGCTAACCACTACACTACTGTGAGTGTGTCTGTGAGTGTGTTTGTGTGTGTGTGTCTGTGAGTGTGTGTCTTTGTGTGTGTGTGTGTGTGTGTTTCACTGTTTGATCTGCTGCAGTCTCTGACGAGACAGCCAGACATTATCCTACAGAACGAGCTCAGAACTCATTATTTCCGATCTTCGGATAGGCCTGAGACCAGGCACACACTACACACCGGGACAACAAGGTCACAACTCCTCGATTTACATCCTGTACCTACTCACTGCTAGGTGAACAGGGGCTACACGTGAAAGGAGACACACCCAAATATCTCCACCCGGCCGGGGAATTGAACCCCGGTCCTCTGGCTTGTGAAGCCAGCGCTCTAACCACTGAGCTACCGGGCATGTGTGTGTGTGTGTGTGTGTGTATGTGTGTGCTAGCTATTATTGGACATTAAGTAAGGGACGAGATTCTCTCTCTCTCTTTCTCAACATGTTGCAATCTTCCACAGAGGCAATAAGTCAGCAGGGCAGTGGCGGGCAGAGCAGAGCCAGAAGTGTTGGAGTCCGCCACGGCAACACACCCGTGACATGTGACGCTCAGCTTTTTCGCTTCCCACCTTCATAGCGGTGGCGGCGGTGGTGATGGTTACAGGTGGCGACGCAATCCTCAACAGGTCCCCCACCATGTCGAACCTCACGCAGGAGATCGCCTATTCCTTGGTGGTCAACCAGTTGGCAATACTGAAGAGCATGAACGAGTCTTCCTCCCTCTGTGCCTCCCGTGAGTTGCCTTTCCCTGTGGCTGACCCCTGCAGTGCCTCATGACTATAGTGTGTGGACTCTAGAGACACTGGTGGACACTGGGCCCAGTGCACAGCTTCCCATGGCATACTGTACTGCAGCAGGGACGGGCATGCGAGGGTAGTGATGTAGGTGCTGGGGTAACAGCGGTACTGGAGCAGTTTGAGGCATGCTGGGAGAACAGGTGGCGTGCTAGAGTTAACAAGGGACGATCTGGAGCACCAAGACACGTGCTGGAAAGGCTACAGGTGTGCCACCCACTCACTTTGTCGTCTTGTTGACAGGTGACACGGAACTTCGTTTGTGGGAGGAGGAGGCAAACCAACAATTGCAAGAGACAGAGATGCGGCAGCAGGCTGTGAAGGAGACGGTGCAAGCACAACAGCAGGATGTGAACAAAGTTAAAAGACGGCACCGGGCGTTGAAGAAGACCGTGCAGGCACAGCACCAGGCGGTGGAGGCAGTGGAAGGACGGCAGCAGACAGTGGAGAAGACGGTGCAGGCACAGCAGCAGGCGGTGGAGCCAATGGAAGGGCGGCAGCAGACAGTGGAGAAGACGGTGCATGCACAGCAGCAGGCGGTGGAGGCAATGGAAGGGCGGCAGCAGGCAGTGGAAGAGTCAGGGCAGACACAGCAGCAGGCAGTGGAGGTAGTGGAAAGGCAGCAGCAGAAGGTGGAGAAAGCAGCGCAGGCACAACAGCAGGCGGTGGGGGCAGTGGAAGGGCAGCAGCAGGCGGTGGAGGAGACAGTGCATGCACAGCAGCAGGCGGTGGAGGCAGTGGAAAGGCGGCAGCAGGCGGTGGAGAAGACGGTGCAGACACAAGAGCAGGCGGCGGAGGGAGTGGAAGGGCGACAGCAGGTGATGGAGAAGACGGTGCAGACACAGCAGCAGGCGGTGGAGGCTGTGGAAGGGCGGCAGCAGGTGGTGGAGAAGATGGTGCAGACACAACAGCAGGCGGTGAAGGTAGTGGAAGGGCGTCAGCAGGCTGTGGAAGGGCGACAGCAGGCGGTGGAGGAGACGGTGCAGACACAGCAGCATGCGGTGGAGGCAGTAGAAGGGCGGCAACAGGCTGTGGAAGGCTGGCAGCAGGCGGTAGAAAAGACAATGCAGATACAGCAGCAGGCGGTGGAGGCAGTGGAAGGGCGGCAGCAGGTCTCCTCCACCGCCTGCTGTTGTGTCTGCACCGTCTCTCCACCGCCTGCTGCCGCCCTTCCACAGCCTCCACCGCTTGCTGCTCATAGACCGATCTTCGGGTAGGACTGAGACCACAACACACTCCACACACCGGAAAAGCGAGGCCACAACCCCTCGAGTTACATCCCGTACCTATTTACTGCTAGGTGAACAGGGGCCACACATTAAGAGGCTTGCCCATTTGCCTCGCCACCTCTGGGATTCGGACCCAGACCCCCTCGATTGTGAGTTGAGCGTGCTAACCACTACACTACGTGTGTGTGTGTGTGTGTGTGTGTGTGTGTGTGTGTGTATCTGTGTGTAATTCACTGTTTGATCTGCTGCAGTCTCTGACGAGACAGCCAGACGTTACCCTACGGAACGAGCTCAGAGCTCATTATTTCCGATCTTGGGATAGGTCTGAGACCAGGCACACACCACACACTGGGACAACAAGGTCACAACTCCTCAATTTACATCCCGTACCTACTCACTGCTAGGTGAACACGGGCTACACGTGAAAGGAGACACACCCAAATATCTCCACCCGGCCGGGGAATCGAACCCCGGTCATCTGGCTTGTGAAGCCAGCACTCTAACCACTGTGTGTGTGTGTGTGTGTGTGTGTGTGTGTGTACATGTGTGCCGGCAGCAACAGGCAGCTACAGAGGTTGTGTGGAATATTGGGTGTTTTACAAATTGATTTTTAAAGGACTAGACTAGAGGGTCGTCATTCAATATGACTTGGGAGTGAGTGTCCACACTTTAGGGGCGGAGTAAGACAGAGACTGGTGGGGAAGTGTTGGGTAGTGCAGTGTTGTGGGATGCGAAGTTTACTACGGGGATGGGCAGGACACTCGGGTTGTGCTTGTAATATTGCTGCCTTGTGGTGTTTGTTTCAGGTGTCTGACCAGAGTCTTCTATTCTTACAGGATAATGAATTTGTGTATTGGACCATCTCTCTACCAGCCTCTTATGAACACTGTCAAGACTAACCTGTTCGTTGTGAAAATTATAACAAACTTTTACGGAGGAATGGGTGTGCACTACCAGGCCGTGCCCATACAGAGGGACGGTATTCACGCCGCTGCTTCCTCCCTACAGTAGCTATCCACAGACACACCTGAATTACCTTTACATTATGTCTTGTACTACATTACTGTAACATGTAACTAATAAATAAAAGTTTTAATGTATTTGAGTATGAGAGTAAATACAGTATCTATGATAATCATAGCTGTGCCAAGCTGCACCACACAGACGAGAGAGAGAGAGAGAGAGAGAGAGAGAGAGAGAGAGAGAGAGAGAGAGAGAGAGAGAGAGCATGGTGGTGAAATTAAAAGAATAAACAACCATAAACTTGGGAAAAGGAAAACTGATGGGTTCGAATCCTGTCCATGGTCCGAGTGTAGGCTGAGCTTCCTCATTCGGGGCAATGGATTCCTAGCGGGTGAGCTTTGAGATAGGAGGTACCCTAAACAGTATCCCCTTTAGCCCATAAATTCTCGTGAAAACCCCACATGGTATAAATAGAAAAAAAAAAAAAGAGAGAGAAAATGAAAGTTCAGAAGATGGATAATGACAAGTTGTGGGAGGAAAAATAATGGTAGATACATGTACAGTTGCTGGCACTTGACTTCTTTCCAACACTGGCCATATGATTTCTCAGTAGCAACACCTAGCCACACACCATGTAGAGGCTCCAGTTTTCCTTTGACTTGTGAAACTCCATGAAAAACTAAGCATTTTAGCTCCACCCACTTGCACTTCCTCACCTGGTCCATGACATGTCCCTCCCCATGATCAAAGCGTCATCACCTTTCCCTCTCCACCACCCTCATGTGTGTGTGTGTGTGTGTTCTGATTTTCCTCTGTTTGTTTCACCAAATACTTGCCAAAGGGATGAAATAAGACTTGGTGAGGTGACCTGGAACACACAAACAGCCAGGGAAGATGTGTGGAGGTTGAGAAAGGCTGCAGTGGAATAATAGATAGTTTGTCGAAAATAATAATGATAATGATGGTGATGATGATAGTGATGGAATGTTTAATGGTGGTGGTAGTGGTGATGACAGCCTCTCCATCACTCACCAGTAAACACCAGCACAGAGGAGGCTTGCATGCCCCACAGCACCAAATAACAGTTCAGCTTAGTGAATGGCTGGTGAGTGAAGGAAGCCAGACAACATTCCCCACACTGCACTGCTTCACCACAAGAGAAGGAGCACCATGACTCTGTCCGCACCTCCTGGCCACCATAAATACTTGCAGGCTTGCTGCCTTGGTTGTCTTGAGCTGATTCCCTCTAATCCAGGGATGGGCAAATATTTCAGTGCAAGGGCCATATTGAAAAAAAAAATCAGTTTTATAGGGCCGCAATAAGTATTGATATGATATAATTGATATTTAAAACAGACAAAATGAAAGGCTTTTAAAGAAAAAACTACTCTCCCATACATACACACACCTGCAGGAAAAAAAAAAAAATGTTAACAATATATATGGCATTGCTTGGTAACTTTCTCTTTAAAATTTCTTACATTTGGAGGCCTGCATGTATTCCTTTGACAGGCCACATGCTGTACTTTGCCCACACTAAGTCTTGGTCTAATCTACATATTCCTTCTGTCTCCTTCAGTCAATATATCTTTCTTTTTATCTTCTACATATTTTCATCTTTGTAAGTCCACACATGTATGTCAAGAAAGGGCAAACTGTAAGTGTAAATAGTGTTTTTTTTATTAAATATTTCATAAATCAATCACAGAGTATCAAGATTATTACTTCACAAAACTTCTGCTTCAGTCATATGAGCAACAAAGACATCATTACAAAACTTCTTTTTAGTTGCTGACACTGTCTGAATATAGTGCACATACTAGAGATGTACCGATGCATCGGTATCAGTATCGGAATCGGCAGTATCAGCCCATTTTTTGGGTATCGGTATTGGTATCGGTATCGGCTTATTTTATGCCAATACTTCCGATACCTAAAAGGAATTTACTACTTAGTGATATATTCGATATAAGATATTGATGACACCAAATTAATATAATACGGCGTATTAAGTTTCCATGGTGATTACCATATGTCATAGAACACTGTTTTCTGTGGTAATAAGCCACAACCTAGAAGTTTAGAATAAACTAAACTTTTTTCTATTTAATTGAAAATACTAGGTGAAAGCTCATGTTTCTGAATTGGTCTACTAATGTGTAATGAATTAATATCAAAGGATGTCAGATTTAATTAAAGAGAAACATACACAACAAAATGAGTTTCTTTTGCTAATATTTTGTCTGTTTTACAATTTTAATAATTTCAAAAATATTTTTGATCGCCAAAATATCGTCAATAAATGGTCGCTAAAGGAGTCAGAAGTAAGAATTTAAAATAACTGACAAGAATCAGAAGACTGAGAAGATATTCATTCCAATTACTGAGTAATTTACCTTTGCAAATGGCTTCAAATAGCTTCTAGAATTGCTCCTATTTCACAAACGTTCTCAGAAGGACTTACAGCATCCCCCAAAACAAAGCCTCCCATCTGATAACGCTCGCTGTCCACCAACTCATCCTGGTGTCCAGTGCAGTAATCACTATAAGTAGTAGTATCGGTATCGGTAGTAGTATCGGCATCGGCCCAATTACGTGGTATTGTTATCGGTATCGGAATCGGCCAAAATTTTGGTATCGGTACATCTCTAGTACATACAATACCATTTTTCATCCCCCAACTCCCATTCCCTAGTACCACCTCCTCTCTCCCCCAGGTGTTAGCCTGTAATGCTACAGAACTTATCTTTACATCATACACCTGTCTGTCTATAAGAGACACCTGTCCTCAAAGACTTAGTGCAAATGCCATCTGGCTTATGAAGAAGTGAGGTTCCAGAGGACTGTCTGTAGGTTGATATGTTGCTAAATATTATACATATACATATCTGGGTAGCAAAGTCATATCAAAACAATACTGTCCAAACACAAAGCAAATGAGATTAATGTAATGTAATGTAAACATGTTCCCTCTCTCCTTGCCATGCTGCTGTCCAGTGTGGAAGGCAGCCAAAGTGGCACTGGCCTGGAGGTGTGTTGGAAATCTGGACCTGTGGTGGAGTGACAAACAGACTGTGGCCTTGCAGGGATTGTCTGTCATATCCCCGGATGTCCATAAGTCAAAGAGTGTCAGTACATTCTAGAACAGTGGCAGCTCATACCTAGAATTAATGGGATGCTGCTTCAAAAGAATTCAACCAATTCTAATTTTGCATAAAAGGAAACAAAGATACGAAAGGAAAATCTATATGTAAACTTGATTAAACAAAACAAAACATTTACAGTTCTTAAAAGTGACATCTCATACTTTCTAATTTTCTAAAGAGAAAGGACTTATTGTACTGAGTGTCACTGATAATCTCAAGTGGAAATATGGATTGCTGCAGTTCTGCCATGACCACACACCGTTTAACATGAGCCATCACTGTTTGAAACATTAATACATGTGTATGCACTTTTAAACCTAATCTTATATCTCTGATCTAAACTGAACACTTGGCTATGTACAGACACACACACACAGACACACTCACACACACACACACACACACACACACACACACACACACACACTAGGCTGAGGACTGGCGATAGTTTGTGGTGTCCAGGATCTTTTTGCCACACATGGCACAGATTCCCTTCTTGTAAGCGCAGCCCTGGCAGAAGTGAGAGCCGGCCTGGTGCACCTTGCTGCGGCAGATCCTGCACTCAGCAAACCGGGACTGTGGGAGGAGACGTGGTGATGGTGATGCCTCAAATGGAAACTCCATGTGTGTGTGTGTGTCAGGTAGATAAAGCCTACACAAATATTGCTATCAATACTTTCACTATCAATGGGTCCAGTGTAGGATGAAAGGTTCTCCACTGTCTTGGGTAAGGGATGAGCCACACACCATGCCACATTGCTTTGGGCATCCTGGCACAAGGCTTGAGTGGGGCATTAAGGCAGACCACACTGTCTCCATCCACTCCCTGCTCAGAACAGAGGTTGCCTTTACTTTAACCGGCAGCCATAATCCCTCACACCACAAGGCTACCTAATGGTGTTTAATTCATTAATAAACTGAAATGGAGGATTTGTACAAGCTGGGATTAATTCAAACAAATAAGATGTGATTCACAGCTCAGCAGTGTTCTTCCTGCAGCCTACTTGGTGTAGGATCAAATGATAATAAGGTTGCAAAGGTTACCAGCAGGCAGTGCTTGGTTACTGCCACCATGAACCAAAGGAATAGGGTGGCTGGTACTGTATACGAAGTATGTAATGCCTCGGCCTTACTCACAGATTGGTCTCTCTCAAATCTAACCTTTGCCTTGGAGTGGTCCCTGACACTCAACACTACACAAAACGATTTACTGGATTTATTTTGAAGAGAGAGAAAATGTGCAAATGCCCGGGTCTGGACCATTTCTGCCACTCTGTGCTGCATGTCCTGCCTGTACCAGTCAGTCAGTCAGTGTCTGGCCTTGCCTTCACGGCAGGTACTGGCGGCTGGGCTCTCTCTCTGTATACCAGTAATTATATAACATATGGCAGCTAGGCACTTCCTTGTTTAAGTGAGCCCTCTACAGACAGCAAAGGACCTTTCTGCCACCACTCAACAGTACTCAACACTCCACAAGCAGCAGCAGCAACGATAGATACTCAAGACTGGTACAATAACTGATATGCACTTTCCTGAGTGTATGAAGATTTTCTTAGTAAAAAGAAAAAAAAAAAAAAAAAATGCTTATGCCTGTCAATTATGAATAAACAGGAAATAAAAGAAACTTTGTTTGGACTTCCATTTAAAATAAAATAAATAATAGAAAGTAATGAATAAATAGATGTTCTTGTTAGTTATACTTCCACACAGGTCAAAATTTGATATTGCAAACCAATACAAGTCTTGCCTTGGTCAGTTTTGTGGTTTTTACCTGCTAACAGTAACCAGCATCTTGGTAAATGCTGTACTACATGATTTGACCAGTTCAAAAATCCAGCATAATAAGTAATAGATACAGCGAAAAAAGGCAAACACCATCAAGACTCAGGACAATGGTGTGAGTTGCTGAAAAAACGATGCTGAGGTGTTCATTTTGTGTTCTGGCAGCTTGACCATTCCTAGCACATACTTTAACATTGCAAGTTTTTCATGCATGTAAATCTATCTCATATTCCCTTAATACTTCTTACTCCACCTGACATGATGGAATTTATAGCAAAAGACTAAGAATAAAGGATATGTTACTAGAGTGTAAGTCAAATAAATACAGTAAGTCAATGGTAAACATTTTGAAGACCCAAAATGAAGTGCTTTCCATGTTAAATTTTTCTTCAACCTTCCAAGGACTTTTCAACATAATGAAGCACAGTGACAGGGGGAGAAAGCACGGTAGAAAAAAGGTAGAAAATAATAACGAGAAGAAACAAAGTGGGAAGAAAATAAAAGCAACAATTCATAAAAAAAAAAAAAAAAAAAAAAACACTTCTAATCCTACACATTCCAGATAAGATTCCCAGCAATACACACACACACACACACACACACACACACACACACACACACACACACACACACACACACACACACACACACACACACACACACACTCACAGTGCAAGGGTTGAATCTGTTCTTCTTGCTGGTGAGCAGCTTGTTCTCGTTAATCTTGCGTCCTCCGCTCTCTGTAGTGTTGCGTGCCCCGTCCTTCCAGGTGTCCGGGGTAATTACCTGCGGGAAGAGGCCAGGTCAGCTAGGTTATTCATTTCATTCATTATCATCTTTATGTAATACTTGTAAGGATAAGCAGCCAAGAAAATAAGATGGATAAAAAGGCTCAGTGATAATACAGTTTACATACACATTTACCAGATAGAAATACTCACTCATAATGTGCTTTACATATACATTTACCGAGACAATATCAATGACATAAACCTCAAATGTAAATTATGAGTTCATCACACAAACTAAGGAGGAGCTTCCAACTCATATAAAGTCACTTCTCTCAGGATCTTAATGGAACTGAAAAAAAAAAAAGAAAAAATCCATATTGAACTTAGAATGATTTGAACAGTGCCCATCTTGGTAACACAATAAAAAGCCATGTACGTGAACTATTGGCATGACTCTCCACCTTTTCCAGTGATAGTGTTTCACCCCTCTGGTCATGTGGTGCCGCTACCTTCCTGCCACCACCAGCTCACCACATTGGAGCGGACCGACCTCCTGGTACAGTTATACACACTCCTAACTAATGGAGTCATACATATACCTAGTCATTCACCTACAGTATTCATTCTTTCATTCTGACCTTTCTATATTAGGAAAAACAGCCAGATGCAAAGATATCGATAAAAAAAAGGCCACACATAATGCTGCTCCAAACAAAGAAGTAAAAAAAAAAAGGCACTGTCCCCGAGAAACCGTCCCGCGCACTCGCCTCGATTCTTGGCTTCCCCTTCGCAGCTCCTCCACCCAGCTGATTTGACGTCAAATATATATAACATAACATAACATAACATAAATAATAGGATAACAAAGGGCCACCAGGGCCCATCAAGGTTATCCTGTATCAGTCGCACAGCGATATACTTACAAGTACACAATACATTATATACTAATTCTAAATATTTGGCCCATTAACAGGGGTAAGTCCTGCAGCGAAATCCTCTACAATTTGTGGTCCCCATACATGGGGATCATGTCTTGTTTAACTATAGTAAATTTCTTATAAAAACTATCATGCAGCGCTATACATAATTATAAATCTAATAAATTTAAGTGCTTATCTAATCTGTTTTTAAACATTGTCAAACTAGTGCTATTTACAACCCTCTCTGGCAATGCATTCCAGAAGTCTACCACCCTATGACTAAAGAAATATTTTCTTATATCTAACCTGCAGCCTTGCTTTCTAATCTTCCTGCCATGATTTCTAGTCCTACTTCCCTCCTCTAAGGTAAGATCTCACATCTATGTATCTGAGAACATTTTAAATAACTCTATCATATCCCTCTTATACATCTCCTCTCAAATGAAAACATGTTTAATTCCTTTAATCTATCTCTATACTCCAGGCACTTCAAAGCTGGTATCATCCTAGTTGCTCTTCTCTGAACTGCTTCTAACATGTTGATATCCTGATAAGTGTCAGGTTATGCATTTAGGTAAAGACAACACAAACTTTAACTATGAGATGGAGGGATGTTGGCTAGAGGCAGTAGAGGAAGGAAAGGATTTAGGAGTAGTGATAGACAGGACTATGAAATTTTCAAAGCAATGTTTAGAAGCAAGAAATAGGGCAAATAGGATCCTGGGTTTTATAAATAGAAATGTTAGTTATAAAAGTAAGGAAGTGGTGCGTAGCTTATATAATTCCTATGTTAGGCCCCATTTAGAGTATTGCATACAGGCCTGGTCACCCCACTATAGGCAGGATATCAACATGTTAGAAGCAGTTCAGAGAAGAGCAACTAGGATGATACCAGCATTAAAGCGCCTGGAGTATAGAGATAGATTAAAGGAATTAAACATATTTTCATTTGAGAGGAGATGTATAAGAGGGGATATGATAGAGTTATTTACAATGTTCTCAGATACAAACTACATAGATGTGAGATCTTTCTTTACCTTAGAGGAGGGAATTAGGACTAGAAATCATGGCAGGAAGATTAGAAAGCAAGGCTGCAGGTTAGATATAAGAAAATATTTCTTTAGTCATAGGATGGTAGACTTCTGGAATGCATTGCCAGAGACGGTTGTAAATAGCACTAGTTTGACAATGTTTAAAAACAGATTAGATAAGTACTTAAATTTATTAGATTTATAATTATGTATAGCACTGCATGATAGTTTTTATAAGAAATTTACTATAGTTAAACAAGACATGATCCCCATGTATGGGGACCACAAATTGTAGAGGATTTCGCTGCAGGACTTAGCCCTGTTAATGGGCCAAATATTTAGAATTAGTATATAATGTATTGTGTACTTGTAAGTGTATCTCTAAGTACTGATGACGAGGTCGCTGTGCAAATAGGAGAAAATAAGATTAGGATTCCAAATAAGGAGACAGCATCTAGGAAGGTAGCAGGACTTAAATGTTTTTATGTAAATGCCAGGAGTCTTAGGAACAAGAAGGACGAGTTATCTAGTTATATAGTTGAGGAGGACCTAGATGTTGTATGTGTCACAGAGGCATGGGTAAATGAGGAAAAGTTTAGGGAAAATAGGAAAGAATATGAAGTAGATGGATACATTATGTATTTACACCAGAGAATTGGTAGGATAGGCGGAGGAGTAGTTATTTATGTAAAAAAATCCTTCATTTCCAGTCAGGTTAATGGTATTAAGGTAGATAACAGAGTAGAGTCCTTATGGCTGGATGTTAGAGTAAACAAAAGTAAGGTTATTAGAGTAGGAGCTTTTATAGGCCACCTAACCAGTCAGCAGATGTAGACAACCTTATGGTAGATGAGATAAATAGGGGTGTACTAGTCAGACAATTATCTTAGGGATTTTAATCTTAAGTCAGTAAACTGGGAGAGGATGGTAGGAGATGCTAGTGAAAATAAGTTTATGGAAAGTTTTCAGGATAACTATTTAGTGCAGATGGTAGATAAACCTACTAGGGGGAGGAAGGTTTTAGACATAGTACTAACAAATATTGAGCATTGTTTAAAGGAAGTTGAGGTAGGAGAGACTTTAGCAAACAGTGACCATCATATAATTAGATTTATCATTAATTCCAGTAGGGATAATATAGTGAATAAGACTAGAGTCCCAAACTATCAGAAAGGCAATTATGGTAGGTTACGTCAGTTATTAGGAGAGGTAAACTGGGAAGATAGTTTTGGAAATAAAACTGCACAGGAGATGTGGGATATTTTTAAGGTTGTAGTAAAGGGTATAGTGATGCAGTGTATCCCTTACAAAGATATAAGGCAGAGAAACAGGAAGCCATTATGGTGGACTCATGAGATAGGTAGCCAGATCAGAGAGAAGAAGAGGGCATACAGAGAGTTGCAGAAAAGTGGGAAGATGTAGATTTGATTAGGTACAGACAGGTCAGAGATGATTTGAGTAAGGTTATAAAAAAAGTAAAAGGCAGGCAGAGATAAAACTAGCTAGAGCTGGGAGTAAAGATCCCAAAAATTATATAGTTATTACAAGGTCAGTGATAAAAGAAATAAGGATAGGATTGGACCACTCAGAAAAGATGGTGTAGTAGTGGATCAAAATGAAGACATAGTAGAATTATTGAATGAACAATTTTCTTCAGTATTTACTAGGAAAGAATAGGAAATCCTGTTACAAACAGTGCGACGAGTAGTTTAAGAGCTTTAGAAAATATTGATATAAAACCGGGAATTATTAGGAAATTTATTCTTGAACTAGACGATAGGAAAGCCAGTGGTCCTGATGAGCTACATGCCAGAGTACTTAGGAGGGTGTAGACAGTATTTCTGAAGCACTTAAGTTAATCTTTGAAAGATCACTTAGGTTTGCTGAGATACCTCAGGACTGGAAGTTAGCTAATGTTACTCCAATATTTAAAAAGGTAGGAAGGATGATGCGAATAATTATAGACCGATCAGTTTAACTAGTATAGTATGTAAGATACTAGAGAAAATCATTAAGGGTAGTATTTGGGAGCATTTAAATGAGAATAGATTAATTAGAGATACCCAACATGGCTTTAGATCAGGGAGGTCCTGTCTTACAAATTTGCTCGATATCTTAGAATATATTACCAAGGAGTTAGATGATGGAAATAGCATAGATGTTATATATCTAGATTTTAGCAAGGCGTTTGATAAGGTACCGCATAGGAGGCTAGTGTACAAATTGAGACTACATGGGATAGGGGTAGGTTAGTTGATTGGATTAGTGAATGGCTTTCTGATAGGAAACAGAGAGTAGTATTAAATGGGGCAATGTCTGAGTGGAAGGAAGTGGTTAGTGGGGTACCCCAAGGATCAGTGCTAGGACCTCTTCTTTTCTTGGTGTACATTAACGATTTAGATATAGGAATTAGTAGCAAAGTATCAAAGTTTGCAGATGATACTAAGATAGCATGTGCAGTACAGGGTGAAAAGGACAATTACAGAATACAACGAGACCTGGACAGGCTGATAGCATGGGCAGACAGGTGGCAGATGGAGTTTAATTCTAAAAGTGTCAGGTTATGCATTTAGGTAAAGACAACACAAACTTTAACTATGAGATGGAGGGATGTTGGCTAGAGGCAGTAGAGGAGGAAAGGATTTAGGAGTAGTGATAGACAGGACTATGAAATTTTCAAAGCAATGTTTAGAAGCAAGAAATAGGGCAAATAGGATCCTGGGTTTTATAAATAGAAATGTTAGTTATAAAAGTAAGGAAGTGGTGCGTAGCTTATATAATTCCTATGTTAGGCCCCATTTAGAGTATTGCATACAGGCCTGGTCACCCCACTATAGGCAGGATATCAACATGTTAGAAGCAGTTCAGAGAAGAGCAACTAGGATGATACCAGCATTAAAGCGCCTGGAGTATAGAGATAGATTAAAGGAATTAAACATGTTTTCATTTGAGAGGAGATGTATAAGAGGGATATGATAGAGTTATTTAAAATGTTCTCAGATACAAACTACATAGATGTGAGATCTTTCTTTACCTTAGAGGAGGGAAATAGGACTAGAAATCATGGCAGGAAGATTAGAAAGCAAGGCTGCAGGTTAGATATAAGAAAATATTTCTTTAGTCATAGAGTGGTAGACTTCTGGAATGCATTGCCAGAGACGGTTGTAAATAGCACTAGTTTGACAATGTTTAAAAACAGATTAGATAAGCACTTAAATTTATTAGATTTATAATTATGTATAGCACTGCATGATAGTTTTTATAAGAAATTTACTATAGTTAAATAAGACATGATCCCCATGTATGGGGACCACAAATTGTAGAGGATTTCGCTGCAGGACTTAGCCCTGTTAATGGGCCAAATATTTAGAATTAGTATATAATGTATTGTGTACTTGTAAGTGTATCTTTAAGTACTGATGACGAGGTCGCTGTGCGACTGATACAGGATAACCTAGATGGGCCCTGGTGGCCCTTTGTTATCCTATTATTTATGTTATGTTATGACATGGATAACCTAGATAAGGTTTTTTATCCTTTTTTTTATTTATTTGACTATTGACCAGTGCAATACAACATGAGGTTTTGAGTCCTTACTTTTTTAACAACATTTCTATTTATAAAACCAAGATTTTAAAAGAAAAAAAAAAAAGAGACAGATGAAAAAATGTTAACAGTGGTATATTTCAAGAAAACGTTCTGCAGCACCAAGAATTACTGTCACCACAACTAACACTGTGAATCTTCTCACTGTTTGTAAATTCTTCTGGCACTTCTATACATCACAGGACCAAGAAGAGTTAGCAAATTAACAGAAACAACCTTCCCACACGGTCCCAACCTTCAGTGTCACAGATGTAAACATGTGTGTGTGTGTGTGTGTGTGTTTGTCTCCGTCAACTGTTTGTGATTTTTTTTTTTTTTTTTTTTTTTTACATTACAAGGGCACTGGCCAAGGGCAAACACAGTGTTGGAAAAAAAAAATCCCGCTGGTTGCCAGGCCCTGTTAAGAGGAAAGTAGAAAGAGAAAAACAAAAAATCTAAAAGGAGGGTCCAGTTAACGTAAGAGGTGTCTTGACACTCCTCTTTTGAAAGAGTTTAAGTCATAGGCAGGTGGAAATACAGACACAGGTAGAGAGTTCCAGAGTTTACCAGTGTAGGGAATGAAGGAGTGAAGATACTGGTTAACTCTTGCATTAGGAAGATGGACAGAATAGGGATGAGAAGAAGTAGAGAGTCTTGTGCAGCGAGGCCGCAGGAGGGGAAGGCATGCAGTTAGCAAGTTCAGAAGAGCAGACAGCATGAAAACAGCGGTAGAAGACAGATAAAGATGCAACATTGCGGCGGTGACTTAAAGAATCAAGACAGTCAGTTAGAGGAGAAGAGTTGATAAGACGAAAAGCTTTAGATTCCACCTTGTTTAGTAAAGCTGTGTGTGGATCCCCAGACATGAGAGCCATACTCCATACACGGGCGGATAAGGCCCTTGTACAGAGCAAGCAGCTGGGAGGGAGAAAAATGGACGAAGACGCCATAGGACACCTAACTTCTTGGAAGCTGATTTAGCAAGAGTAGAGATGTGAAATTTCCAGTTTAGATTTTTAGTGAAGGATAGACCGAGTGTGTTTAATGTAGAGGAGAGGGAAGTTGAGTGTTATTGAAGAAGAGAGGATAGTTGTCTGGAAGGTTATGTCGAGTAGATAGTTGTAGAAATTGAGTTTTTGAGGCATTGAACAAAACCAGGTTTTCTCTGCCCCAATCAGAAACAAGTGAAAGATCAGAAGTTAGGCGTCCTATAGCATCTCGCCTTGAGTCATTTAATTGTTGTTGGGTTGGGCGTCTGTTGAACGCTGTTGAATAATGCAGGTGGTATCATCAGCATAGGAGTGGATAGGGCATTGAGTCAGATTTAGGAGATCATTGATGAATAATAGAAAGAGAGTGGGTGATAGGACAGAACCCTGTGGAACACCACTGTTGATAGTTTTAGGGAAGAACAGTGACCGTCTACTACAGCAGCAATAGAACGATCGGAAAGGAAACTGGAGATGAAGGTACAGAGAGAAGGATAGAATCCGTAGGAGGGTAGTTTAGAAATTAAAGATTTGTGCCAGACTCTATCGAAGGCTTTCGATATGTCAAGGCCGACAGCAAAGGTTTCACCGAAGTCCCTAAAAGAGGATGACCAAGATTCAGTTAGGAAAGTAAGAAGATCACCAGTAGATCTGCCTTTACGGAAACCATACTGGCAATCAGAGAGAAGGTTGTGAGCTGATAGATGCCTCATTATCTTCCTATTAAGGATAGACTCAAAGGCTTTAGAAAGGCAGGAAATCAAAGCTATAGGGCGGTAGTTAGAAGGATTGGAGTGGTCACCTTTTTAGGGACAGGTTGAATGTGAGCAAACTTCCAGCAAGAAGGATAAATAGAAGTAGAGACACAGATGAAAGAGTTTGACCAGGCAGTGAGCGAGTTCGGAAGCACAGTTTTGAGAACAACAGGAGGGACTCCATCCGGACCGTAAGCCTTCCGAGAATCAAGGCCAGAGAGGGCCAGGAAAACGTCTTTATAAAGAATTTTAATTTTAGGGATGAAGTAGTCAGAGGGTGGAGGAGTAGGAGGAATATGCCCAGAATCATCCAAAGTTGAGTTGGTAGCAAAGGTTTGAGCGAAGAGTTCAGCTTTAGAAAAGAAGAGACAGCTGTAGAGCCATCTGGATGAAGTAAAGGAGGGAAAGACGAAGAAGTAAAGTTGTTAGAGATATTATTGGCTAGATGCCAGAAATCTCGAGAGGAGTTAGAATTGGAAAGACTTTGACATTTTCTATTGATGAAAGAGTTTTTAGTAAGTTGGAGAATAGATTTGGCATGATTACGGGCAGAAATATATAGGGCATGAGTTTCAGCAGTTGGATGGCTACGGAACCGTTTGTGAGCCGCCTCTATCATTGACAGCACGAGAACAAGCAGAGTTAAACCAAGGCTTTTTAGCTTTAGGGTTAGAGAAAGTATGAGGAATGTATAGCTCCATGCCAGAGATAATCACCTCTGTTATGCGCTCGGCACAAAGAGAAGGATCTCTGACATGAAAACAATAATCATCCCAAGGAAATCAGAATAGTACTGCCTTAGTTCCTCCCACTTAGCAGAGTTAAAATGCCAGAAGCACCTCCGCTTAGGCGGGTCCTGAGGCTGCACTGGAGTGATAGAACTGGTAACGGAAATTAGATTGTGGTCGGAGGAGCCCAACGGAGAGGAAAGTTTAACAGAGTAAGCAGAAGGGTTGGAGGTTAGGAAAAGATCAAGAATGTTGGGCGTGTCTCCAAGGCGGTCAGGAATACGGGTAGGGAACTTCACTAGCTGCTCTAGGTCATGAAGGATAGCAAAGTTGAAGGTTTGTTCACCAGGTTGGTCAGTGAAAGAAGATGAAAGCCAAAGCTGGTGGTGAACATTGAAATCCCTAAAATGGAGATCTCAGCAAAAGGAAAGTGAGATAAGATGTGCTCCACCTTGGAAGTCAAATAGTCAAAGAATTTTACATAGTCAGAGGAATTAGGTGAGAGGTATACAGCACAGATGAATTTAGTTAGAGAGTGACATTGAAGTCTTAGCCAGATGGTAGAAAATTCTGAAGATTCAAGATTGTGGGCACGAGAGCAAGTGGTGTCGTTACGCACGTATGCGCAACATCCAGCTTTGGATTGAAAATGAGGATAGAGCAAGTAGGAGGGAACAGAAAAGGGCTGCTGTCAGTAGTCACAGACAACTGTGTTTCGGTTAGGAAGAGAAGATGAGGTTTAGTAGAGGAGAGGTGGTGTTCCACAGATTGAAAATTAGAACGAAGGCCACGAATGTTGCAGAAATTGATAGTGAAAGTATTAGATGAAGTGTCAAGACACCCAAGGTCGACAGCAGAGGGCAGTCCGACCTGGGGACATTTATGGTCCCTCCCAGAGGGGACTCCGAGGCAGGGCGTGGTGAAGCCATTATTAAATTTTGATTTGAAGAGAGTGTAAAAGTGTAAGGTGTTGTAGTGTAGTGTAGGAAGTAGTAGAAGTTGTCTTTAGAGGGCAGGCTGCAGCTGCTCAATTGTATAAATGAGACCACAAAGGGAACCGGGAAGAGAGGACACGGGGAATCACTCAGTCTGCAGCACTGCCTACATCCCCGTAAGTACCTCTCCTGGAGTATTCCACCGCTTTGTATTGCTTGCAGGTTATCACATCTTCTATCCTCTATCATTTACACATTTGGTATATTTTGTGTACTTTGTTCATTCAGTCTCAGTCTCTTTTTCTGTTGTAAGAACTTTCTTGAGCATTTAACAACTTTTTTTTTTATCTTCCATATTGTTTTCATTCATTCTAAATGAGAGAGAGAGAGAGAGAGAGAGAGAGAGAGAGAGAGAGAGAGAGTATTTGACATGAATGTGCACGTTAACTAATTGCTATACCAAGAAAAATTAACCTTCATGCAGCCCAACTTTCACCTGGTATACAGTACAAGTTTATCCTTCGCTTAAATGAGCATGTATATGTGCATGTTTATAACTGCATACACATGTATATTTGCATGTGTACATGATCTTATTCAGTCGTACGTGTTTGCAATCCCAAAGGTACGGCTTCCCACCTCTCACCCAATTAAGTCTACCAAAGCTGAAAACCTGTATTGATTGTGTGTATGATTACAGTCAAAATGTTCGTGCCACGGTATACCACGACTATTACGACTCTTTTAAGATGTAATTCCTTTCCTATTCCTAAAATCGACATCTCTGCACATTAAAGACAGAAGAGAAAGAGCTGCCACGGTTGACATATTTGATAGTGATTATGATAAGAAGGTGTCTGTGCTTTTAAATAGTAATATAATTTGTATTTTCCAGGAATTCTTTAAGTAATTTCACACCCACATAAATCAAGAGTAAAATAAAGAAAGGAAGTCAAAGTTTGCAGGACAATGGTGGTTTTGCCACCTGTCGGCCACTAATAGTAGATTCAAAGAAAATGTATTTAGGGATAACCAGTGTAGATTTCTTTCTAGCAGTGTCAGACTGTCAGTCGTCCATTGCGCCCAAGTTTCAAGCAATGAGGGGGTGGAGGTTAAGTTGAGGTGCCACGCTAAATCCCTCCAACTGGCTCATGGAGGTAGTGGACAGGGCATCACCTAGAGTATTGTCCCAGCGGCACGCAACTGAAATGAAGTGCATGGGGATGGAGAAGGAGAGAGGGAGCAGTGGTGTGATTACTGCGGAGAGGGCCATCTTGCAACATAAAAGTATCTTAATCACCCACACGCACTCCTTGATCTTGATACTGCAGGTGATTCGACCCTTGCTTTACAGTTCTGTTTTCACTCCTTGTCGCAATGGGCCTCCCTGCTCCCTCTCCCCCACCGATCTACCCCTGTCATTTATGAGCGACCGGCACGTTATCTGTTGGCCACTAAACTAACTAGTGTGTTCCTCCATCCTTGTCAGTGAGATGGTATATCCTTAGAGAATCCTTGGGTAAACATAAACAAGAGTGGCAAGGGAGAGCGGGCGGGTGAGGGCGGTGTGGCTGAGCGAGTGAGTGTCCCGTGTGTGCCGCCTCCCGCCTCTGCCTTGCTCACGACCTTTGAGAGACGGACGTGGCATTTCCCGCCTACTGCTCTTTGCCATTCCACTCTAGACAGCCTCGCCGCACACACCACCACGGGGGACACTGCTTGGCTGTCTCGCTAAGGTACTGTGTTGTGTGGTGCTGTGAAGACTTGTCAGTGTGGTGATGGTGTGTGTTTTTTCTGCTGGTGTTTGTTTTTGCTGACATGTCTTAGGCCTCCACTTGTGTTGCTCTCCTGTTCTCTCTGTCTTCGTTCTTTTCATACTTCTCGTCTCCTCTTCTTTCCCAGCCATTACGTCGCTTCCCCTCCTTCCCTTGTTATTTTTAGTTAGTGGGCGGCTACAGATTTTAAAGACGAAGGTTGCTTTGTAACACTGGCATTATTAAGGACTGATTTTTCATTCTCTTCCCCCAGTGCTGTGTGGGCCCTGGTCGGGGAGTAAGGGATGTAGTGTAGGGCAGGGGTAACCTATTCATGGGTCTATTCACCTCTGTGTGGGGAGGGTGCCTCTTCTGCAACCCACAGTCAAGCTAAGTGCCACTCATCAGTCTCCTCATCACGTGATAGAAACAAACAGTGCACAAACCTTACCATGTAATTAACTTTATAATCAGGGAAAGGCTTCACCTATCTGAAGAGTCTCACTAACTGTCATGTGTCAGTTTCTTGCCAGGTCAGGTCAGGTCGAGTATAAGTTGGAATCCTCTGTGTCATCGCTTCCCGATGTTTCTTGCCTTCATATTTTGCTCATTCCATTAATTTCTGGTGGCTTTCCCTTTTCGTTTCACATTTTGTGCATTCATATACTACAACCCTTGCTTATGTATTGCTATCTTTCTATGACCTTAACTCATTTAAATGAGGGAGGTTTCAAAACATTTATCCCATTCTTTTGGCTACCTCTTTTGAACCTGCTTGGGGACTGGCATATAAATGGACCTTTTTATTTATCTGTTTTTGTTGCCCAGGGCTAGATTACCCTTCTTACATTAGAGAAAGAAAAAAAAAAAAAAGGATTGACATAACAAGGCATTTAAACATAGCTACTGTAGTGTGGTGCTAGTGTAGCTGTAGTGAATAGACATCAAATTGTTTTAGTGATAGTACTGTAGCATTCCAAGAAGTTAACAAGATTTGATTAGCTAATGCCATGACACTGAAAGGAATACAAATAGTTTCAACATTGGTGTACTTTAAACTAAATTTCAGTGTTTGTAAATGCAGTTTCATAAGTGTATGTAGGATTTCTGTAGCCTTTGCTTTCTGCCTGAAGATCTCATTGTACAGGCTACCTACATGTTAAGTAGGTATTTATTAACCCCTTCAATACTGGGACAGATTTTTACCTAGAGATTTGTGTACGATTAGACCATTGTATTGACATTAGGAAAGATCTATGAAGGTCGGAAGTGTAATGACCAGTCTTCACTATTCTAAATCCCCACATGATTTTCTCAAGCTGTATAAGATCACCAAATAGTAAGCAGAATGAATATAGAAATGTGTCATGGTAGTGAAGTGGTTAAGATAAATTGTATACATCATTGTCCTAGTTACCCATAACCACTTTAATGTCTTAGATATTTATTCCTGTCCTCCTTCCACAGACCATGGCAGAGACAGCACAGATGGGGATGAAGGAAGAGGAGGAAGAGGAGGAGGAGGAGGATGATGAGGACGAGGTAGATGAGGAGGAGGAGGAGGAGGAGGAAGAAGAGGAAGAGGTGAAGATAGAAGAGGTGGAGGAGGACAGAGGACGGTGGGGAGGGGCCAAGAGGAGACCACCCCCCAGCCCCTTCCCTCCTCTCCCCTGGCCTGAGCTGGTATTTTATTTTGTTTCCTTCTGGGCCGGGTGTCTCTACAGCCTGGCTAGATTCTACCGCACCTCCCAGCGTGAGTGTGTGTTGGTGTGGGGGTGGGGGCTTG
>NC_059285.1:14951277-14978777 GCF_017591435.1 Portunus trituberculatus
TCTCTCTCTCTCTCTCTCTCTCTCTTTGCAGCTCCCTCCACTTCATGCCAGAGTTAGTGAAGAAGATGAGCTCCTGGTCACTGGCTGGGTTTGTCTACTTCCTCAGTGCCTTCCTGCAACTCAAATATGTGGGTGAGTCTTTGGTCCACATTCAGAAATACTTTGCTTTCTCACCACGACTATTTTCCAAGGCTACACAGATGATTAGTTTGTGTTTTCATGAGTGTTTCTCAAGTTACTAGTGTAGAAATTTTGTCACTCTGTCTCTTGAACCATAAAAACACCTTAAAAAACTTTGTGTAAATTTAAATAAAGCCTTTTGAAATAGTGGAGGTGAAGTATGGAAAAGTTTGAGAATATGAGATTTTTTGTGTGTGCTGGTGTTGACATGTTTGTGTGTGAGGACTGAGATGGTGATATTTTTTTTATTTTGTTTGTTGTGGTGTTTCTTTTGGTTTGTTTTTGTGTGTGTGTGTGTTTCCCAGGGAGTGTTTGTTTTAGTTGAGGAGATAAGTTAGTGTGTTGTGATGATACATATTTCTTATTTCTTCTCCTTGCCTTGTATTCTGTTTCTCACTGGCTTCCTTTCTCTCCGTGTTTTCTTTTTGTCTTTATTCTTTCTCCATTGCTTTCTTTTCCTTCTTCCTTAACAGAACACCTAACTTACCTTTACTCTCATCTCCTTTTCCAGTCATCCACGTTAGTCTTCCATCACTAACTTCCCTCACATCCCTCTTCTCTCTCTATTTCCCTTTACTTGCCCCTCTCAAACCCTCATGCCCACCTACACCACTTATTTGTCATACCCCATGTAAACACCCATTAAACCACATATTCCCCTAGCACTCTAACACTTTCTTTTCTTAGCATGCCTTTCCTTCACACACCCTAAACAGATTCCTTATATTTACCTTTCTATCCTTCACACACCACCACCACCACCACCACCTACAATACCAGCCCCTCTTAAACTTCTCCTTTTCTATAACATTAACACTTTTCTCGATATACCTTTCCTTCACACACCTAAACAGATTCCTTATACCTGCTTTCTATCCCTCACATGCCACCACCACCATCACTACCACCTACAATACCAGCCCCTCTTAAACATCTTTCCTATAACATTAACACTTTTCTTGGCATGCCTTTCCTTCTCACACCTTAAACAGATTCCTTATACCTATCTTCTATCCCTCACACACCACCACCACCATCACTACCAACACCAGTAACCAGCCTTCTTAAACCTTTCTCTCCCCCTTCATAATCCCCCAGCTGACTCCCTCTCTTCCTTGCAGTGCTGTACGGTCTTCCCTCAGTCCTGGCGCGCGTTGAGGGCTACAACCCGCCCCGACACCCTCGCTGCACTCTCATGACCTACCGTCTCTCAGATGTGTGGCGCTACTTTGACCATGGACTCTATCGCTTCATGCTCAAGTGTGTGTTCTGTTTGTGTGTGTGTGTGTGTGAGGAGATCTTGTGAAGTTGGGGGTTTATTTATTGTTTGCTTGAGAGATGTGGATGATTAAAGTGTGTGTGTGTGTGTGTGTGTGTGTGTGTGTGTGTGTGTGTGTGGGGACAGTTTTTGAATACTTGAGGGAGAGAAAAAGGGAAGGAGAGAATAGGGGCAATAGGAATATAAATGCATGTAGTGTTACTGTGTATCTATGTTAGTGTATGTTAGAGTAAGTAAGGGATGAAGAAATCTACATCTACATTTACAATTCAACTTGCTATTCAAATCTAAACTCCCACCCCCTCCTGCTCTCTCTCTCTGCCCATCACTCACCCTTTCCACCCTGACAGACATATCTACATCCCGTGGGTTGGTGCAGACAACAGCTTGGCCCGGCAGCTGCAAGGTACTGCCCTCGTCTTCACCTTCGTCTATGTGTGGCATGGAGTCTCAGCGCAGATCTTCTGGTGGGCAGCCATCAATTTCCTGGGAGTGGTGGTGGAGAAGCTGGCTGACCACATTGCCAGGCTACCACAGTACAGGGCATGGGAGGTGAGAGGGGGAGGGAGAGAGAGGAGAAGGAGGGAAGAAAAGATTGAGGGAGGGAGGTAGATTAATAGATACAGAGGAAGAGGGAGTGTGTTGATAAGGGGACACTATACAGGGCCTGGGTGTTGAAAGAGCAGGGGCAGAGATGGAGAGAGGTAGATAAATAGAAGCTGAGGGAGAGGGAACATCAAGACAGGTGGACAGTATACAGGGCTTAGGTCTGCTGGAGGTGAGACATGGGGGGTTAGAGAGAGAGAGAGGAGGTTTTAGACAGAAAGATAGACATAGAAATAGAAAGAGGTTTGCTATTTACTACTGTTTTTTACTCATTAATCCATCCATTACTCCTTTACTCATTTATCCATTCACAACTCTTTCTGTACTCATTTACCCATCCACTACTCTTTCTTGACTCATTCAGACTGTGTGACAAAGTGTAACCTACATTATTCTTTTCCTTGTTACCTAAATGAATGAATCTTGTGTAGTTTTTATCTCATTGTATTTATTTATTATTATTTACTTTGTTGAGTTGAGAGGGCCTCCAGTCAAGGGTAATAAAAATGTAAAAGGAGAAAAGAAAAAGTTACCATTTACAATAGGACCAAGTGAAAAAAGGAAGAAGTCACATCAGATTAAGTGTATATATATGATTAACCCATTAACCTCTGCCAATTAAGAGCAAAAGAGGGAAAACACTGAAAGAGGAAAAGAAGTAAAATATGAAAAAAAAAAAATGGAGAGAAAAGTACAAACATTGAATTGAAGAAGAAAAAGAAAATGAAGTCAAGAGAAATATACAAAAGAAAAAGGAAGAGAAGAAGAAAACTACAAACATTGAATTGAAAAAATATATATATCAGCAGAAAATTATATAAAAAAAAAAAAACAGAAAAGGAGACAAACCTACAAACATTGAAGCAAAAAGAAAAAAATCAAGAAAAAATAATAAAAAAGAAAAATAAAAGGCAAAACTACAAACATTGAATAAAAAAAAGTGAAAGAGGAAATTAACACACTTCCTTTTCCTGCCCCCCTCCCAGGACCGTTGGCTGCTAGGGGCGTGGAAGAGGCGGTTCTTTGGGCTGGCGGCGGTGGGGCTGTACGTTCCCTCCCTGGCCGCCCTCACCATCTTCCTCTCCAACCTTGAGAATGCCATCACCGTCACCAACAGGATATTTGTGACGGGTCAGTGGTTGTTTTGATTCTTTCTATTTTCTTTCTTCCTTCCTTCCTTCCTTCCTTCCTTCCTTCCTTCCTTCCTTCCTTCCTTCCTTCCTTCCTTCCTTCCTTCCTTTCTCAAATTTTTTCTCTTTTCTTTCTTTTCTTCTCTTCTTTTATTCATTTTTCTCCCTTCCTTCCTTCCTTTCTTTTTCTTTCTTTCTTTCTTTTTCTTTCTTTTCTTTAATTTTTTCTCCCTTCCTTCCTTCCTTTCTTTTCTTTTTTCTTTTTTTCTTTGTTTCTTTATGTTAGAGGGGAAATCTGGCCAAGGGCAACAAAACTGCTTAAACAGAAAGGCCCACTTAGATGCCAGTCCCTGAGCATGTGTGTATGTGTGTGTGTGTGTGTGTGTGTGTGTGTGTGTGTGTGTTGAGATAGGAAGCATTGTGAGAAAATATAGTGAGAGAGAGAGAGAGAGAGAGAGAGAGAGATAAGGGTAGAGAGAATCGCCAGTTAGTCCTCAGGTAAAGAAAGAGAAATAGGAAAAAAATACCCACAGTAGCTTATACCAGGTTAGTTTCCTCAATGGTATGTGCATTTTATACCTTGATCTTCCTTCATTACCACAAAAAATAAACAAAACAAATGAATAGCAAAAATAAATAAATAGACTACAAGGCTCATATTCAGAAATGCTTTACTCTCTCACTACAACTGTCAATCAAAGGCCACAGAGATTATCAGCCTGGTTTTTGAGAGTGCCTTACCATTTAGTAGTGAAGAAATCTTGTTAATATGTCTCTAGAATCACATAAACACATGGAAAAATCTTGTTAATATGTCTCTAGAATCACAGAAACATGTGCAAAAATCTTGTTAATCTGTCTCAAGAATCATAGAAACATGCAGAAATCAATTTACCTTCAACTAGAGCCTTTTGAAAATAGTGGAGGTGTGTGTGGTCAAAAGTGTTTCAGAATACAGGTTTAAGTCACATCCTCCTCCTGTCTCCTGCAGGCTTCCCTCATTGCACCCTCAGCACCTTCTTCTTCATGTTCTGCCTGGGCCAGTGTAGCATGGAGCTGCAGAACTGGAAGATGAGGCAGAAGGAGCGGCTTAAGGTGTCCTAAGCCGCCAGTGGTGAGTGTGGCTTTTCTCTCTTCACTAACCCGCTTCTGGCTTGCTTACTAATCTGTCTGGTGTGCTGCGCTGAGTGACGGCCTTGTGCTGCTGTGTGGTGTGTGGTTAGAGTTGCCAGTACAGTTCTTTATTTTTATTTATTTATTTATTTATTTTTTTTATATATATATATATTTGACACTTATTTTTATGTTTCCCTAAAGAAGATAAGTTTAATCTGTCTCAAGTGTGGTTAGGTTAGGTTATAGTTGCTAGTACATTTGTTTTATGATTTGTTTTATTTATTTATTTGACACTTCTTATGTTTCCTAAAGAAGATACGTATAACAAGAGCCTGCTTTGTTTATCTCTTTAATGTGGTTAGGTTAAGTTAGAGTTGTCACAGAGGTACAGTTTTTTTTTCCTATTTATTTTTGATTCTTGGTTATATGTTCCCCACAAAAAGATAAGTTTGATAAGAAGCTGCAGTTATTGTTTTCTCTAGTGTATGGGTTGTGTTAGGTTATGATGCATTGCTAAAGAGGTACAATATTTTTATTATTTATTTGTAAATGTATCCATATTTGAGACTTTTTCTTAAGATTTGCCAAAGTTGATAGCTATGTTTATTGATCTCCTTAGTGTGTGGGTTGGGTTAGGTTGCGATGCATTGCTACAAAGGTATATTTTTTTTATGATTTATTTGTTTATCTATATTTGGAACCTGTTCTTAAGTT
This sequence comes from Portunus trituberculatus, assembly GCF_017591435.1. NCBI lineage: Eukaryota > Metazoa > Arthropoda > Malacostraca > Decapoda > Portunidae > Portunus > Portunus trituberculatus. The sequence continues at coordinate 14,956,303 of NC_059285.1, forward strand.
TTCCCAAAGATGATGAGTATAAGAGGCTGCATTTATTGATCTCCCTACTTTGAGGTTGGGTTAGGTTGTGATACATTGCTACAAAGATATAGTTTTATTTATTTATTTATCTATCTATATTTGACACCTCTTAAGTTTTCCCAATGGTGATTGGTGTAATATGAGGTTGCATTTATTGATCTCCCTTGTGTGGGTTGAGATAGGTTACAATACATTGCAACAAAGGTATAGTTTTTTCTATGATTTATTTATTTATATATATTTGACCCCTGTTCTTTTGTTTCCTCAAAAACAAGAGGTTTCATTATTTTATTATTATTATTATTATTATTATTATTATTATTATTATTATTATCTCCCTTCATTGTCTCCTGGCTCACATTGTCACTAGTGCTTGGCTATGGTGGTGTAGGATCTGAGTTTGGACAATTATCATTAGTATTCTCTTGTTGATATTCTCTTTATTATTATTATTTTTACAATTATTGTTGGTTTATTTGCTATTTTCTTGATTTATTCAAGTGCAATATGAATGATAGTTGAATTGATTGTAGTTGGAGTTGTAGTAGTAGTAGGTAGTAGTAGTAATGGCAATAATATTTATGATAGTTATAGTAGCAATGATAGTCATTTGGTATTATACATATTTTATCATGCTGTGTGTACTACTACATGCATTTATGTTGCTCAACTTGTATATATTATATTGTACATGTGAGATTGAACTTGTAATATCAAAACCAAGTACATATCATAAACTCCCCAAACTTCAGGAAATCACATCCACCACAGTTTTCTTTCCCAGTTAATCGGAGAAAGCAAAATGTGAATGCTGACCAATTGTTTAACATGATAGAAACAATATGAACCCTAACAAATTATTATATGAGAGAAACAATATGAATGTTGTCTTCTTAACATGACACCAACCATACATTCCTTGACACTGCAGAGGAGCCTTTAGACCAGAGTGAAGAGTGTAACTAATTGATGTACAGTATACCATAGCTTTGTGTTTGGAAGTTACCACAAATAGCTACCCCCGCACGCACACACACACACACACACACACACACACACACACACACACACACACACACCGCGTAGTGCAGTGGTTAGCACGCTCGACTCACAATCGAGAGGGTCCGGGTTCGAGTCCTGGAAAGCGGCGAGGCAAATGGGCAAGCCTCTTAATGTGTAGCCCCTGTTCACCTAGCAGTAAATAGGTACGGGATGTAACTCGAGGGATTGTGGCCTCGCTTTTCCGGTATGTGGAGTGTGGTGTGGTCTCAGTCCTACCCGATGATCAGTCATTACGAGCTCTGAGCTCTTTCCGTAGGTAAAAGGCTGGCTGGGTGACCAGCAGACGACCGTGGTGAACAACACACACATCTTCCTGTTTCTTGGCTGTTAACCCCTTCAGTATCTTGACGCATGGTCTTATTCATTCTGCTCATTATTTGTGATTTTATATAGCTTCAGAAACTTGTGAGTGAATTGAAATAATGAAGACTGTGTCATTAATCTTTTTCCTTCCATAGAGCCTTCCTAATGTCAGTAAAATGGCCTAATCGTACATAAATCTCAAGATAAAAGCTGTGTCCCAGTACAGAAGGGGTTAAATGCCCTTGAAGTTTCTGATAGAGAGGAAGGGATTAAAGAGGAGAGGGTAGGAGGAGCAGGGATTTGGAAGTTGATAGTTTTGAAAGTGTGTGTGTGTGTGTGTGTGTGTGTGTGTGTGTTGAGAAAGTAGTGTGGCCCGGTAGCTCAGTGGTTAGAGCGCTGGCTTCACAAGCCAGATGACCGGGGTTCGATTCCCTGGCCGGGTGGAGATATTTGGGTGTGTCTCCTTTCACGTGTAGCCCCTGTTCACCTAGCAGTGAGTAGGAACGGGATGTAAATCGAGGAGTTGTGACCTTGTTGTCCCGGTGTGTGGTGTGTGCCTGGTCTCAGACCTATCCCAAGATCAGAAATAATGAGTTCTGAGCTCGTTCTGTAGGGTACCGTCTGGCTGTCTCGTCATAGACTGCAGCAGATCAAACAGTGAATTTATCATTATTTTATTTTATTTTTTTTTTTTTATTCACCTGAAGATTAAAACTTTTCTAGGATGTCAAAATAAACGACCAGTTTTATTTATTTATTTATTCATTTTTATTTACTTTTCATGCATTTTTTTTCTTGGCATTACATTTAGGGATACCTGAGCAGTTTGTGTAATGCTTTTTCTTTTCTTCTTCTTTTTATTTATTTATTTATTAATTGATTTATTGATTGATTTATTTATATTTATTTATTTATTATTATTTTTTTTTTTCATATAGGCCTAGTGGTGATGGTGTGGGGTAGGGTGGAGGGGTGGGTAGGTGTTGTTTGAATATCCTACCTCATTGTAATTCATCTTGCCACCCTCCCTACTCTCCCTCTTACTCTCCCTTCCCATTACTCTTACTTTTTCACCCATTATTGTTCCCCTTATCTTTTTTTTTTTTTTTTTTTTTTTTTTTTTTTCTTCCATATAGTCTCAATCTATCTCTTTCCTTTCCCATTTTCTTTTACTTCCTTTCTCTTTCCTCTTTCTCCTTTTGCTTCTCCTTCTTCTCTTCTTCCTCCTTGTCAGTCTGTTTCATTCATTCACTATTCTTTCCCTTTCACATTTTTCCTCCTCTCTTCACTTCCTCCTTGTCAATCTGTCTGTCTTTCTTTTATTCATCCTCTTTCCTGCCTCATCTTCTCTATCTTTCGTGTTTATTCCTGCGGTTGTTTTGCTCTCTCTCTCTCTCTCTCTCTCTCTCTCTCTCTCTCTCTCTCTCTCTCTCTCTCTCTCTCTCTCTCTCTCTCTCTCTCTCTCTCTCTCTCTCTCTCTCTCTATGTTTTTATCCTCCACCATTACATTCCAGCCCCTTCCTGTCCATCTTTCTCCCGACTGCTCTTGCTTTTCTCCCTCTCTCTTCCACTCTCCTGTCCATCTTCCTTTCAAAACCACTCTTTCTCTTTTCTTCCTTCCCTTTCTCCTCTTCCTTCCTGAAATGCAACTGTATACACACACACACACACACACACACACACACACACACACACACACACACACACACACACACACACACACACGACTCAATATGTACAGTGAATATTTTGATCCTTTGGCCTGTATTAATTTCACTGTCTCGTGCTGAATGCTAAACTTTTTTTTTTTTTTTTTTTTTTTTTTTTCTGTTTGATTCCTATTAACTTGCTAATCCTTCTTAGTGAGCTTTATTGATTGCTACTGTGAAATCTTGTCTCATCGTCTCTTATTATAGTAGTTACCATCTGTCCACTCCTTCCCACTGATCTCATGCTGACTTTTTCTATCCCTTCATTTGCTACCCATTGACTTGTGCTTACTTTTGCTATCTTTTCATATATTTTTTTTTTTATGCAAGAGGGAAACCAATCAAAGGCATCAAAAGATGAAAAAAAAAATAAATAAATAAAGGCCCCACTTCATATGCTAGTTCCCTTAAAGATTCACTATCCACTGATCTAATCCTGACCTTTCCTATCCTTTTATTCACTATCCACTGATCTAATCCTGACTTCTCCTATCCCTTCATTCACTTTCCACTTCTCTAATCCTGACCTTTCCTATCCTTTTATTCACTATCCACTGATCTAATCCTGACTTCTCCTATCCCTTCATTCACTTTCCTATCCTTCATCCATTTCTCAGTGACCCATTTTGACTTTTACCTTTCCTTTCATCCAATTTTCCTCTGACTTAACCTAACCTAACCTAACTTTATTTCACCTAACTTAACCCAACCAAAACCTAATCTAACTTGACCTAACCCAACCCAACCCAGCCCAAACCAGATTAACTCCAACCTAATCTAACCCAACTTAACTGAACCTAACCCAACCCAATTTAACCCAACCCAATTTAACCCAACCCAACCCAACCCAATCCAACACAACACAACACAACACAACACAACACAACACATTCTAACTCCAACCTAATCTAACCCAACCCAACCCACTTTTACTCCAACCCAACCCAATGCAACCCAACCCAACCCAGTCTACTCCAACCCAAACCAATCCAACCCATCTAACCTACCTCAAATTTAACATAATTTTACCTAACTGACTCCTACCTAACCCAGTTTCACCTAACTTAACTTAACCTAACCTAACCTAACTTCACCTCACCTCACCTCACCTCACCTAACCTTATTTCACCTAACCTCGCCTTATTGACCTGTGCATTGGGTGTGGGTGGGGGGAAGAGGACAAAGAGGGGGACACAATCAATCTAGGTCAGGGGGGAATGAAATATGTGACCCGACATGAAAAGATTTTTGTGTATGCGTTTTTTTTTTCCTTTTTTTCTTCCCCAAATGGCACTACAGGAAAAAAGAAGAAAAATAAAAGAAAGAGAAAGAAAGAAAAATATCCGTTTCCCTTCCCTCTCTTGCCTCCCTTGCACTGTGTTGAAAAAGTCAGAGGTGAGGTCACTCCTGCCTACCCTGCCCTGTTCTGCCCTGCTCTGCCCTGTCCCTCGTTCACCCTGTAGTATTTATTTATTGACCCCCAGTAAGGTTATAGGTCATGTGCCTGTAGTGTCACTCCTCCCCCTCTCCCTCCCCTCCCCTCTCTTCTAAAATAAAAGAAAAAGAAAAGAAAAAAGCAGGTCACAAGTGGTCATGTTATGTTAATTTGAGGGAAAAAAGCCTTGTATTGTTAGTTGTCTTTGTTTTATTGTTATTTTTCTTTTTTATTTCTCTCTCTCTCTCTCTCTCTCTGATAAATATGTATTCTTTTTATTTTTTTTTCATTATTCTTTTCCTTTTTTTCTTATTTCATTTCCTCTTTTTCTATTCTTCCTCATTTTTTTTTTTTTTTTCTTTCTAGTTCCATTGTCATGCTTTATAAATTGATTCTTTGCATCCTTAGTCCTCCTCCTCCTCCTTTCCCCCCTCCTCCTCCTCCTCCTCCTCCTCCTCCTCCTCCTCCTCCTCCTCCTCCTCCTCCTCCTCCTCCTTGATAGTTAGTAGAGAGCAAGGATCAAGATTCTGTAATAGGGCTGACTAGAATAGACAAGCAGTGTAGTGACGTGTGACAACCAAAGCAGAATTCTCAGGCTTGGGTTGAACAGGACCAGAAATAATCGGTTCCAATTGGTTTAACCCCTTCAATACTGTGAGTCATTTTTACCTTGAGATTTGTGTACGATTAGACCATTTTATTGATGTTAGTAATGGTCTGTGGAGGTCAGGAGATTAATGTGCACAGTCTTCACTATTTCAATCCCCCTACATAAGTTTCTGAATCTGTGTAAAATCATCAAATAGCAAGCAGAATGAATATAGTAGGTGCATTAAAGTGGTAGGAAGGAATGGGTTCTTAAAATAGAGTGGTGGGTGAATGTAATGGACTTAGTAATAGTGATGTGATAGTGCATAGTTAACAAAAGTAATAGTGATGTGATAGTTAGTGCATAGTTGACAAAGGAGTAGTGAAAGGTGATTATATAAGTGAAAATATAGGTAATAGGGAGTGATAGAAGATTATGCAGGTGAAAATAGGTAATGTTTTTTTTTATAGAGGTATTGCCACATGCAGGTCTAATGGCTTTCTTGCTGCAGTTTCTCTTAATTTTTCAATGTTTGTATGGGATGGCTGGAAAAAGAGAAGTGTATTATTTCTGCCTGTATTCAGAAACGCCTTGCTCTCTCACTACGACAATTTTCCAAGGCTTGCTCTCTCACAATGACAATTTTCCAAGGCCACAGAGGCAACTAGCTGGGTTTTCAAGACAGTCTCTCCTTATGAACTAGAAATCTTGCCAGTCCATCACCAGAACCATGAAAATACTCTTAAAAAACACAAGTATCTTCAACTAGTCTTTGGAAAGCAGTGTTGGTGAAAGAGGCAAGCATTTCAGAAGTGCCTTGGTCTTGTGGCTTGTTTCAGCTTGTCTTATTTATTTATTTTTTTACTTACTTATTTTTTTATGTTCGTCGTATGAGATTGGTGTTGTATTTTGCCCTACATTGGCTGGCTCACTGTCTTGCATATTATGATGGTGAGAGCAGTGAGGTGGTAATGAATAGTGGTGGTGGTGAAAAGTGATGATGGTAATATTAGTGGTGGGTGCTGGTGATGATAAGGAAGATAGTGATGGTGAGGTGATGATGGGTGGTGGTGGTGGTGGTGGTGATGATGATAGGGAGAGAAAAGTGGTTAGTGATGATAATGGTGTTAGTGGTGATGGTATTGTTACAGAGGTGACTAATGATGATGATGGTGAAGAGGAAGATGACGTGTGGAGTGATGAGAGTGACCTTGTTGTCCCGGTGTGTGGTGTGTGCCTGGTCTCAGGCCTATCCGAAGATCGTAAATAATGAACTCTGAGCTCGTTCCGTAGGGTAACGTCTGGCTGTCTCGTCATGGACTGCAGCAGATCAAACAGTGAAACACACACCATCCAAGCTCGTGCAGTGAACACCTAAACACTTGCGCCGGTAGTATTGCAACACACACACACACACACGGTAGATAATACATAGCACTCCTTTGGGACAAGAATGGCTGGCGGGAGTATAGACCTTTTTGGGTTCTTTATATTTCGCGTCTATATATTCCGAAACAAGGCTTTGGTTGAATTTATACGTTTTTATTTCAATGATGTGTTTTTTCTTTTCTTTTTATCGTTTAAGATATATTAACGTGAATTGTTACATTATCAACATGACTTTTTTGCGTCTCTGTATTTCGGACTATATATTCTGAATGAAATTGCGCGTTTTTAATGATGTTCTTATAGTTTTATGACATATTAACGTGGCATGTACATTATCAACGTGACAAACACTCTTGGTAACCCGGCTAATCATTTGTGAACGTGAGTTCTATATTATCAATATGAAAAACCCTCTTACCCTCTTCAGCACTGGGATGCATTTCTACCACGAGTTTTGGGTATGATAAGACGATTTCATTGACATTAGGAAGGGTCTGTTGAGGTCAGAAGATTAATGGCCAGAATCTTCACTATTTTAATTCTCACATAAGTTTCTGAAACTGTATATAATCGCCAAGTAGTAAGAAGAATACATATGAAAACACGGCATGGCACTGAAGAGCTGAAAAACTCGCCTAATCATCTCTGTGGCCTTTGAAAATACGTGTGGTGAGAGAGCAAAGCGTTTCTGAATACTACTACAACAGGGACTGCCGGTGTAGACGTTTGAGGACACTCCCCAAAACATGACTCCCGGAGTCTCCTGAACCTAGTTTGAAAATACTCCCCAGTTAAATGAAACTAGAGTGACAACACTCCCCAGTTAACTGAAACTGGTTTCAAATGACTCCCCATCAGGTTGAAATGACTCCCATTATTGGATGCTTGATTTTGTTATTAAGGTTGCTCTCTCCCCATACAAAAAAAACTACTAATTACACTATACATGATTACCTTTTTTTTCTTGAATTACAAATTACTTACAAATTACTTTACAAATGATTACCTTAATTTTTCTTGAATTACAAATTACTTACAAAATAATGACATTTTTACAAATTACACTACACACGGATAACTACATTGAAATGGTTGCCTGCGGTATTCTCAAGGTACACTGAATCCTTTAGGATTTTAGTACCTTTCGGCCTATGTATATGCCATGTGTGAATAGATCCAAACTTTGCCCAAACACATACATTTACTTGAAACATGTTGGCTGCTGCAAAGATCTCTGTAGTTGTTCCCCACACTTTATCCTCACGCATTGAATCAACTTGAATGTTTTCACTGGTGGAAAGGAAATCACATATCAAGCTTCTGACAACAGGATGTTGGTTTTCTTCTCCAGTGATAGCGAATGACATGGAACGAAAAAAACAATTTCCATCACCTTTAATTACTTTGACAGCAAGGGGTTCACTTGTGTTTTTGAAAGTCTTATTTATTTTTCCAGAGGGACCAGACTTTTTCTTAAATGTCAGACGTCCACCAGAGTTGTTGCAGATTGCTCGCTGTGTTGCAACTGTTATTGGATTAAATTTGTAGATAATCTCCTGTTGCTGAACCCCTATGATCTGGACAGTTGGAGATGGTGGCTCTGACAGAGAAGTTGGAGATGGTGTGTCTGATGAAGAACTTGGTGGTAAAACTTCTGGAGCATGTTCGAAGAAGAGCTTCAGGTTGCATCCATTCACTTTATTTTTAAGGGGGATATTCGTGGATACATTAATGAGATTGTACAGTCCCTTTTCACAAACTTGAGCCACCTCATAGGGACCATCCCATGGATCCGTTTGTTTGCCTCCTTTTCTATCTGCTCTGCGTAGGTTGTAGCGTGTGGAGCTCTGCTGAGACAGAGTTCACAAACTCTCTGCCCTGGTCGTTGATCTGTATGGCAACACATCCATGTCGACAGATAATGTCCTCGTACAAGAAGCGAGCCACTTCAACAGCTTCCTTTGTTCTTACAGGGCGAGCCTCTATCCACTTAGAAAAATAACAAACAGCCATCACAATGGCGACATGACCGTTGGAGGACCTGAGAAAAATCACCATTGTAAATCATATACAGTGATATCTATCAGTTTATGCATATTCCTTATTGTTGTTATTATTATTATTATTATTATTATTATTATTATTATTATTATTATTATCATGCTAAAATAGAATATTGCATTTATATGTTTCTATAAAACCAAACTCACTTTGTTAAGGAACATAGGTCTACTCCAATTTGGTGCATAATTTGAGGCTTAATTGGTATACTGTGCAGTTTCGAGTCAACTTTCTTGAATACTGTGCTGGCTTTTTGGCACCGCAAGCAAGTTTTGATAGTTTCATTTACGTCAGATACGACTTTGCGCCACCAATATCTTTGCATTATACGATCGACGACTTTATCTCTGCCCACGTGTCCTCCCAAGGCAACAGATTCGTCGCTGTCACCAGATCCTCGGTGACTAGCCAGTACAATGTCAAGCTGGTATTGGCGATCCTTAATCACCCGAAGGAAGCGAACTTCTGCAATCACAAAAATAAACAAGCACAGTCGCGCAATACTACATCTATTGGAACTAACATTTATCTACTATGGGAAGTAGGTGGCCAGGAAGTCACGTCTACACATTCAGAGGACGTGATTCTTGCAGCTTCCCTTTGTTTCCTGCTCCGCTCAGACTGAAACCACCTGATTCTACTACCCGGCGCCGCTCATGTCAATACCGCCACAATTCCTAACCTAATCAGTACCGTCATAGTTTCTAACGTAACCTAATCAGTACCGCCACAGTTGTTAACCTAATCAGTACCGTCATAGTTTCTAACGTAACCAAATCAGTACCGCCACAGTTCCTAACCTAATCAGTACCGTCATAGTTTCTAACGTAACCTAATCAGTACCGCCACAGTTCCTAACCTAACGTGATCAGTACCGCCACAGTTTCTAACCTAACGTAATCAGTACCGCCACAGTTCCTAACCTAACGTAATCAGTACCGCCACAGTTCCTAACCTAACGTAATCAGTACCGCCACAGTTCCTAACCTAACGTAATCAGTACCGCCACAGTTTCTAACCTAACGTAATCAGTACCGCCACAGTTCCTAACCTAACGTAATCAGTACCGCCACAGTTCCCCTAACGTAATCAGTACCGCCACAGTTCCTAACCTAACGTAATCAGTACCGCCACAGTTCCTAACCTAACGTAATCAGTACCGCCACAGTTCCTAACCTAACGTAATCAGTACCGCCACAGTTCCTAACCTAACGTAATCAGTACCGCCACAGTTCCTAACCTAACGTAATCAGTACCGCCACAGTTCCTAACCTAACGTAATCAGTACCGCCACAGTTCCTAACCTAACGTAATCAGTACCGCCACAGTTCCTAACCTAACGTAATCAGTACCGCCACAGTTCCTAACCTAACGTAATCAGTACCGCCACAGTTCCTAACCTAACGTAATCAGTACCGCCACAGTTCCTAACCTAACGTAATCAGTACCGCCACAGTTCCTAACCTAACGTAATCAGTACCGCCACAGTTCCTAACCTAACGTAATCAGTACCGCCACAGTTCCTAACCTAACGTAATCAGTACCGCCACAGTTCCTAACCTAACGTAATCAGTACCGCCACAGTTCCTAACCTAACGTAATCAGTACCGCCACAGTTCCTAACCTAACGTAATCAGTACCGCCACAGTTCCTAACCTAACCTAATCAGTACTGCCACAGTTCCTAACCTAACGTAATCAGTACCGCCACAGTTTCTAACCTAACGTAATCAGTACCGCCACAGTTCCTAACCTAACGTAATCAGTACCGCCACAGTTCTTAACCTAATCTACCGCCACATTTTCTCACCTAACCTACCCTAACCTGGCTGTACTACCGGGCGCTGCTCATGTCAGTACCGCCACAGTTCATGTATTTTGAGGCCAAACATGACTATTTGTTTACTGTTCTCTCAGCGAACTTACAAACACCGCACTTTATATATAGAGCTGGATTTGCATTTTTTTTATTTGTTTATTTATTTATTTATTTATTTGTGTGTGTGTGTGTGTGTGTGTGTGTGTGTGTGTGTGTGTGTGTGTGTTTTAGTATTGTAGAGCGTGTGCAGCTTAACTCAATCCGTCCACTAATTCGTAAAGTCTATCCGATGATCGTCTTTAACATACATAAATCATTACCAGAGAGAGAGAGAGAGAGAGTGAGTGAGTGGTTGGGTTTTACTTTTCCCCTGTGTTTCAAATTTAATAAAAATGTGTGTACCACCAAACCAGTCTCACTCAGTTCAGCTTCCTCCCCCCACCTCTCTCTCTCTCTCTCTCTCTCTCTCTCTCTCTCTCTCTCTCTCTCTCTCTCTCTCTCTCTCTCTCTCTCTCCAGTACAGTTTTTTCGCACATTTTCATCATGGGGTGGAACATTTGAGCGGCTGAGTCTAGCGTGTATCTGTGTAAATTATTGCTTTTTTACATTCCTGCTTTCATATCTATCTTTTTCTCCCATGTTCAAAGGATTAGCCCCTTCAGTAGCATGACACGTTTTCATATTTATTCAGCTTACCATTTGGCGAGTTTACGCAGCTTCAGAAACTCATGTGGGGATTATATTGGTGAGGACTTTGGCCATTAATCTTCCGACCTCCATAGACCCTTCTTGATATAAATAAAATCGTCGAATCATATCTTAAACTTGCTGTAAAAATGAGTTCCAGTCCTGAAGGCGTTGAGTTTACAATGGCCAATATCTCAGTATAATAAACAATATATATTTGGTTCTTTAGACTTATGTACAGTGCTTACATTGCCAATACACACACACACACACACACACACACACACACACACACACACACACACACACACACACACACACACACACACACACACACACACACACACCACGCAGTCTGGTAATGCATTTCACTGACCCAATACTCATCACATTTCACCGGAAACAATATTTTCAAACATTTCAACATCAAACTCAGTCCTTTTTTTCATTATTATTATTATTTTTATTATTATTTTTATTACCAACGGACTCTTTGAGGTGGAAATTGGTGGTATTTGCAGGGTAGTTTTCGTGATGTTAGTGGTAGTTTTATCAAGGGGACGCGCACCAACATGAATACTACTGAATGCTTTTGAATACACGCCACAGAACCGAATTGAAATCATTTATGGTATTTGCAAGTCTGGTGAGGGAGAAAAGGTAAAGTTATCAGCTTGTCTTCACTCTGGAACATATACATGTACTCATGTAATATATAGTTTTTATGTAAGAAGGGAAAACAAGGACAACAGAAAGAGTAAAGTGTAATATATGTATATGTTTTTTTTTTTGTGTAAGAAGGGAAAACTGGCCAAGGACAACAGAAAGAGTCAACCATAAAGGCCAACTTAATGCCAGTCCCATTGCAGGTCCGAGAGTTAGTCAAAAGAAAGGGATAAGGAAGAGTTCAGGTCATAGGGAAATGGAAATACAGAAGCAGGCATGGAGTTCCAGAAGAAGAATTGGGAGAAAAACAGTAGAAAACACGCATGATGAGCCAACTTAACCCCCTTCAGTACCATGACGCGTTTCCTATTCATTCTGGTTACTATTTGGTTTTATACAGCTTCAGAAACTCACACGGGGGATTAAAATAGTGGAGACTCTGGCTATTAATCTGAACTCCATAGGCCCTTCCTAATGTAAGTGAGATTGCCTAATCATACCGAAAATTCAAGGTAAAAATGTGTCCCAGTACCGAAGGGTTAAAAGGAAAAATATTATCTATGGTATTTGTTAGTTTCTGATGATAAGAGTAAATTTATCCGCCCCAACTACCTTACTTCTTTCTATATTACAAGTCGATGGATTAAGACACGCCTGAAGTACGCCAAAATTACAACAGAAACTAACTAAATGGTGACTGTCCTTGAAAAAAAAAAATGAATAAATAAAGTTGTCTAGCCAAAAAAATAATAATCTACATTAGCTCATGTTTTTCCCTTTTTTTATTTTAACGAGAAAAAAGAGGAAGAAATAAAAGAAAAGCACGAGCAAACCTTTGAAAAAATAAATAAAGTTGTCTAGTAATAAAAAAAAGGAAGAAAAAAGGAAACTACTTTGTCTCTTATATTTTTCCCCTTTATACTTCCACTTTGACTGTTGAAAAAAGAAAGAAAAAAGAAAAACACGAGCGAACCTTAGAAAAATAAAGTAATTAAGCCAAAACGAGACAAAAAAAAACTACACTATCTTATATTTTCCCCCTTTTATTCCTTCACTGTAGAGAAAAAAAGAGGAGGAAAAAGAAAAGCACGAGCGAACCTTAGAAAAATAAATAAAGTAATCTAACCAAAATAAGACCCAAAAAAAAGTAATCTACACCATCTCTTATATTTTCCCCTTTTTATTCTTTCACTGTAGAGAAAAAAGAGAAGGAAAAAGAAAAAAAAGGATGAACGAATCTTTAAAACCTAGAATAAAGTTATCTAGCATAAAAAGAAATAGAAAGCAAAGAGAAAACTACTTTATCTCTCATATTTTTCCCCTTTATACTTTCACTTTGACTAGAAAAAAAAAGATAAAAAAAAGAAAAGACGAGCGAACATTGAAAAAAGAAAATAGAATAAAATTATCTAACAAAAAAAAAAACTTTACCTCTTACTTTTTTCCCCTTTATATTTTCACTTTGACCGTAGAAAAAAAGGATGAGCGAAGCTTTAAATAAAAATAGAATAAGTTATCCAGCCAAAAAAAAAAAAAAGAAAAGAAAACGATCTCATATTTTTTCCCCATTTATACTTTCATTTTGTTGGAAAATAAAAAAAATAGAAGAGAAAACGACGAGCAAAGCAGTGGAAGGGTTAACAGGAGGGGAGTAGGAAGGGTGGGGGGGAGGAAGGGTGAGGGGTTGGGGGTGAAGCTTCGAACACCGGGTTGAGGTTTGACGTAAAATTGGAAACCTAATTACGTTGTGGTGACAGATTCATTTGGCGAGACACGGTTCTTTGATGGTGGTTTGGACGGAGGTGGGGGGGTTGGGGGTGGTGTGGGGACAAGGTAGGGGAGGAGGGGTGGGGTAGGGAGAGCATTGTAGGCTTGGAAGGGAAGAGTTATTAGCATCACCATCACCATCACCATTATTATCACCATCGTCTTTGTTAGTATGCATTGTCATCATCAATATTACTACTATGATTTCTATATACAGTATTATGCATTTTTTTTTTTTTTTTTACGTCTATTACACACACACACACACACACACACACACACACACACACACACACACACACACACACACACACGGCATCTCATCTGGAATGGCTTGGGTGAAGAGATTGTAGCAGCAGAAAATGTGCAAAAATTTAAGGAAAAGTTGTAAAATAGTAGATATGGAGACAGGTCAATAGGAGCCCTACTCGAACCCGGTAACATACAACAAGGTAAACGCACACACACACACACACACACACACACACACACACACACACACACACACACACACACACACCATCACGCGCATCGCAGCTCCTAACAACGCTCGGTACATGCAAAGTGTTGGATAGAGTTGAGTGAGGCGCGCCCCTCGAGAGACTTCCCTTGCTCTCGTCCCTTCCTGTTACCGAGGCGTAGGGAAGGAAAAAATAAGCCCATGGGGAGTGTGGGTGTCCAGGGTAGAGGGAACTGGATGGGAGTAGGGGAGTGTGGGTGTCCAGAAGGGTGAGGAGAAGTGGATGTGACTGGAAGCTGAATTCAGAAACCTTTTACTCTGCTCACGACTATTTTTCAAGGCCACAGAGATGATTAGGTCGGTTCTCAAGAGTGTTTCTCCTGTTGGTAATCTAGAAAACTCGTTAATCTGTCACTAGAACCATAAGAATGCCCTTAGAAACCCGCGTCACTCAACTAGTCTTGAATGTGGTGCAGGTGTGGCGTAAAAGTATCCTTACATAGTTTAAGAAAGATTCGTTGTTCTCCTTAACATGTTCCTGAGAGTTCTGGGAGATGTCAGTGGCGAGGGGGAGAGTTCATGCAGAGGTGTGTGTGTGTGTGTGTGTGTGTGTGTGTGTGTATTTTGAAGCGCTTTGTTCACCCCTGAGGATTGTTTACATTAGCCTTTGAGATAGTGAGTCGTGTTTTGGTGGTTGTTTCCCGTGTTGTCGTCATTAATGGTGTAGAAATCCTTGTTAAGCTTTCAGTAGAGGAACGAAAATACTCTTGAAAAAACCGTGAAACCTTGTTGAAAGAGTCATTAATCTCTTCAGGACCAGGACGCGTGGTTACTATTTGGCGATTTTACACAGCTTCGGAAACATATGTTGGGATTGGAATAGTAAAGAATAGACCCTTCCTAAAGCAAATAAAATCGTCTAATCGTACCCAAAATATTAAGGTAAAATGCGTCTCAGTATTGAAGGGGTGAAGATCATGAGACATTCTTAATTGAAATCCAACCTCATTTCATCCCTCTCAAAAAAAAAAAAAAAAAGAAAAGAAAATTGAGATAAGATGATAGATGAATATGTGAATGAATCAATAAACTAAACCACTACAATCATGAAGCATCTTTCAAAACCCGCAGAATCTTTATTAAACTATCACTCGTTACTATAGTATGTGTGCTTTGAAATGGCTCCTGGATTTCAAACACATTGTAGCTTATTGATAACGTAATTGATTTAATGTTAATAATACTTGTTTTCTGTTGCTCACGGTTTGCCTCAAGATCTGGGACACCACTCAAACCCAAACCCAGGAGCCACTTTAGAGTACACACACTATAGTACTCGAATAACAATAACAATGTGAAGGAAGGTGCTGTGTGTGTGGGGGAGGCGATGGCATAGTGGATAAGGTGGTGAGCGTGGATCGGGCAGACGTCCACCTGCAGGTTCAAATCCCACTACGTACAGCCTTAAACACTATGCCATTTGTCGAATGGTTTAAAGTTACCTACATGTCACCAAGATACCCAGGTTCTAGGTGGTTACACCAGAGAGGAGCTTGGGTGGTGATATGGGCCCTAATATGGGTACCACTATAAATATAATTGCCTGCGCCACTAATGGGCGGAAGCTGAACAGCGCTTCTTATATACTCTTCAAGTGAGCTTACAGGCGCTATATCTTTAACGTAAAAAAAAAAAAAAAAAAAATGTGTTAGGAGAGGAAGGGATGTTGTGGAGAGGGGTGTTAGATAATGAATTGGCGGAGGGGGGAGGGCAATATTGAGGGTGTCAGGGGTGTTACAAGAAGGAGAAGGCTGGGTTAACTCTAATCATAATGTTAGTCTGCCTTAAGAACCGTGAAAAACACGTTTAAAAACTTGTGTAGATTTAAATAAAGCCTTTTGAAATAGTGGAGGTGAAGCGAAGAAGTGTTTCAGAATACGACCCTCGTACAAATAAGATGCTTGAGCTCTATAGAATATTACTAACCTACAGACCGCCGTGGTTACAGTGGAACCATGCGTGCTTTGGGGTCCGAGAGGTCTCCAAGCGCACGTTCGAATCCTGTCCACGGTCCGAGTGTAGGTTGGGCTTCCTCATTCGGGGACAACGGTTTCCTAGCGTGTGGGCTTTGGGATAGGAGGTACCCCAAAAAAGTATTCCCTTTAACCCATAAATTCTCGTGAAAAGCCCACATAGTATAAAAAAAAAAAAGTCTGCGAAATATTCATAAATGTGGAAGTAAAAGCTTGTCTAAGATCAGTAGAGATAAGAGGAAGACGCCGTTAAGCCCATGGGGTATTGTAAGCTTTGAAACACGTAGATGCTTGAGAACACAACACGGCTCCGGAGAGACAGACAACACAACAGTAGCGGGGTGCGTGTTAAGTGCTGGGGATGGACGGGTAGCGGTGCAGGGGTAACGTGAGTGTGTCGGCTGGCTGGCTGGCTGGCTGGCTGGAGTAAAGGTGAGCAGTTGGAACGCTACACGGAACTACATTGCAACGAAAAAAATAAATAGAATAAATAGAACAGCACAGCGAGTTTGAAAATGTGAAGTGCTAAGCCAGAATTCGTGACATGGAAAGAAAAAAAAAATGTAGTGTTGAGTGCCTGACTGGCGGCGTGAGATATGTATGAATTGAAAGAGGAAAAAAAATATATATATATGATTGGGTATTAAGAGATTGAACGCTGCAGAATTAACTCAACCCTGTAAAAGAACGGATATATAATGGTGAGACTGTTCACACACACACACACACACACACACACACACACACACACACACACACACACACACACACACACACACACACACAGCAGACTCAGGTTGCACAAATATAAAAATCCGGTGATGGAAACGTGCGTTAAATTTGATAAATCTTGCAATACTCGGAGTGCAAATAAGTAAATATTAGACTAAACCTTGTATCAAATACACACACACACACACACACACACACACACACACACACACACACACACACACACACACACACACACACACACACACACACACACACACACCTTCATATACTTAATTAATTTCAGCGTCACTTCTCGACCTCTTTGTAACAGAGTGCATATAGTGGAAGGTATTCATGTTTCCAAGGGTGTTTTCTCATATGATTCTGCTCACAGTTTAGGAAATAGTGATAATTCTACCTGTAGTTTAATAAAGATTCGTGTTTTTCCTTATGGTTAAACAAAGATTCGTGATTCTACTTATGGTATAATAGGTTCGTGATTCTAAATTTAACAGGGATTCATGATTCTACTAGTACTTCTATGATTTAACAGATTTGCGATTCTAACTTATTTAAGAAAATTCGCCATTCTCCTTACATAATTTAACAAAGGCTCATGATTCTAACGGTTTCTATAAAAGATTAATGATTCTGTTTTTAATCCCTTCAGCACCATGACGTGTTTTCATATCCATTCTGCTCAGTATTTGGTGATTTTGTACAGCTTCAAACTCATGTGGGGGCATCAAAATAGTGAAGACTGTGGCCATTAATCTTCTGTCCTTCGTAGACCCTTCCAAATGTCAATATAATAGTCTAATTATACCCAAAACTCAAGGTAAAAATGCGTCACAGTACTGAAGAGGTTAAAAAGATTCGCGATTCTTCATACATAATTTAACCGAGATTTGCGATTCTAACTTTTTAAAAGATTCTTGATTTTCCTTACATAATTTAACAAAGATTCGTGATTCTAACTTTTTAAAAAGATTCGTGATTCTCCATACATAATTTAACAAATTCGTGATTGTAACTGTTGTTCAAAAGATTCGTGATTCTCCTTACATAATTCAACAAAGATTCGTGATTCTCCTTACATGATTTAACAAAGATTCGTGATTCTAACTGTTTTTAAAAAATTCGTGATTCTAACTTTTTAAAAAGATTCTTGATTCTCTTTACACAATTTAACAAAGATTTGTGATTCCAACTTTTTTAAAAAGATTCGCGATTCTTCTTACATAATTTAACAAAGATTCGTGATCCTAACTGTTTTCAAAGAGATTGGTGATGCTCCTTACCATTTAACAAACCTTGTACACCGCCAGTGGGAACAAACAGCCGTGGAAGCGCGTCTAATCATCGCCGCGGCCTTTGACATCAGTCCATGCGGAAGACAAAAGCATCCAGAAACACGTGGCGCAGGCTGACTCACTGTGGCTCGCATTCTCAAACACCTCTGCTTTACCTGCACTATTTCAAAAGGGTTCATTTAAATTTGCACGAGTTTTCTTGGGGTGTTTTTTTATGGTTCTAGAGGCAGATTGACAAGATTTCTACATTATTAACAGAAGAAATTCTCTTGAAAACCCCGCTAATCATCTCTGTGGCCTTGAAAAACTGCCGTGGTGAAAGAATAAGGCGTTTCTGAATATGGTCCATAGTAAGACCAGTATTCACAAACACTGGTCTCTCACCAAGACAGTTTTCAAAGACCGTAGGCAGAAAGATTGGTTTTCAAGAGTTATTTTTATTTTATTTATTTACTTATTTATTTACTTATTTTATTTTATTTTTATTTTATTTTATTTATTTATTTATTTTTCCTGTTAGGGATGTAGAAGTCGCCTCAGTCTGTCCCTTGAATCATAACCACCCCTTTGATTAAAAACTCGTGTCACTTCAACTATAGAGTCTTCTGAAAGTATTGGAGGTACAGTGCAGAAGTGTTTCAAATATATATAGTTTACGACTCCTTTACACAGAAACACGACTTACATAAATATAGAAACACGACTATTTTCCAAGCCCACAGAGATGATTAATCGGCTTCTCTTGAGTATTTCCCCTGTTGATAATGTGGAAATATTCAATCTCTCACTGTAACCGTAAAAAAAAATAAACTTGAAAACCCAGGTCACTTTAGCTAATTGGGAGGTGCGGGCAGGAGGCAGAAGGGTCTCATGGTAAAACTCGTTGGCCGCTACATCAACACCCACACCCACACCCACATCCACACCCACGCCCTGCTCAGTATTCCCGGCGTGCAGGAGGCAAGAGGAGTACCCGAAGTGGACGTTAGATTCACTTAGCATTCCCTGGCTGTCGCTGCACGGCTGGCGGGGATGGGGAGGAGAGGTTGTTGTGCAAGGCCTGGCGGGAGTGGTGTCGTGCGTGGGGCGCTAACACCTCCTCCCTCCACTAGACTGATCCAGTTGATATAGGTAACATCTGCATCTGGGAGGGAAGGTAATACAAGGGACGGAATGTTTTAGTTAACCCCTTCAGTGTATCATGATGCATTTTCATACTTAACCCCTTCAGTACTGGGACACGTTTTTACCATGAGGTTTGTGTACGATTAGACCATTTTATTGATATTAAGAAGGGTCTATGGAGGTCAGAAGATTAATGGCCACAGTCTTCACTATTTTAATCCCCCACAAAAGTTTCTGAGGCTGTATAAAGTCACCAAATAGTAAGCAGATTGAATATGGAAATACGTCACGGTACTGAAGGGGTTAATCTACCGACTGTTTAACGATTTTATGTACCTTCAGAGACTTACGTTGGGGTCCAAAATAATGAAGACTGGCCATTAATCTTCGGACCTCCGTAGACGCTTTCTAATGTAAATAAAATCGTCTATTACCCAAAACTCATGGTAAAAAAGGGTTCCAGTACTGAAGGAGTTAAGCTGCCAATAGAATCATAATCATCGTCTTTAATGCATTCATAAACCTCCTCTTTCTCCATTATCCTCCTTATCTAGTATCTTTCTCCTGACACACATCGTATTCAGAAACGCTCTGTTCTCTCACCACGACTATTTTTCAAGGCCACAGAGATGATTAATGGGGTTTGCAAGAGTGTTTTTTCAGTTAATAATGTAAAAATCTTGTCATTCTGCCTCTAAAAACGTAAAAACACCTTAAAAAACTCTTGTAAATTTAAGTAAAGCCCTTTGAAAGTAGTGGTGTATCAGAATATGGTCCTTAATCACACCTATTACAAGCGTCTTTCACTGCACCCATAAACGTTCTCTTTCTCTCGCCATCTCCAGAGTCCTTCCCACATACCCCATCATTTCTTGTCTTTAGTTACACGTATTACAAGCGTTTTTCACTGCATCCATAAACCTTCATCCTCCTGCCGTCTCCTGCACTGATCCATCTCCAGCGCCCTTCTCCCCTCACACTCCATTGTCTCGCCTCTTGACACGCCCTCGTTGCCTCAGTCTTGCCTCACTTGCTTTGTGTACAGTTTATTAACGGGTGGGAAATGTGTTGAGGGCAGTAAAGAAGTGTGGAGTGACGGTCGCAGCAGTGTGTTCTTTGTGCTGGCCTCATTAAGGACTAACACATCTCTATCTTACTCTGTCTTGTGCCTCTTTCCTTACACTCATCACCCACCCGCTTGTCTTCCTTCACTGCATCCATGAATCTTCTTAATCTTCCCCGCTTTCTCTTCCCTCATTGCTCCGTTGCCAGTATCCTTTTCATCCTCCTCCTCTTTCTCCTCTTCTCATTATTGTTTTGATGGGGAGATGAAATGTAGTGTAGTGAAGCAGGCAAGCAGGTAGATGGACTGGTGATCGTGTATTGGTGTGGAAATAACACGAGGAGTAAATGTAGAGAAGAATCAAGGGATGTAAAGGCGGATTCACACGTGTCAGTATGCGGCAGGAAATGTTAGCCGTTAGAAGTATCGACAGAGGCCAGCTTGCCGGAACACATTCACACATAGCGGCCGGGAAGTATATCGGTTTGTTGGCTTCACATTTCTTATAAAAGTATTCATCTTAACAAAAACTATGCACAGTTGCGATCAAATTAAATCACAAGTATTCAGTTGTCACCTCCAACAACACCCAGCACAGAGGGAAGCAGTCATCGGAGAGTGGCAGCGATCTCTTCCAGTAAGGTGGTTTTGCTGTACTGCTCTTCAGATCCCAGACTTGCTATCTGTCCCTCACTACCTCCAGCACCTTCCTCCCTGCTTCCCCACACCCACTTATTCAAACCCTCCGTGACGTCACACTAAACAAAGCCTCTAGCTGCTGGACAAAACCAACGTGTCGGTCTTGTTTTGCTGCTGGTTTCTCCACCCGCTAGGCACCGAAATCCTGCCGAAAACTTTAGAGGCTGACAATTCCAGCCGCATATTGACCCGTATGAACCCGCCTTAAGGAATTATTTTCTTCTATAATTGGTTTATTATCATTGTTAGCAATATTCTATTTTGTTTGATTTTATTTAGTCTTTTGTACGAGGGAAATTGGCCAAGGGGAGGGAGGGGAAGGGAACATAGAAGCCCTCAAATACAGTAAGGAAGAAAAAAAAAACATTAAAAGAGAGAGAGAGAGAGAGAGAGAGAGAGAGAGAGAGAGAGAGAGAGAGAGAGAGAGAGAGCAATTTATCAACATGAGAATTGCGTGTGGAAGTCTTGAGTTTATATATGTGAGTATTAGCAAGGTAGTGTGTGTGTGTGTGTGTGTGTGTGTGTGTGTGTGTGTGTGTGTGTGTGTGTGTGTGTGTGTGTGTCATGCATCCAGGAACATACATAAAAGAAAAGGTCAGAATTAGGGTTTTCCCACCACTCTCTCTCTCTCTCTCTCTCTCTCTCTCTCTCTCTCTCTCTCTCTCTCTCTCTCTCTCTCTCTCTCTCTCTCTCTCTCTCTCTCTCTCTCTCTCTCTCTCTCTCTCTCTCTCTCTCTCTCTCTCTCTCTCTCTCTCTCTCTCTTAGTGGTGTGTCAGATTGTGGTGTTGGTATGGTTAAAGGACAGGATACGTTTCACTTTTCCTGGAAGAGACTTGTGATATACTTGTGGTGATTACTTGTACCTAGAACCAACCGCAGAGAGAGAGAGAGAGAGAGAGAGAGAGAGAGAGAGAGAGAGAGAGAGAGAGAGAGAGAGAGAGAGAGAGAGAGAGAGAGAGAGAGAGAGAGAGAGAGAGAGAGAGAGAGAGAGAGAGAGAGAGAGAAATTACGATGACATGAAGAACATTAATTAAAAAGAAGGGAGAGGAGAGAAAGATTAATAAGAAGAAGGAAAAAGAAAAAAAGATAAGTTAATATGGAAATGAGGAGTAAAAGAGAGAGAGAGAGAGAAAAAAAATGTCTTTAACCCTTTCACTACTAATGAAGCTTTCTCGTTATCATCTGCATTCAACATTTAAAAGAGTTACAATTTTTTTACTACAGTCTTTTTTTTTAAGGTATACACATCAGTAGCTAAGCAAAGATCAAATTAATCTTGTATTTTCCCCTTAATGTCCATCTCAACACTATATTCAAGCGGCCGGAGTGTTTACCAAAGACAAGTACGTGTATAACAATTTGAAAGCGTTAATTTTCACAATGCATATTTGATTCAAACACGAAAGAAATAAACAGTAAATGAATACACCAACTTTTATGAAACAGAATAATGAATGAGAGAGAGAGAGAGAGAGAGAGAGAGAGAGAGAGAGAGAGAGAGAGAGAGAGAGAGAGAGGCGGGGGGGGACAGTGGTGGTCACTCGCTTAACAGAGGAAAACG
>NC_059285.1:14983777-14991277 GCF_017591435.1 Portunus trituberculatus
TCTCTCTCTCTCTCTCTCTCTCTCTCTCTCTCTCTCTCTCTCTCTCTCTCTTGTGTGTAGGTGTGTGTTGTTTTGTTTGTTCAAGTCCCATTGTGAGTGGAGAGAAAGAGAGAGATAGAGAGAGAGTGGGAGGCTGATACTAAAATAACCAGACATAACAATATCAATCTCTCTCTCTCTCTCTCTCTCTCTCTCTCTCTCTCTCTCTCTCTCTCTCTCTCTCTCTCTCCATTCACGCCCCCCGCCACGTCCCACCCACCTATTAGCAAAGTGTGGGCGGGGAAGGGTGTGGTGGAGTGGATCAGGTCACACACACACACACACACACACACACACACACACACACACACACACACACACACACACACACACACACACACACACACACACACACACACACACACACACCTTCCTCCATACAGCTCATACAGTCTTCCTAAACAGGTTGGAGTTAAGGATTTTCATCTCATTGACTCCTCCTCCATAGCGTGCTGTCTTGATTCTTTTTTTTTTTTTTTTTTTTCTATTTATTTTTTTCTTGTACACCATGTGGGGTTTTCACGGGAATTTATGGGCTAAAGGGGTACTTTTTTGTGGTATCTCCTATCTCAAACCCCACTCGCTAGGAAACCATTGCCCCGAGTGAGGAAGCCCAACCTACACTCGGACCGTGGACAGGATTGGAACCCGTGCGCTTGGAGACCCCGCGGACCCCAAAGCACGCGTTATATTTTGACTACTTCTTTGGTTAATGCTCTTCTGTACTTGCTAATTGGTTGTCAGTAGAAAAGTAAACACGAAACACTGCGGTGATGAGAGAGAGAGAGAGAGGTGAAGACAGTCAAATAGAGGAAAGGAGTTGATAAGACGAAAAGCTTTTGATTCTAACCAAGCTACGAAAAAGTGCCTAAATAAAACTTACCATCCCATCCTCACATGGACGGATAAGGCCCCTGTGCAGAGTTAGCAGCCTGGAGGGGGTTTGAGAAAATTTGGCAAAGACGTGTCAGAACGCCATACTTCATAGAAAATAGTTTAAATGCGATGTTCCAGTTTAGATTATTAATAAAGATTAGGCCGAGGATATTCAGTTAAGAACAGTTGGAATTTCATTGAAGGGAAAGGGGATAGTTGTCTGGAAGGCTGTGTTGAGTTGATAGATTGAGGAATTGACTTTTAACCACCTTCAGTACAGAGACGCATTTTCACTGAGTTTTGGGTGTGATTAGACGATTTTATATACATTCGGAAGGGTCTATGAGGTCAGGAGGTTAATGGCCCAGTCTTCACTAAGTTAATCCCCCACGTAAGTTTCTGAAGCTATATACAATCGCCAAATAGTGAACAGAATGAATATGAAACCGCGTCGTGGTACTGAAGAGGTTAAGGCTTTGAACACCACTAAGTTTGTCCTGCATGCCTCAGTTTGGACGTTTTAGAGAGATGAGAAGTGAGGTGATGTGTGGCTTCCCTGCGTAACTTCATTAATGTGTGATGGCTTGGTTGGTCGGCTCTCCTGTAACGTCACTCTTTCATTCCTTTCACTGGCGCACTCCGGAACTCCCTTTTTTGTTTGTGTTTTCCTGCGTCCCAAGACTTTAATTGTTCTTAGAGAGAGTGATCAAGAGTCTTCAAAAACTGAATTGCCCAAGCTTTTTTTTTTTTCCGCCTAGTTATTTGCTTTCTTTCTATTTATTTTGTCTATTTAGTCTGGGGACGAGGAAGGGGATGGGATGGGAGAGGCTGATGGGAAGGGTTATAAAGAAGGAACTCTGGGAAAAATAAAACAAAAGATAAATAAATCGATGAAATTCTCAGATAAAGTCTTGTGTGTGTTTGTGTGTGTGTGTGTGATGAGACAAGCAGACAGACATTTTTCTTACTAAATACTTCATTACTTACGCTCTCTCTCTCTCTCTCTCTCTCTCTCTCTCTCTCTCTCTCTCTCTCTCTCTCTCTCTCTCTCTCTCTCTCTCTCTCTCTCTCTCTCTCTCTCTCTCTCTCTCTCTTTTCATTTGTATCCACGAACACTTATTCTTAAGGGAGTAGATACCAGCTGTCCTTTTATCATCATCATCATTTATTCATCTTTCCTGGTCCTTACACACATAGTCCTCAATAAAACATAAACAAACGCCTAAGTAAACCAACTTCCTCGCCTGCAGTAAACAACTAAACAATAGCAGTAACAGTATTCATTCTTGTTTACTCATTCACTAATCAATTACCTAATCTCTAAACTAACCCCATCCTACTTTACTCATTTATTCATCAGTTACCTAACCTATCCTAACCTAACGCACTTCCTCTTCAGCTGTAAACAAATAAATAGTGAATATCTATCATACTTCACTTCACTCATCATTCTCCCTTCCCCATTTCAAGATAAACCAACTTACTTTACCCGACCATGTTGAAAAAAATTAAGGAATAGTAAAAAGGTAATGTTCTGACTCACGTTCCGCTTCTTAACTTTAACGACCACTAAGGAAAAACACAGAAGCGCCACCTGCTGAAAATTAAAGGTGAGTGGTAGTAGTGGTGGCGGCGGTGGTGGTGGTGGTGGTGTAGGTGAGGGAGAAGAACAAGTAGGATGCTTCCAGAAAGTTGGGGGAATCTCATCGTGGGAGAGAGAGAGAGAGAGAGAGGGGGTGGAGGGGTGAGGCTGTAGATGTTTTAGTGGTGTAGGTGGAGTGGGGGTGGGTAGGTTAGAGAGATGGAAGCTGTGTGGTTATTGTGGTGGTGTTTAAAGGGTGTGGTGGGCTGTGGTGGAACATAAGGAGTGTGTGTGTGGTGGTGAAGGTTGTGTGATGGTGGTGGTGGTGATACTGTGTAGGGTGTGTGTGTGTGTGTGTGTGTGTAAATGTGCGTTCAAATGTTTTAAAGCTGTGTTGTGAAGAGGAATGTGTGTGTGTGTGTGTAGCGAGGTCGTTCGTTCGTTGTCAGTTCTAACACACACACACACACACACACACAATACCTCATGAATCATACGTGCATGCATCCATTTATTTCTTCTTTCATGTTGCCACAATCGTCAGTAAATCAGCCAAACAGTCATTCAGTCAGCCAATCAGCAAGCCAGCATGTCAGTCAGTCAATCATTCAGCCAGTTAGTCAGTCAGCCGTCAGTCAATCAATAAGTCAACAGGTCAGTCAGTCAGCCAATCAGCAGATGTGTCAGTCACTCACTCCGCCAGTTAGTCAGTCAGTCAGTCAGTATTCACTCAGTGTAGACACGTCCTAGTTCAGAGTGACCTAAATGTTTGATGAACAATTAAATTTATATTGTTTTACTAATTTACTTATTGTCTGTGCAGTGTTCGTGGTTATTCTTTTCTTTTCTTTTAGTTGTTTTTGCCTTGGCCTATTTCTTGTTCTATTACTACTACCATTATTATTATTGTTGTATTATTATTATTATCATTATTAGATGGTTCTGATTTTGTTAGGGCAATTTAATGGATTTATTCAGGTTGTGCAAAGAATAGGAAGTTAGGTTAGGTTAAGTTATAGGTTAGCCTTTACCTGGTGTGGATCCGCCAGGTATTGCTACTGGGATGTCTATGTGCCCGGACTGGCAAGAAGTTTACTACAGGCAACTAACCGTACATGTACCCGTACAACACACAAACATACAATGAGACTCGTTCAAACTATTAATTACATTTTATTGATTTTTATACAATGAAAATAAGCGTACAATGCATTCGCACGTACACACCTTGTATGCTTCACTCCTTCACGCCGCAACTCAAGGTACTGACAACAAGAAACAAAAAGGGTGGTGTAAAAAAACGAGGAAAGGAACAATACTGCTTTTTTTTCTGTCTTTGCGTAATAAATGTTGGAGTGAGCTCAGTGTTGAACAATGGAGAGTAAACACTAAACAGCCGCCGCCACACCACCATGCCCCCTGCAGCGGTGTCCTCTGGCGGCGACAAACGGCAACACAAACAAACAACGCGCCGTCAATCCAACAAAAGCAAACTTCCGTGTTAATTCATGTGGTCAGAAGTGACTCTTCTAAACTTACATAAAATAAATATGAGTGAAAAAAAAGTAATAATGATGGAATAAATAAAAAAGAAAAAAAAATAGCTTAAAAAAAAAAAAAAAAAAAAAAAACACCGACTCTCCGTAGCATTCACAACTGACGCAGGTTTAGCAACAGGAAAGAAAGGAAAAAAAGTATATAAATGAACTAACGAATAAAAAAAAAAAAAATGAAGAACGAGAAGAATAATGTTTGATATCAATAGGCTCATGGTACAGTTACACATAGGTAGTGGTAGGCCTATCCAATCATAAACAGATACAGTATAATTCATAGACCTATACTTTATGTTCATTAGACCTACTTAATTATTTCTTGATAGGCTTACAGTTATTAACAGACCTCATTTATTACTGGTAGGCTGATTCTTTACAATGGAGAGGCCTACACGTATTGGCAGAGATAAGGTATTGGCTGATTTACGTTTTTTAATTGATAAGCCTAAACGTTATTGCTTATTATAATTGGATTGTTTTGATCTGTACAGACATACGCCTTGAAGTGGGATTAGGGAGGAGGAGGAGGAGGAGGAGGAGGAGGAGAGAGAGAGAGAGAGAGAGAGAGAGAGAGAGAGAGAGAGAGAGAGAGAGAGAGAGAGAGAGAGAGAGAGGAGAGGTGAGGGGTAAAGAGGAAATGTGGTGTGATATTATTATTAATGTTTCCGGACATGACAAACAGACAGACGGAAAGATGACAAACGAGAAAAAAAAAAAAAGAATGATGGTAATTTGATTTGTTCATTCATTATCGGACGAAAGAGAAAAAAAGTAAAAAAAAATAAATAAATCACAAAAAACTAAATAAAATACAGTAATGAAAAACTCAACCAAACACACCCATACACAAACACACACACACACACACACACACACACACAGGCAGTAATTTCCTTCTGGGTGAGTTTAACATAACTTGTCACCCACTTTCTCTTCCTGGACGAATAGTACACAGAAATGGCCGTACTAGTAGTGTAGTAGTATATTTAAGTATGTATACCTCCCTCACATACACATACACATATACAGAAACCATACAATACTTATACATAAATGACCAACTTTACCCCCCTCCATACAGAGAGAGAGAGAGAGAGAGAGAGAGAGAGAGAGAGAGAGAGAGAGAGAGAGAGAGAGAGAGAGAGAGAGAAATAAATAAGGTAAAACAAACTCAAAACCACAATAGCTATTCATTTAAGGCATGAATTCAGGAACCATGATTGCAGTAAGAAAATAAATAATAATAATAATAATGATAAATAATAATAATAATAATAATAATAATAATAATAAAAGAAAGGAGGAAAAGAGAAAATAATGTATCATAACGTCACATCAAAATTAGAGGGAAAAACAAATTTCGTGTAGGTTACTAATTGGATCCTTCACCTGTAAACACACACACACACACACACACACACACACACACACACACACACACACACACACACACACACACACACACACAACTATATACATTTCACAAGATATTTTTATTTTTCACCACAAAACGGGACGACAACATTTCTGAGACACAAGAGAGAGATAGAGATAGAGATAGAGAGGAGAGGAGAGGAGAGGAGAGAGAGAGGAGAGAGAGAGAGAGAGAGAGAGAGAGAGAGAGAGAGAGAGAGAGAGAGAGAGAGAGAGAGAGAGAGAGAGAGAGAGAGAGAGAGAGAGAGAGACTTTTACGACAAGATGGTCAGCGCTAACACGATATAAATTAAGCTAATCTATGACCACTATATGAGAGAGAGAGAGAGAGAGAGAGAGAGAGAGAGAGAGAGAGAGAGAGAGAGAGAGAGAGAGAGAGAGTATAGCATTTTATATCATTGAACGGCCATCGTGACAGTATAGGATAAGAAATGAACAGTATTTATTGACATTCTTAACGGTGAGGGCTCCACGTGGAATGGCAAGAAAGAAAATCATAATAAATATCCCAAAATTGGCAACACCAGTAATAATAATAATAATAATAATAATAATAGTTACACCTAAAATTCTTTCCCCAAAAATCAATAAATCACATCAATTTTCATATTTACACATCTCGTTTTCTTTAATTTATGTCCCCGTTATCTCTGGTGCACATGTGGACAATCCGTTTTCGTTTCATTCTTTTCTACATATCTCCGTTTTCCTTCTTCGCTTGCACCAGTTTCTTTCATTATTATCATTATCATTACTAATTTTCTCGTATTTTTCTTAACCTTCTCACCGATTAGTTTCAAAGTCTATGGGATTTTCTTGGTTTTTTTTTTTTTTTTCCCTTCTTTACCCAAATTTTTTTTTTTTTTTTCCTTTCCTTCAAGGCGAGGAGAAGGGAAGACTGGCAGGAGGAAGCTTGTCTTGTTACTTAATTTGATTCTCTTACTTAGGTGATACTTTCTTTCAATTTACGAGTAGGGGCAGTGTGTAGAGGATGACGCACGCACACACGCACACACGCGCGCGCGAACACACACACACACACACACACACACACACACACACACACACACACACACACACACACACACGTAACTAAAACATCGGCCTTTATTTTTTTCATATAGTGATTTGGCGATTTTTTTTTAAGATTATTGACTTAGAGAGAGAGAGAGAGAGAGAGAGAGAGAGAGAGAGAGAGAGAGAGAGAGACGGGGGGGAGGGTGAAAAATTAAAAAGTAAATCAAGGAACCAGAAAAAAAAAGATGCATAACGAGATGAGAGCGCGGGAATGTTTCAGAAAATGGCACTAAAAGGCAAGGTGTGACGAGTAATTAGGTGCAGGTGCGGGAACAGCCACACCTGCACACACACACACCTTGATGAGAGGAGGGGCTTCAATGAGACCTTCCGTGCACCGCTTAATGTTAGCGTGGAGTCTTCTGCTCGCTGACGCTATTAGGGGGATGGACACCAGCCGTCACCAGGGGGGACGGGAGAGAGAGAGAGAGAGAGAGAGAGAGAGAGAGAGAGAGAGAGAGAGAGAGAGAGAGTTAATAAACTTTCCTCTCTCCATCAGCCAGTCCTCGCCTCGACACTTCAGGATCACCATTGATTCATGATGGTCCGTCTGTTTGTGTCTGTTGATTTAGCAGTCAATTCATAAGCGTCTTCGTATATGATTTATCATTATTAATATGTGTGTGTGTGTGTGTGTGTGTGTGTGTGTGTGTGTGTGTGTGTGTGTGTGTGTGTGTGCGTGCGCGCCTTCCTGGCCACTCGTGCCCCGTGTGTGTCCTTGTTCCATGCAAGCAAGACACACTAGTGAACACATTCTCATAAATAGGAAAGTAGTGTTGGCGGTGACGCTTCCTTCACGCGGGTTGCCTCCTCACTTGTTGGTTATGTATTATTATGCACTGTTGTCGCCGCACGCGGTGGGCTTCCCTCCTCACCCTGATGCACGGAGGCGTGTCGAGGGAGTGGTACACATGCAGTTCGTGTGCGTCCCAAGCC
>NC_059285.1:14996277-15001277 GCF_017591435.1 Portunus trituberculatus
CACGCCCCCTTTCTTTCCTCCCTTCATCCTCATTGGCTGATTCCTCCCTTAACCCCGACACGTGTCACTGGCTAAGCTCCGCCCACTCCCGCCAGACCGACGCACGTGATTAGCGATGATGGAAATAGCACGTGGCTGATTGGTTAGCGTGGAGTGGAGAGGGCGGGGATTAGCCGTCAAGTTAGAGCGAACGGGGTACAGTTGAATGTGTGTGTTTGTGTGTTTGGTGATATGATGGAATGAGGGTGAAAGAAAAATGAAGGAATGAAAGGAAGAAAAGATAATAAATGATAAGGTTTGCTGTTTACTGAAAGCCGCACATGCGATAGGAAAATAGAAAAATAAAAAGAGTGATGAATTGAATGACCTAAGGCGCCTCTCTTGTATTAATCGCGTCTGGTGTCAGGAGAGTTTGGTCTTTAAGGAGCTACGTGATTGTCTTACTTGTTTTCCATGCACCACTGCAATGTGAAGACTGTCCACTAAGGTACAAAGTCAGGGAAGGAATCTCTCTCTCTCTCTCTCTCTCTCTCTCTCTCTCTCTCTCTCTCTCTCTCTCTGGGTATTTTTTTTTCTCATTCCTAATCAATTTTTTTCTCCCATTTCTAGTTAATTTTCTTGTGTTTTTTCCCTCCCATTCTAAGTTTCTCTCTCTCTCTCTCTCTCTCTCTCTCTCTCTCTCTCTCTCTCTCTCTCTCTCTCTCTCTCTCTCTCTCTCTCTCTCTCTCTCACACACACACACATTTCTAGTCCATTTTCTCAAGTATTTTCTCTCTCTTTCCCTCTCCCATTCCTAGTCCATTTTCTCTCTTCCTCACATTCCTAGTCCATTTTCTCTCATTCCTGATCTATTCTATATAATCCCTCGCCTGCCAAACCCTGCCGGCGCCCTAATGACCGCCACTAATGCTTCCTAACTGTGCCCGGACCCTTTCCAAGGAAAGAGAGAGAGAAAGTATTATTGGAACAGAATCAAGAGCCACTTCATTATTATAACACTACTGATGATGATGGTGGTGGTGGTGATGATGATGGAGAAAAGGAGGAGGAGGAGGAGGAGGAGGAGGAGGAGGAGGAGGAGGAGGAGGAGGAGGAGGAGGAGGAGGAGGAGGAGAACAAGAACGTGAACAAGAACAAGAGTAACAAGAACATAAAATAATAAAAAGACAATAATGTTGATTTTTTGTTAAAGAAAGAAAAGAAAACGAAAGGAAGGAGGAAAAAAGAAGAAAACAAAAAAGAAGCTTTAAGAAAATACAGACGAACAAGAAAAATAAGCCTTTACCTAACTTCCATTATGACGCAAAAAAAGGAAAATAATAATTAAATAAATGAAAATAAACAAATAAATAAAGACATGGACTTATTTTTTCCTCCTTTATTCATTCATTCATTCATTCTCTCCTTCCTATTTAATTAACTTCATCTGCCACTGAACACTTTTACAAAATAACACTCGCGGTCAAAACAACAACTACAGCAGCAGCAACAACAACAACAACAACAACAAAAATCTAACCAAACTGTATTACTCGCCAAAAAACAAAAACAAAAACAAAACAAGTAACAGCAAGCAAGTACAAACAACAAAAAACTATAAAAAAAAGAGAAGAAAAAAGAAAACATAGCAACCTCAAATATAAACAAAAAGAAAAAGAAAAAAAATGGAAGGAAAAATTAAAATATAACGAAAGTAAATCATAACATTAGGTCAAAGGTCACGGGGTCACTCACTAGATGGCACCACTGACCTAATACCACCACCACCACCACCACCACGACCTTAAGCAACTCAATCAATGCAAATAGAAACACATTTGGCAGCAAGCAGTGTGTTGTTGACGACTCTGCCCTTACCTTGTGGCTGACTGATGATGGGTGATGATGGAGGAGGAGGAGGAGGAGGAGGAGGAGGAGGACGTGATGATGGTGGTGTTGGAGAAGGAAATGAAGAAATGACAGCCCAGAAAAAAAGAGAAACGAAAAAGAGGAGGAGGAGGAGGAGGAGGAGGAGGAAAACAAGATTGACCAGAAAGAAGAACGAGAGAGAGAGAGAGAGAGAGAGAGAGAGAGAGAGAGAGAGAGAGAGAGAGAGAGAGAGAGAGAGAGAGAGAGAGAGAGAGAGAGAGAAACAAGAACAAAATAACAACAGCTCCGTCAGAAAGAGAAGAACGAAATGTAAGAGGATGAGGGAGTGCAAAACAAGAGGATTAGGACTGAGAAGAAGAGGAGGAGGAGGAGGAGGAGGAGGAGGAGGAGGAGGAGGAGGAGGAGGGACTTAAAAGGACAACAATCAACAGCAAACCTTTTGGCTCTTATGATATTGTTTGTGGTGAATTATGCTGTTTAATTCAAAGAGGAAGAAGAAGAAGAAGAAGAAGAAGAAGAAGAAGAAGAAGAACAGACCGCAGAAATCTAGTTAATTCACACAGGCAACTCCAGTGCACTTAAAAATTACCGTCCGTCAGAGGAGGAGGAGGAGGAGGAGGAGGAGGAGGAGGAGGAGGAGGAGGAGGAGGAGGAGGAGGAGGAGGAGGAGGAGAAGAAGATATAAAAGACCAAGAAAGAAAACTCCTCTAACAACAACAGTAACAACAGGAGGAGGAGGAGGAGGAGGAGGAGGAGGAGGAGGAGGAGGAGGAGGAGGACAGCATGATAGGACGGGAAGTAAAGGAGGAAACCACGAGAAACCCATCAACACACACACACACACACACACACACACACACACACACACACACACACACACACACACACACACTTACCAGTAACCCACCACAACATACCTTCCCGTCATCCTCACCCCTTCTCCTCCACCCCCATAAACCACCCCGAGCCCCCACTCCACCTCCATAAATCACCCCAGCCCCACTCCACCCCTATTAACCATCCCCCCACCTCTCGTCCCCTTCAGAGCAGTAGTTCCGGGCCTTTTCTAAGTTCAGGCATCTTTTCCAACAGACTCTACAGTATTTCCAGTACCATGTTGTCTTGAACGGTGGAAAAAGAATGTGTGAAATGAATATATATATGTGTGTCTCATATTTCTATACTCTTGACTAAAAATATATGGAATGGAGTGTTTTTAAGTGCTACTCGGTGCTAAATGTATGTGTGTGTGTGTGTGTGTGTGTGTGTGTGTGTGTGTGTGTGTGTGTGTGTGTGTGTGTGTGTGTGTGTGTGTGTGTGTGTGTACAGCAATACATAAATTTGTTTTAATTAATTTCTATTCAAATACATTTCTTACATGACACAATTTTCCTTCCTATACCTTTTTTTTTCACTATTAGAATGCACTCTTATATACACTGTACCTCCCCTGCACTACCACCACCACCACTACCACCTTGCAAAAATGGCTTCACGGATAGATGGACTGGGGAGGGGATGTGTGTGTGTGTGTGTGTGTGTGTGTGTGTGTGTGTGTGTGTGTGTGTGTGTGTGTGTGTGTGTGTGTGTGTGTGTGTGTGTGTAGGTGGCCACGTGTGTAGGAAGCCACACTGAGGACAATAAAGACTCCTCCTCCTCCTCCTCCTCCTCCTCCTCCTCCTCCTCCTCCTCCTCCTCCTCTTCTTCTTCTTCCCTCCTCCTCCCACACGTGCCAAGGCTTATCCACGCTAATAATGTAATGCTGAATGAGCTCCCAAAATCTCTCTCTCTCTCTCTCTCTCTCTCTCTCTCTCTCTCTCTCTCTCTCTCTCAAGAACTTCCTCAAAAAATGTCTTTCCTTTCCTCTTAAAGAAGTTTCTCGTTTTTTTTTATTGAGTTTATTACTTGATATTATTATTATTATTATTATTATTATTATTATTATCATCCCAAATTTTGAAAACGCTTGTAGGATTTTTTTTTTCTCGTTTACTATTCGAGATTTTTTAAAGTGAAGTTTATGATGGCACATTTCTAAACACGGAAGTTGTAAAGACACACTCTCACTCTCTCTCTCTCTCTCTCTCTCTCTCTCTCTCTCTCTGATGGAAGCCTTGCAAAAAAGATATTTCTCCTTTTTACGACTATTTCTTTTTTTTCTCTTCATCTTCCGCACACACCCACCCACTCACTCACTCACTCACGCACTCACTCACACACTCACTCACTCTCTTACCCAAACTTATTCCCAAACACTTCTTTTTCCTGAAGGACTCTGAAAGGACTCTTGGCTAGCATATTCAAGAGAGTCCTCCATAGCCTGAGAACATTTTCCCAAGGACACTTCCATCCCAGGGGAGGAAATGTCAGAAGGAGACGTTAAGATTTGATATACAGGCGCCGTACTGCTGTGGGGGTGGGAGGGAGAGTGGAGGGGAGGGAGGGGAGAAAAGGAGGAGGAGAGGGGAAAGGAAGGGAGGAGAGAGGAAGGGCGTGGCAAGGAGCTGGTGCTGTGAGACTTGCGCTGGTGTGCTGAGAGAGAGAGAGAGAGAGAGAGAGAGAGAGAGAGAGAGAGAGAGAGAGAGAGAGAGAGAGAGAGAGAGAGAGAGAGAGAGAGAGAGAGAGAGAGAGAGAGAGAGAGAGAGAGAGAGAGAAGCTTGAAATCGATTTTTTTTCTTTTTTTCTTCTCATCCTTTTCTTTTCTTCTAAATCTTGCTCCTTTTTTTTCTTTTCTTGTTGTTATTATCATTATTTTACTGAAAGTGCATTTACTACACACACACACACACACACACACACACACACACACACACACACACACACACACACACACACACACACACACACACACACACACACACACACACACACACACATCTTTACTTCTCCGTCACAGGTAAGACAACCCCAGTGCTAAGGAGGTAACGGGCACTTAGGGAGTCACGTAGCGTTCTAATTAGCGTGAGAGCAGCGCGGGGATGGCGTGGGAATGTTGCATTAAATCTCTCTTCACTATTAAATAGAGAAGGGGAAGTGATGTTGATGTGTTTGTAACGTCTGGTCGGTTCGTGTTTCTCTTTCGTTTTCTCTCCCCTCTTTCTTCTTTTGTTTCCCTTTTCTCCTCTCAGTCT
>NC_059285.1:15026277-15031277 GCF_017591435.1 Portunus trituberculatus
TCTGCATCCACCCACTGCTTCAGTCCTGGTCACCGCTGGATACCGCTCTACCTACTCTCCACCCCTACACCCTGCTCCATTCCTCGTCCTCTCCTTGGGATCCTGTACCCGTGTGCTGCCAGGGACGGCCGTGTGTGAAGTGGATGGGTGTGGTACCAGCGCTAGAGCAGCTACCTCTCTAAGTGGAGACCAACGTCCATATAGTTCAAGGGGGTGTTGGAGAAGGAGTGCTTCTTTCATTAAAGTGGTGCTTTGTTATTGTGCCTGTGTTTTCTCCATTCTCTGCGGCTCTGGTAGAGAAGGCCACATCCCTGGTTTTTAGTGGAAGAAGGCAGTGTTTAATTCCATCTCTGAGTTACCTGCCTCAAGTCTCCACACAAGGGTTGCGTCGTGTGTACACTGTTCTTACGTATGTTTTTTTTTTTTTTTTTTATTTATACCATGTGGTGTTCACGGGAATTTGTGGGGTAAAGGGGACTTTTTGGTTTACCTCCTATCTCAAAGCCCACCCGCTAGGAAACCGTTGCCTGGAGTGAGGAAGCCCAACCTACACTCCGACCGTGGACAGGATTCGAACCCGTGCGCTTGGAGACCCCTCGGACCCCAAAGCACGCATGGTTCCACTGTACCACGGCGGCTCCATTATTTTAATTGTCCCCTTTGAAAACAGTGTGCAGTTGGGAAGTTAGTGTTTAGTAAAGAATACAAGTGTACACTTAAATTATATTTTGCCAATGTGCCGTTTTTTGTATTCCAGCGCTTCTTGTGAGATGGCAAATTCTCACGTTATCCCAACCAGCCCAGCTAACACTCACTAATTAGTGTCTGTAAAGGTTTGTCTAGAAAGGAAAGAACAAATTAATCTGTTTCTGAATTCTATCTATTTTACGTATCCACAAATAACATACCAAGACGTGAAGGGAAGCGTGTCTTTTGTACGCATACCTTAATTCAACCCTCTGCCCGCTCTCTGGTACATCTTTCCTTAATTAGTAATGAGACGTTTTTAATTGTTCCGCAGCCACTTCTAATATTTACACTGGGTAGAAATTCCAGCATCTGCTCTGTATCCTTCCCTTCTTTCTTGTAAATGTTTATAAAATTTTCATATATTACTTCTGGTGCTTTGCTTGTATTGGACCGCAGTGAGAGGGTTACCATACATATAGACAGGCAGGCAGAGAGACAGACAGCCAGACAGACTTAGTAGAGGAAAACATAAACATGACTCGGGTAAATGTGTGAGCTACAGGATAGGAAGACGCTGGAAGGTTCTTGGAAGGTTCCTGGAAGGCTTGGGCGCTGGAACACATTGTGCATCATCGTCGTCATCATCATCATCTTCCTCTTTTTTTTCTTCTGTCATGGAGGCTGGAACGGAGCACAACACCAGAGGGAACACGAGTATTGACATGTGTCCCCTTTGAAAACAGTGAGCAGGAGGGAAGGAAGTGTTTAATAAAGAATACAAGCGTACAGTACAGAGACGGTCACAAGCCAGGCAGCCTCCCACACCCACTTACCTACCTATCCACTGAGTGCCTTCACCTTCCCTTACTCCCAAACCCAGTGCTGTCTTGATATTCTCCTAGATTCTCAGCACATCCCAAGCCACGACCCTCACCCCTCCGCACTGTTCCCCGCGCGGCGCCTTCATGGCAGCGACCCACTTCTGTATAGAGGCAGTGGCTTGCTGAAGTTATGGGAGGGAAGAGGAGTACTTGAGTTGTAACGAGGCCGCTGTGGATGCTTAGCTGTGGTCCAGAGAGAGCGGTAACTGGGACACGCCAGTTGTGTACCCTTGTCTCGACTGGAAAGAGGAGGGGGTGATGGTGATGCTGGTGGGGGTGGTGGTGGTGTGTGAATGAACAAGGACTTTGCATTAGTCTGACAGAACGAGACGCCGCTCATGTTCTTTGCTTCATTATCACACCACACTATGATATGCAATGCTGTCTGTCCTCAAGAGACATGACCAGTATTCAGATACACTTTACTCTCTCACCACGACTATTTTCAAAGGCCACAGATGAATAGCCGGGTTCTCCTCAAGACCGTTTTTCCTTTTCATAATGTAAAACACACATTTGTACATTACTAGAAACAAAAACTCCTTTAACAATTCGTGTAACTTCAGCTAGAGCCTTTGGAAAGTATAGTGGCGGTGCGGTGCATGGAGATGTGTTGTAGAATATGGTTCATACGCGGACGTGAATCCTTTACAGAGCTCTGATAACACCTCATACACACACCGTGCACACCGTGGGGAGAGTCACGCGTCTGTCACTTACCACCACATTCTCAAGTACTGCGCAGTATCTCCACTAGTTTCAAATGGCTCTAATTGAAGCTAGACAGGTTTTAAGATTGTTTTTTACGGTTCTAGTGACAGATAAACATTTCCTCACTTATAAGAGAAGAATCACGCTTAGGAGAACGGTTAATCATCTCAGTGCCCTTGGATGATGATAGTCGTGGTAAGAGAGCAAGTCGTTATGAATACAGGCCTGAGGGAGACGCGTCAGTGTGGTGGGTAGCGGGTCTCATGAAGTCCTCACCCCTGGCAGGTCCTCACGGCGCGGTTGGAAGGTATACAAATACAGTCTGATTATCAAGATTCTGCTTCACGCTTTAGTTCATCTTGGGATTAACATGTCAAAGGTCAACTATAAGGCTGGTCACCTCTACTCCTGCTCTTGTACGTCTCCTCTAGACATAGTGGAGTAAAAAACGTTTGGTCTTATCAACTTCTCTTCTCTAATTGACTATCTTCAGCCTCTCTCTCATCGCCACTATGTTGCATCTCTTGCTGTCTTCTACAGCTATTTTGAGGCTAATTAGTGTTCTGATCTTGCTAATAGCATGCCTCCCCTCCTCTTCCTCCTCGCTGCAGTTTGTTTGTTTTATTCCTATATTCTGTCCATCTCTCGAATGCAAAAGTTAACCAGTATTCTCGATCATTCATTGCTTTCTGTAGTAGGCTCCGGAACTCCCTGTCTGCTTCTGTATTTCCAGCTGCCTATGACCTAAACTCTTTCAAGAAGAAGGTTTCATGATTCTTATTCTCGAATTTTGAATGATCCTTCCGAAATTTTTTAGAACCTGCACCTCAGTGGGTTTTTATTCGCTCTTCTTGCTGTCCTTGCTTGGTGCCTCTTTTTCATACACAAACAAACTATACGCTAGTCATTTAATACCATGTTCGCTGCATATCACAATTAAGAGTAACGTTTCAATAATAACTTGCAACTTAAGTATTCATGTTCAGAATGTTCTACGACCTTTTTGCTTCCTTAATTTCCTGTGAGGCGCTGGTGAGGCTGTGGGTTCAAGGGAGGGCGATAACTTTCAGGCGGCGCAGCAGAGGATGTTGTGTACGATTATAACTGTCGGAAGTTGTATTGTTCGCATGAGTTGTGAATCCATGCAAACAATATTAATTAAAAGTCGTCTTCAGTTTTCTTCTTTCTACATTTCTCAATTCTTTCTTCCTTGTTTACTCACAGTCTTTCTTCTTCAGTGTTTCATCTCCCTGTGTTTCTTGAAGTTTTAAAACGCAAACACTACTGAGTTTTTTTCTTTCCTTCTCTTCCTTCCTTCCTTCTGTCTTGTTTTGCTTACTTCATAACCTCCCGTCTTTTTCATGTTCCTTGAGTTACAACACCATCATCACCATCTCATTCACTATTCATGCTGTTCATCTTCCACATTTCGTTCCCTGATACATGCGATAACATACATACATACAGACAGACATACATGCATGGTGGGTAGACACATACATTATTCATACAAATGGAAATAAGTTACGGTGTCTGATGCGCCAATGACTTTTTTTTTTTCAAGAGAGCAGAGCAAAAGTGATAATTTTTCATGTGTTGTTTTTGTTCAATGGGGCGCAACATTCTGCTGTGCTCTGGTCTGGCCAAGTATTCCAATCATATTTAAATGGCGTAGCTTTCTCTCTCTCTCTCTCTTCTAGTGGGAAGAGAGCGAGGGGGAATTATTGTGTGTGTGTGTGTGTGTGTGTGTGTGTGTGTGTGTGTGTGTGTGAAGTGCACAAATTCTACTACTACTACTACTACTACTACTACTACTACTACTACTACTACTACTACTACCACCACTACCACTGCTACAACAACAACAACTACTACTACTACTACTACTACTACTACTACTACTACTATATTAACATTTAGGACACCCGCACCACCACCACCACCAGCACAATAACAATTAGCCATCATCATCAACAACAACAACAACAACAACAACAACAACAACAACAACAGCACGGCGGCAAAGCATGTACAGTGTGTATGTCTGTATGTCTGTATGTATTCATGTACGTCTACACAATAATTGAGAGTATCATCATATACACATATAATTGAGGGCAACATGCGTGTGTGTGTGTGTGTGTGTGTGTGTGTGTGTGTGTGTGTGTGTGTGTGCGTGCCATTGAGAAGCATGTGCGCATAACAATAGTGTGTACGTAAAACAAGTGAATTGCGTGCACATGGAATGAAGAGGGACTGTGTGTGTGTGTGTGTGTGTGTGTGTGTGTGTGTGTGTGTGTGTGTGTGTGTGTGTACGTTTAATTGAGACCATTATGAATTTCTGCTCCGCTGTCCTGCTACGTGGTGATGTGGTGACTAGTGATGTGGCGTTGTGGAGCTGTACTGGTGATGTTGTGTTGTGTGTTGTGGTGGTGACTCAGGTGATGATGTGCTGGTCATGTTGCGGTCATGTGAAAGTGGTGATGTAAATGAGGTCGAGGTGATGATGTGGTGATGATAGGTATTCTGTCTAACTGAGCGGTGTTGAAGGTCAGTGGTGATGAGGGGAAATATAAACACACACCAGTTGAGATATCATGATTTGAGCAAAATAAAAAGAAGAGAGAAAAAAAAAAACGTTAAAAACACTCCGTTACTGGTGATGATGATGGTGATGATGATGATGATGATGATGGTGGTGATGATGGTGGTGTTGAT
>NC_059285.1:15043777-15098777 GCF_017591435.1 Portunus trituberculatus
GCTTCCATTATTTTCCTAACTTCATCCTTATCTTTACTTTCCTTTATTTTACTCTACTCTTCTCTTTCTGTTTCCTCATTTCCTTTTTTCTCTCTTCCCCTTTTCATTTCCACTTTCTTCCTTTTTCTATATTCTTTGTTTTATTATTTATCCACCCCATCTTTTTTTTTATACTTATTTTTCCGTACCCCTTATTCTACATCCCTTCCTTATTTTCTATCATCATTACCATCACTATTATTTATTCACTCTATCCTTCTTTTTATACTTATTTTTCCCTACCCCTTCCTCTCCCCAACACTCAACCACCCCCCCAAGCCTCTCCTTCTCGGTCCTCCCTCGTGACACATGCACATTGTAAAGCTGCTGTCCCCTCATTGCCAAGTTAGGGCACACATTTTTAAGTTTACTCTCCAGCGCTGATGAGAGAGAGAAAACAAAAGAAAAATGTACAATGTATCTATATATTTTTTCCCGCGTGATTTTAATGGGGGCTGAGAGAGAGAGAGAGAGAGAGAGAGAGAGAGAGAGAGAGAGAGAGAGAGAGAGAGAGAGAGAAACTTTACCGCAGTGTCTCCAATCCCCATATAATATTGAACAACATATGGAAATCTCTCTTTTTCTACAATTATTTCGTTTTCTCTACTCTCTCTCTCTCTCTCTCTAGCCATGCATATAATCTATAACTCTCTTTTATGGCCGTCAATATGCGCTCTCTCTCTCTCTCTCTCTCTCTCTCTCTCTCTCTCTCTCTCTCTGAAGGCTACAGGGTGGCGCATACGTAAGTTCCCTGCCGTTAGACTTTCATGTGTTATTGATGTCATTAAACTGAGTGAGCTTGTATATTCCGTTAAAGTTATGTTGCTCTCCTCCTCCTCCTCCTCCTCCTCCTCCTCCTCCTCCTCCATTTGTTGTTGTTGTTGTTGCTGTTGAATTTTTCTTTTTTTTATATCTTTTTCTTCTTCTTCTTCTTCTTCTTCCTCCATCCAGTTGTTGCCGTTGTTGATTTCTCTTTTTTTTCTATCTTCTTCTTCTTCTTCTTCTTCTTCTTCTTCTTCTTCTTCTTCTTCTTTTCTTTTTCTTTTTCTTTTTCTTTTTCTCCTCCTCCTCCTCCTCCTCTGAGCGTTTTTTTTTCTTTTTCTTCTTGATATTGCCTTTCTCAGAGCAGACCTACATTATTAGTTTTCTTTGCGGAGGAAAAAGAAGAAGAAGAAGAAGAAGAAGAAGAAAAGAAAAAAAAAGAAAGAAGCTGATGATGATAAAAAGTAAAGGAGAAAAAGTAGGAGGAAAGGGAGAAATAATAATAATAATAATAATAATAATAATAATAATAATAATAATAATAATAATAATAATAATAATAATAATAATAATAATAATAATAATAATAATAAGAAGAAGAAGAAGAAGAAAAAAAAAGAAAAAGGGAAAAGGGATAAGAAGAGAAGGGGAAGGAAGAAGAAGAGGATGAGGAAGAGGAAGAGAAGGATAGAAAGACTGAGGGGAAAGAGAAAAGAAGAGAAGAAAAACAAACAAGAAAAGAGAAAATGAAGAAAAGTGAGAAGCAAAAGAAGATGGATGGGAGGAGGAGGAGAGCAGAATAAGAAAGGAGGAGGTGGAAAAGGAGGAAGAGAAGGAGGAGGAGGAAGGAGGAGGAGGAGGAGGAGGAGGAGGAGGAGGAGGAGGAGGAGGAGGAGGAGGTTTTGCTGAAATGTTTGCTTCGAGTGTTTTGATTGGTTTCAGAGAGAGAGAGAGAGAGAGAGAGAGAGAGAGATAATTTAGTGTATTTTGTGACACGTTCAAGGAAATTGTGAAGCTCGTGTGTGTGTGTGTGTGTGTGTGTGTGTGTGTGTGTGTGTGTGTGTGTGTGTGTGTGTGTGTGTGTGTGTGTGTGTGTGTGTGTTTAAGGTTCAGAGTCCTGTTTAACCTGTTTGGAGATATTTTAATTCAAACTACTTCATTCTGCATTCTACTACATTCCTCTCCGTGATGGCAGTGTTGCTTTGTCTCTTTGTAAACACCTAAGTCAGTATTCATAAGCATAATCGTAAGTGCTGTGGATCTTCTGTCTGTCTGTCTGTCTGTCTGTCTGTCTGTCTTTCCATCTACGT
The DNA here is from genome assembly GCF_017591435.1 of Portunus trituberculatus. Lineage (NCBI taxonomy): Eukaryota > Metazoa > Arthropoda > Malacostraca > Decapoda > Portunidae > Portunus > Portunus trituberculatus. Next base: position 15,045,889 of record NC_059285.1, read on the forward strand.
ATCTGTCTGTGTATGTGTGTCTCTTTATCCACTTGGTTGTTCATATCTTTGTGTGTCTGTCTGCCTGTCTATGTGTCTGTTTATCTGTCTGTCTATCTATTAGTCCGCCACTCAGTTTGTCTATCCATCTATCTATTTATCTATTCCTTCAGTTATCTATCTATCTATCTCTATCTGTCTATGTTTATCTATGTTTATTTATTTACTTATATATCTATCTTTCTATCTGTATATCTATCTTTCTATCTATCTGTCTATCTATCTATCTGTCGTTCTATCTATCTATCTATCTATCTATCTATCTATCTGTCTATCTATCTATTTGTCTATCTTTCTATTTATTTATCCACTCAACTATCAACCATTCTGTCTATCTATCTATTTAACTTTCTATTTCTCTCTCACACTTCATAACCACTCATTTGCACACCCACACACCCTCCTTCACATCCTCACTGCGCCACATCACACACACACACACACACACACACACACACACACACACACCCTCGGAGCTTCACATGCTTCGACCTCTTAGTCATTAGTTCACTCCCAATTGAAGCATTTGTTCTAGTGACCTTTCTGCTTAATTCCTTTCGTAATCTTCTTGTAAGATCGTATAATTATCCTAAATGTCTCCAAGGATGTACGCACAGGGATGCAGGACAGGGTATGATACAATAGGATAGGACAAGGAAGGACATGGGTTGACATAGGTTGACCTTAACCCTTTCAGCACCATGATGCATTTCCATATTCATATTCATTCTGGTTACTATTGGATGATTTTATACAGCTTCAGAAACTTATGTATGGGATCAGAATAGTGAAGACTGTGGCCATTAGTATTCTGACCTCCATAGACCCTTTCTAATGTCAATAAAATGGTTTAATCGTACACAAATCTCAAGGTAAAAATATAAACCAGTATTGAAGGAGTTAAGGGAAGGTAGAGGAGAGGGCAGAGACAAAAGGAAGAAAGCGATAGGGGACGGTAAGACAAGGCCAAGGAAAGGAGGGTGAAGCAGGGCAAGGTAGGGTAGCAGAGGATCAGTTAGGTAAGGGCAGGGCAGAGCAGGGCATAGCAGGGCAGGGCAAAGTATGGGAACGGCAGGGGTGATTTTTAGTGCGTGTTAATTGAAGGATATTTCAAACTGCATTAATTTTTTGGGCTATAGCTGTCTGTGGCATCGAATGAGCTAACAGTGTGTGTAGTTTGCATCGTTGGACACTCGTTTGTTCGTTAATCCCTTCAATACCATGACACGTTTCTATTATTCATTCTTGTTACTATTTGGTGTTTTACACAGCTTTAGAAACGTATGTCGGGGAGTAAAATAGTGAAGACTGTAGCTTCTGAGTTCAATAGACCCTTCCTAATGTCAATAGAATCGTCTAATCATACCAAAAACTCAAGGTAAAAGTACGTCTCAGTACTGAAAGAGTTAAGGCGATTGAAAGGATACTATAACACTTCAATATTCCCTTACCAGAAGTCATAGTAACTCAAAACAGACTGAACTCTACGGTAACATTTGCTTTACAAGTAGCTTGTCAGAGATATCAATGTTTGCCAGTTGATAGTTATGCGCGAATGGTCCAATTTAATTACAGTCGTTAATGTCAAACTACTTCAGATACAGCTATTAGAGAGGCGTAATTGTGTTAGGATGGGATGTTGTAGCCTATTTGAGTAGTAAAAGAGATTAATCAAGGGAAATGTTGACAAGGATCTATATGGTTGGTTGGCTTTCAGGGCAGAGACAAAAAGTGACTGGTTTAAGCTCGATAAAGTTTGATTTAAAGTGAGATAGGAGGAGACATGTTCATATAGCGGGAATAGACTCAGGAAGCAGGATATTACATATTCAACGGGAAACTTTTAATGATTCAAAGGTAGGGATGATAAATAAATGTTGATATTATGCACTAGAAGTATAGGCAGACTAGTTTCCCTTACTCTCTTATAATACAAACACTCATTAACATTGTCACGTTGTAAATAATGAGCTTTAAAAGATTAGACAAATGTACAGACAGGAATGACAACGGTCATACATAGAGATTGCCACCAACAGCTAACGCAACTGCCTGCCTGCACCATCCCTCATGTCCAAGCCTTGATGAGTAATGGTTGAACTAAAGAGCAATTACTGCACTCTTTACATGTAAACAACTCTATTTTCTGCTACGTTACGCCGTCACAGCAACAGCTGTAGGGATTTTTTCATTCACCTCGGTCGTCTGCTGGTCACCCAGCCAGTCTTCCCCATTACGGAGCGAGCTCAGAGCTCATAGACCGATCTTCGCTCTTCGGGTAAGACAGACCACAACACACAACACACCGGGAAAGCGAGGCCACAACCCCTCGAGTTACATCCCGTACCTATTTACTGATAGGTGAACAGGGCCACACATGAGGCATGTGTGTGTGTGTGTGTGTGTAGATAAATCGAAGCTAAGAATCACATTAAAGGAAAAGAAAACACTATATAGGAAGTGATAAGATAAGATACAAGGTTCTTAATAAAGAGTTTGGAAAAGACAGAAAACATTGTAATAAAGAGAAACAACAGTGCAAGAAGCAACAGAAACAAATGAAAACGAACAAAGAAACGATACTAAGGGGAAGAGAAGAAGAATGAATAATAAAAGAAAGATAAAAAACAAGAAATGATGATGCGAAGAAGAATATAGAAGAAAAGGAATGATGAATGACGGCCACAGCCCGCCGCCCCGCCACCGCCACCGCCAGCCTTCAAAGTGTCAGTGTTGGTAACGACGTGTACAGTCAGGCGGTGCGCCGGGTGCGGTGCCGGTGGTTTGTGTGCCGACCGGCTGGTGAAGTGGTGTTCTCTGCCTGAGTGTACAACATGACATGGTGCAGTGTAGGGCGCCTGAGCTGGCCAGGGGAGCAGCGGCGGTGGAGGTGAGTGTGGGCTGCAGTATCTCCATGAGGCGTGGAGGAAATTACCACCTGTTGGTATCATGGTCACCCTGAAGCCTGAAGGTAAACAACAGGCGTCCCAAGCAGTCACAGGTTAATCCCCAGTGGAGTACCCCAGGGTTCAGTTCTCGGTCCTTTACTTTTTATTATCTATGTAAACCACTTACCGTCTTACATAAAGAGTGATTGCAAAATATTTGCTGACGATTTAAAGATTTATCTGCCCATTCGTAACTTGCCGCACACCCACACAGTTGTTGACATATCTAACTGCCAACGTGATATCAACTCTATATATAGAATATCAAAGTCCTGGGGGCTTTCTTTAAATATAGATAAGTGTCACACTGAGATTCAACAGAGGCACTTTTCCAGAGCAAAACATAGGCCCATATAACACCTACTCACTCAATAGTGCAGATATACAAAAGGTTAATGCCCACAAGGATCTTGGTGTCCTGGTTGACATTTCTTTACGCTTCCACATGCACATAAAAACTACAGTTAACAAGGCTGCAGGTCTGGCAGCAAATTTACTAAAAGGAACTATTTGTAGATCACAGAATTTTATGCTAAATCTGTTGATTACACATGTAAGACCACTACTAGAATACTGTTCATGCCTATGGAACACATGTTATCTTGGAGACCTAAAGATGCTAGAAAGTGTTCAGAGGTCGTGGACTCGACACATAGACGGAATGACTGGACTGTCCTACAAAGAGCGTTTGTTAGCTCTTGACCTCTACTCTGTATGTGGACGCCTTACTCATGCTGACATAATAAAGTACTGGAAGATCTTCCACTCTGAGTGTTCTATCTCTCCCGAAGATTTATTCATCACAACACCACATGCACATACTCGTGGACACCGTTTTCAATTAGCTCACCAGTACAGTTCACTGGATCTTAGATCTCGATTTTTCTTATTCTGGTGTGTCCGTTTATGGAATTCTTTGCCTGACCCGAAGAGCTCTGAACTCGCTGCCATCCTTCAAATCAGCCCTTCACAGTCATTTAGGCAACATTCTGTACGACTTTGTGGAGTAACATGCATACACACATGTGCTGCTGTTTGCTGCACAATAATATATCCTGCATTTCTGAACAGTGTCAATGGGTACACATTCCAGTCCACTCACAGTTTGTTACAATCATCCAGTAATCTACATCTAAAGTTGACTGGCGTACTCATTTTCCTAGCTACCTTTTTCCTATTCTTCGTTGTATTTTTCTGGTTTGGGAGGTAAGGGTGGCTAACCAGGTGAGTAAACCAGGTGAGTAAACAGTGGTCAGCCCAGCATGCCCTCACTCTGGTGCAAGTGACATCATTGCAGGGGCAGGTGTCATGGGGTGTGACATGCACTGACTGGTGCACTAGTGTCACACTCCCGCTGTGTCGCGGCCCGCCTCACCAGCTGAACACCACTGTACAAGGGCATGGTAGAACTGGTGTTTTGTTTGTTTGCATTGAGTGTTGCACCAGCACCATTGACGATAATGATGTGTCACTATCAGCTTGGCACTGTCCTAATAAAGGTGTCCCTCCATCTCTCACTCAGCTGACAGAAGTTGGAAATGAAAATATGATAACCTAAACTTGCCGAACCCTAACTATAATATAATCCAACCTAATGTAATCTAACCACGCTATTGGTCAGAACGGTTTTGAGGAAGACATCAGTGGTGCGTGTCAGCTCAACAAAGTTACATTAGTTAGGTTGTTAGGTTAGGTTAGTTAAATTGGTTTATCATACTTTCATTCCCATATCATGTCAGCAGAGTGAAAAAAGCTGTGAAGCGAGGTGAGCTGGATGGGCGACTACATTAGGACAGTGCTGTCAACTCTTATGCAACTTTTTCTGGTGGTAAAGAAACTGAGAGGCAATCATTGATGGTAAATTTACAGTCATTCTTCATATTTTCACTTCAGGATGAAACTATTTTTTTTCGTGGTAGTTTTGGACCTGTATTGAATGAATCTGCACTTTGTTTTTGTAGCAAATCAGTACTTTTTTATATTCTGTTTTTATCCCAAAAAACATTTTCTCTTCCCTCAGAAACTATTGTATTGTGATGAAAATGAAAAAAAAGATTAATGCAAAACAGACCAAAATGTACCAGAAAATAATTTCATTATCACAAAGTACCACAAAACTAACAGTTGAAAAATTCTGACTGGTCACCGCTGCCCAAGCCAACCTGTGGAAACTTATCTGTTTGACCAAAACTAACCTAACCCTAACTTTTATCTTTCATTAACCTAATCTAATCTAGCTAACATAACCTAACGGAATCAACATACACCACTGATAATGTCTTCCTCAGAACAAATTAACTTTTTTTTTAATCCAATTAAACTGATACACTCTATCCTTGTTTTTCCAGACTAAAAGGAGCAGGCACCAGTCTGAACAACACAAATGGGTCCTTTGCCAAACATGGTCATTTGTCTCATTAAACTTTTTAGTCTATTTTGGTTTCCCTGACCAACTAAACCCTCCCAAAAAATTAATCTAAGCTAACCTAACCCTAAAACTAACCTAACAATAATAGCCAAAAGTATGAAATAAATAAATAGACAAAAGTACAGTGAGTATACTAGCACAACATGCAGCTATGTCATGTGATGCGGGCTGTGTCTGCATTGCTGGCTTCACCCTGCACAGTAACATTAAAAGTCTGTGTTGATTGCAGAATTACCATAGCCACCCATCATTCCTCTTGAAATTTTCTATATCAGTCTTCTGTGCCAGCTTCCTGGCTGCTGCAAGGCTTTCAATGCCATGGACATTGATCCACACTGCACATATTTTATAACTGTGGCATCTAATACAGCATCTTTTCCAATCTTTACATTTTTCCTTGGTGCATCTTTACCACTATTATTTGATGATGCATCCACACAGTACTTGGCAGAATATTCTTCCAGCATATTTTTGATTTTCTAATGTCTGACACCTTTTGCGTGGCTACACCGTACTAATCACAAACACTCATAACTGTAGCTCCTTTCTCAAATTTTCTTAACAATTCCAGCTTTTAAACCACAGTTAGGATCACTAGCTTATGCTTAACACCCTTAGGAAGCATACCGCCCACTGCCATCCATTGACCATTTCTTGCAGTATGCGAGGTGCACTGTTTTAATTAATTTGTTTACTGTCCAGACTCAAATTATTAAATTGTTATCTGGATACTGTCTGGATAAACAAGGGTCAAGTGTATATCCAAAGTAAACTAGTCTACCCTGATTAGCAATGCTAAGAAATTAATATGAAGATGATAACTTATTTCTCTTCGTAAAATCTGGTGATACAATAGAAATAATTGAGGTGACACTCGGGCCGGACAGACGTCTGCCATAGACATTCAGCTCCACCTATTTCTCTCCACAAATCACTCTGATTTACTAGATTTATTTATGTATTATTTTTTATTGGTGGCTGTATGCTCAAACAGTCACTGTGACTGATTTCACGCATGTGCAAATAATGACAAAGCGCACACACAAATGAACACACCGAGCAGTGTTCCTCAGTGAGTCGGTGCCTGTCAGTCCATCGTATGCTTGGGTGTCACAGCATGTTAGCTAGTTCCTCCCTGAAAATTTGAACTCTTTATAAATTGTTGTCAACGATATACATAATGTATGGGTTCAAATTATTCAGAATGTGAAGCTTTGTATGATAAGGGTAAGAAAAGGCATCTTGAATATGATGAAAGACTGTAAAAACACCTTACTTACTTTCTAGGTAGCTATACTTTCCCCTAAGTTAAGTACTGCCTCCCAGCCTCACCACCCCACTCGTCCCAGCTGCAGGCCATGGCCAGCCCAGGTGCTGCACCTCACACTGACCACTGCATACTCTAGTTAGGGAGGAGACCAGAGAGATGTTTTATTTGTCATTAATTACAGCCATGCCAACATAATGTAATGGTTATCAGTCAATCACCTGTCCACCAATACTACTCATCTCCTCACAGCAGGGTTCTCAACCTTTTTAATCTTATGTACCCCTTGAAGTCTTTCAGTATTGGTCACGTACCCCTTACCCACAATGCAGTGTCAGGAAGGGTAGAAATCAATGTATGGTTTATTGACGTAGTTTATTAAGTTTAAAGTGTGTCATATATGCGGAGTAGACAAAATTTTCAATGAACATAAGTAGACTGTGTCACTATGAGGTAGTGTCGGTAGGAACTAGTACTTCACAGGGAAACACTGTGTGACTGGCTGTTAGCATACAAAACTTTTACTGAAACGGAACTATATTAGACAGTTTTCGATCATTGAGGCAGTGAACTAATGTTGCTTGCAGCTAGGTGCAACTTGTAACTAGTAACAGTGATAGGTAAGTCACTGTGTGAATAGTATATAAAGATAATAAATCAGAACTAAATATTATAGGTTTGTAAGGTTGCGTGGCAACTGTAATCCAAGAGAGCTTTCTCTCAAGTGACAAAACTCCAAGGGTTTCCTTGTTGATGTTGTTAATGTGTCCTAGGTTCTAGTGGAGGACACATCTAGCCTAGTACATGTAGGCCACTTTAAATACTACAAACAGGTTTGCAGTTATTCATAACTGAAGTATTTTGAGAAACTTGCCATATACCCCAAAATTCCTCTCGCATACCCCAGGTAGAGAACCCCTGCCTTACAGGATACTGCAATAAATGATTACCTGTTGGCTCAGATTGTGTGATGCTGAAATTGTGAGGTATTCATTCTTCATTTGTACAAGTTTTGTGGCATTATCATGTAAGGTGATTAGTAATATTCACCAATAAGTTGCAGAAGACTGACCCCTAATATGGTAAGAACTCATGGTAAAAACTATATCTGTTTAAGGTGTTGATGTAACTTTATTCCTTTTTGTTTTAATCTGTCTTTTTTTCTCGGCAGGACACTGACTCGCAGCAAGCACACCAGGCCAGGCATCAGCTGAGGACATCTACCATGAGGCAGTGGCTACAAGAAACAGGAATTACTTAAACACAACCAGATCAAGAGGTTGTGTAGACAGCGCAGAACCACCAAAATGCCTTGAGAGTCTGAAAAGTTACCAAACACCAGCTGGATATGATGGTGTGAATTGGAGAGGGCTTGATTCAGGAGTGAGGGAGAGTAGCGATGATGGCCAGCCTTATTGATGCAGGAGGAGAGGAGGGAGCGAGATGTGTGCCTCCTGTGTTCACCGAGGACTTTGATCGGAGGTAAGTTGGGTGTGTTGTGCTTGTTTGGGATTATTTGCATGTTTATTTAAGAAATTAGTATGGCATTTAGTTTTTTCTTATTTATTTGTTTCACTGATATTTGACGACCTTATTTCTTGTTCTGCACTCACCTTCAGACTGGCTAGAAATGGCAGAATCTCTTCTTTATTCATATTCTTTTTTTGGTGATTTTAAAGATTTTGCACATTACTTTTAGCTCAGTGAAACATTGCATATTACTGTAAAAGGATAAGGCCTGTACAGCATGCAATGACAGACTATTAAAGGTACAGTGTGTGCTTGTCACTAGATGAGATATTTTTATGTGGTCAGTAAAGTAACCAATTTATAGTCTCGAACTGATAATTTATAAGTCAAATATAGAATGACTATGGCTTTAACTTTTATTGTTATAGTAATGTGGAGCCTTTGTAATTTCAGCGTTGAGAATAAGATGTTGAAAGAAGTTGAAGGGATGTTGTTGGTGTTGACTTGATTTTCTTTACAGTAAAATGTAGAGTTATTATGTTCAGTAGTGAGAATGAGCAAGAAATTAAGGGAGCTGTTATCCTTATTGGTGATGACTTGTTGTTCTTTCCACTCTGAGGGCATTTGCATGCGGCCTGTGTGATGAATGGAGTGCCTTGTGGTATTAGGCCTGGCCAGTGGAGTGTGGGGGATGTATTTAGTGTGCAGAGCAAGATATGTTGATGTGAGTCTGTAATTGGTGAGAGAGGTATGACAAGGGTGAAGTAAGCAACACAGGATCATTAGTTGGGATAGAACAAGAAATAATGGACTCAAGCTGGAAATGGTAGATTGAGAGAAAAAAAAATAGTAAAGAGTTGGTTATCTAGTAGTGGTGGATGAATGAGAGAAAAAAAATAGTAAAGAATTGGTTATCTAGTAGTGGTGGATGAATAGAGTGGACTTGGTAATCAGGTGAATCAGTGGTGGGTGATTAGGGAGCTTTAAATCAGATTAGACTGATTATGTGGATGATAGGTGGAAAGGGGTAGGACTGGTTACTTTATCTTGAAATAGCCAGTTTTGATTATTTACTGCACTACGAAAACAGACAGACTGAATTTCATGCCTGTGGTTCTCTTGCAGCAGAATTAATCGTCTTTCTCCTCTGCCTTTCAGCTGAAGCTTCTCATGTCCCTGTGCTGGAGACGAGACTGCTGTGAAGGTGTTAGCCGTGGTTTGGACCTTCATCTCCGCTGTAAGTAAACCTTGGACTCACGACTGGGATGGAGCAGTAGGATTTAGGGTGCGAGGTCAGTTTGGATCAGCCAGCAGGTGTCACAATGTTTAGAACAGACTTATTTAATTTCATGCCTGTGGTTCTCTTGCTGCAGAATTAATTAATTGTCTTTCTCCTCTGCCTTTCAGCTGGAGCTTCTCATGTCCCTGTGCTGGAGACGAGACTGCTGTGAAGGTGTTAGCTGTGGCTTGGACCTTCATCCCTGTAAGTAAACCTTGGATTCTCCTCTGACCTGCACTTGTATGTTGTTCTAGACTCAGACTGGGATGGAGCAGTAGGATTTAGGGTGTAAGGTCAGTTTGGATCAGTTGTTCTAGACTCAGACTGGAAGCAGTAGGATATAGTGTGTGGGTCAACATGGGTCAATCTTTGTTTGTTCTGGAAGCAGTAGGGTGTGGGTCAACATGGGTCAGTGTCCTTGCATCATAGAGTAGGAAGTGAAATAATGAAAGCAAGCAGTAGGTAGATTCCTTGCATCATAGAGTAGGAAGTGAAATAATGAAAGCAAGCAGTAGGTAGATGTATGTTAATAAAGATGCAGATATTACACAAGTGCAGTGCACTGTGTGTTGGTGATGGCTGCAGTATGGAGGAAGCAGAATACTGCAGTTTTCTTAAAGATTTATTAAGATTTTATTAAGGAAGTAAATATAGAACACAAAATCTTTATTTAACCTATTGTTCTCTTGACATGAAATAAGAGAACAACAAAATCTTTATTTAACCTATTGTTCTCTTGACAGATTGAAATAAACGAGGTGGTGGAAGAGCAATATATCTGCAGAAGGCACAGCCAGCTCTGTAGTGTCCCTGCAGCAGATGGAGCATCTCACTGTGTGGATCCAAGACAATGCAGGAGCAGAAAAATAGCAATGATATCCAAGAAGATATAAGAAGAGAAGAAAGTTTCCTAGGAAAAAGTAGAGAACCAGAAGATAGCATGGGTAGAACACAGACCGTCACATGGAGATACACATCAAGTGGTTAAGGCCAGAGCTGCCCTCCTTGTCAGAGGCATGATGCTAAAGGTGACACCACTGCCTCACTAAAACACAACTGTCCACTACAGCTGCAGCAGCATAGCAGCTCCTTTTGCCACACCATGCCAATGGGGTCTTGTATTCACTGCTTCACTATCTTACTTCCTCAGCCAGCAATATTTTCACTGGTCTTGGTAATTGCTTGTGTATCTCTTTTTCACCCTTGTTCCTTGCCTGTATCAGTCACTGGAAATTGCTTGTGTATCTCGCCTCTCTATCTTTATCAGTCACTGGAAAGTCCTGGATTTTGATATTATTGTTCTTGGTATCTTCTCTTGACTCAGCCTGCAAAGTCCATGACTTCCCAGTTACTGATAGAGAGGCAAGAGAGGCAGGAGACAACAAGAGACAAGGGTGAATGAGAGCTACACAAACAAGTACCTGTCGACAGGTGAAGGTATTGCAGGCTGTGGAAGCAAGATAGTGCAAGAGCACAAGAGGCCAGTGGCAGTCTACCTCATTCCATCCATCATTACTATAAAGCCTACACATACAGGGCAGCAGTCCCTGTATGAACAGGTCTACCTCAGGTGATTCCACCTATCATTACTATAAGGCATACACATACATGGTAGCAGTCCTTGTATGAATAAGTCTACCTTATTCCACCTATCATTACTATGAGGCCTACACATACATGGCAGCAGTCCCTCCACCTATCATTACTATGAGGCCTACACATACATGGCAGCAGTCCTTGTATGAACAGGTCTACCTCATTTGTCTAATATAAAAAAAAAAATCATGAATATATGAACATAATAGTAGTATTTTGAAAGCATTTACATTGCATAATGTCTTGTTAGTAAATAAGAGTTCTAAAACAGTGGTTCTTAAACTGGGGTATGAGATATTGTAGCCAGTGCAATGAATGGTACCGTATATTTGCCATGAGAAAGCAAAACATATTTTCCTAATTTTTCTCTCACTAACACTAACTTAAAAGATTGACCTAATTTTTCATTTTTCTCTTAGTGAAACACTAACTTAATCTTTTGAGACAATTATAGTAAAAGAAAAATTAGGAAAATATGTTTTGCTTTCTCATGGTAATATACGGTACCAAAGCACTGGCTACAATGTCTCGTACCGCAAACACTATCACTAATCCTTCTCATATCTTTGTGTAGTATTTACATTGGAGGGGATAGGAATTTTACCGAGATATCAAGGGGTATAGGCTGAAGAAGGTTAAGAAGAACCACTGTTCTAAAGATATTTTCATTGCAAAAGTTCAAAAGTCTAGAAGGAACTATCAACTCTGTAAAGTATTGTAAAAACAAAACAGACCCTATCATTCTGGGACCACATTCTACACAGTTAGCCTCAGGTCTCGCTGAATGCCTGACGGTCACTCCACTGTTCATTTTTAGGCTCATTATTTGTCAACTTTCTATACATATAGAAAAAAAATAGCTCCTTAACATAATTTTCTGCAGTTGGAGATAATTGACATTACTACTGTCAGGCATAATCTTCTTCTGTTTTGTCATGTTTCTTTAAGATAAGATGTACACATATTATTGTCAAAGAACATGACAAACAGGAGTCGAGATTATGCCTGACACATGCGGGGCAAAGTTTGTTTTTGGTTAACTGATTGTACCCGTCTCAGCAATTATCTATAATGGTAAATTACTGCATTGAAGAAGGATTACTTAATCATTATGGACATTTATCATTAATTCATAAAAACAGTCGGAGATCATGCTGTGGTACATACAACTAAGTTCCCCCCATGTCAGGTACATACAACTAAGTTCCCCCCATGCTGACATAAGTCTTAAAATGGCAGTTGGCGGCACGACAACAGGGCACAAGAGTCATCAGGTTAGAGCCTGTCTAAAATGCACCAATTTGTCTCGCTACTATCATGTCATTAGCTACGACAGTTTGTAGAATCCGGCCCCTGAAATCTTTTGCAGAACAGTAACACCAAAGCTTTAAAAAGTTGAGAAACTTACTATTTAATTAGTCTAAATATTCTCACTTTAAAATGTATATAGACCTAATTACACATTTTTTTTCCCTTAAATGAAAGACATTGACATCAAGGAATGACTGGTGCACTTGCCCACAAAGCTACACACACCTTGTTGCAGTGTTGGCTGCAGGAAGAAGTGCAATGGACAAATGAATTGATTCATGTCTGTACAAACTGGACTTTTAAGACTGACATGCTAATAAACAGAGACCTTTAAACAAATCTTAGAATATTCTAAGTAACTTTTTATATATTATAAATTTCATAAACCATTACTCCTTATAGCTAATTATATGTAATGAAGTGATTTGATGCACAATGTTAAGTTGTGAAATCTATGAATGATGACATAATCCTTCGGTTAAAACTGTATGTACTACCTTCCACAAAAAAGGAACCATGAACCAATAATGCTGTGAATGTTGAAGCATCCTCCATCCTTGCCCCTTTCTGTCTTGCACTCTGCACACACGTTTATGAAAGCAGTGTGCTGTGTGCCACTGGACCTCCAAAAACCTGCAACAAAAAGAAAGGAGTCTATAAAAGTTGATATTTAGCAATCATTTACCTTCATGTCGTCTTAAAATTGTCAAAACTGCTCACTTGTAATCACATTTGTGGTATAGGAAGGTATATAAAAAATACCCCAGCCAAGCAAAGCCACACTATTTGCAACTGTCAAAATAACTACTACTTGACAACATGCTTACCTTACTTGGAGTGCAGCAAAGTGTGTGCCACTCCCTTTCTTGAAACTCTGGAGTACCTTCATATGTTCAATAAGTGCTGGGCAGGGATACAAAGAGGCGCTTCCCTTGATGCCACGCCACCAGTGCAGCACATCCTGTCGGGAAAAAGCAAACCCTCACTTCACTACCAACACCCAGGGAATATGTATCGGTGTAATTTTTTCGTATTGAATCAAAATGTATAAGCAGGTTTCAGAATACATACCGGCAATATCGATACTGGCTTTTTTTTTGTTGATACCGTACATCTCTACTCGGTGTGACTGAGTAGTGCGTCTGGAAAGGATTTCTCATCTTTGCATGAGTAGTAGAGGGGAACATGATCTTCCAAGGAGATACAATCTGTGACTTACTGGGAAACAAGGAGAGCAGGCAAAACGTGTGTATTAATATTGGGACATTGAAAAAAAAAAAAAAAAAAAAAAAATACTGAAACAAAAAAAATTAGTGGTATATTGAAAACAAAATTACCAGTGAAGTGGTGTATCGAAATGATTCCAATACCAGTAATACCGAAGCTAAAATACTGGTATTTTGGTATATGCACCTAGTTTCGGTGCACATTCCTAGCTTTGAACTAATTTGATCTGAATACTTGTCAAGAATCCATGACATACGTGCCTTATGAAGCCTCGTGCGAAGGTAAGGCTGGCGATGAGAAAGGTGGAGTTAGGGAGGCAGCGGCGTAGTGGATAAGGTGGTGAGCGTCGGATTGGGCAGACATACATGCGTAAGTTTGAATCCCACCACGTACCACCTTGAAACTTCGTCATTTATTGAGTGGTTTAAAGTTACATACCTACAAGTCACCATGATACCCAGGTTCTAGGTGGTTACACCAAAGATGAACTTGGGTGGTGATATGGGTCCTAATATGGGTAACACTATAAATAAAATTGCCTGCTTCACTAATGGGTGGAAGCTAAACAGCGCTTCTTTACATACTCCAAATGGACCTACAGGTGCCATAGGCCATAGCGTTAAAAAATAATCAATAAATTAAAAAAAAAAATGGTGCAAAGAGAAGATGCTTTACTTGTTTGAATGTTTTGGAATGACTACTTAGGACAACTGTGTTTGTATTCAGTTCAAGAGTTAATAGCTATGAATGTTTTCTTCTAACTTTTGATATCTAGACTGCTTGAGACAACTGTACATAATTTTACAGGCGCATTTCCATTAAATTAACCAAGAGTTGGACATGAATGCTTTTACTTCAACTCTTAAAATCATGAAATCACTACTGCATAACCATATATGTACTAGAATTATGAAATTACTGTCCCACATAACAATATTTGTATATTACCATTCGTATTTCATTCACCAAGACACAAGAAGTCCAAATGAGTGTCTTCTCTTCTCGGCCGTGTTGCCTGCGGTCAGGAGTCTTGTGGCCTCCATGGGCAACAGAAAATGTCACTCCATCTGAAAATATAATAAAATTGTAAGATTGTGTATCCTTAACATTTTCCCTTTATCCTAAAGTGAAATGGAATCAAATGCTGAATTCACACACTCAGATTTATTGTTTGAAGTACTTGACAGTAGCAGTCAATAACAAAATTCTACCAGTGCATGGCCTGAGAGAGAGAGAGAGAGAGAGAGAGAGAGAGAGACAGACAGAGACAGACAGACATACAGAAACTGACAAACAGTGACAGACATACAGAAAGAGAGACAGACAGACAGATACAGATACAGAAACAGTGAGAGACAAACAAAGACAGATACAGAAACAGAGCGAGACACAGACAGAAACGGAGACAGACAGACAGAAACAGAGGGAGACACAGAAACAGAGCGAGACAGAGACAAACAGCGAGACAGACAGAGACAAACAGAGCGAGACAGACAGAGACAAACCGAGCGAGACAGACAGAGGCAAACAGAGAGAGAGACAGACAGATACAGAAACAGAGACAGACAGACAGATACAGAAACAGAGACAGACAGACAGACAGAGACAGATACAGAAACAGAAACAGAAACAGACAGACAGACAGACAGACAGACACAAACAGAGAGAAGAGATGACCACTGGCCACACCTTTCTAAACACCACTTCATGTCCACCTCTGCACTCCCTTCTAGTTTCTATATTTCTCACCCCAGTCCATATCACCCATCTAACCCCCCCATCCTTTTATCCCCTCTTCTCTCCCTCTTCCCCCATACACGCAGCGACTATCGTGTGAAATTCCCTTATCAATCTATCCTGCCTGACACGGAGGAAGGGGACGGGCTTGCTCAGAGAACGCAACCCTCAACTTTACAACCTCCTGCTTCCTTAGCTGAGGTTTGCGTGAACAGGCGTCGCAATCCGTGAGTCAACGAACCCTACCTTTCGTTATCCCCCTCCCTCTCTCTCTCTCTCTTGGCGGCAGACATAAGCAATCAATACACGTGATGTGAGAGCCAGACAACTTCGCAGCCAGACACGCCTTAGTTTAGTCCGCGCCCCGTCTCGTCTCGTCTCGTCTCGGTTCTTCTCGTCTCGTCTTGCCTCGTCTCAGCTCTTCTCTCCTCTCTCCTTCTCTTCCCTTTCCTTTCCCTTCCCTTCCCCGGGACTCCGACTGCTGTTCCTCCCATCATTTATCTAACTAGATCTCGTCTGTTTATCTATCCACTTATCTATCTATATCTGTCTGCCCATATCTGTCTTTGTCTATCTGTATATCTGACCATCTAACCTTTGTCTATTCGTCTACGTCTGCTTACAATATCAATCTATCTGGATATCCCACCATCCATTAGTCCATCTGTCTATTAATACGTCTATCTATCTATCTATCTATTCATCCACGTGTTACCTTGCGCAGAACAAACAACTAAAAGGATAGGTATGTACGTACATGTCGCACAGTCACACATCACGTCTCAATCACAACCACCCACAGAAAATGAAATGAAAAAGTTAATGGGCCACGTCAACTGCAGCTCTGATCCAGTGTGTGTGTAATTCACCTCGGTCGTCTGCTGGTCACCCAGCCAGTCTTCCCCATTACGGAGCGAGCTCAGAGCTCATAGACCGATCTTCGGGTAGGACTGAGACCACATCAACACACAACACACACCGGGAAAGCGAGGCCACAACCCCTCGAGTTACATCCCGTACCTATTTACTGCTAGGTGAACAGGGACTTGACATTAAGAGGCTTGCCCATTTGCCTCGCTGCGCCGGGATTCGAACCCGGCCCTCTCGATTGTGAGTCAAGCGTGCTAACCACTACACTACGCGGTGTGTGTGTGTGTGTGTGTGTGTGTGTGTGTGTGTGTGTGTGTGTGTGTGTGTGTGTGTGGTGGGGGTATGGGGGACGCGAGAGACATGTATTAAGAACTCATGAAAGCTGTCTGGCAATGCTGAGGAAGAAGTGGGAAAGAAGGTGGATTGGGGGAGGAGGAGGAGGAGGAGGAGGAGGAGGAGGAGGAGGAGGAGGAGGAGGAGGAGGAGGAGGAGGGAGGAGGGAGGAGGAGGAGGAGGAGGAGAGAGAGAGAGAGAGAGAGAGGGCGGGGGAGTGAGCAATGAGTAAGGAATTAAGAGGGAGGGAACGCGCTCGAGGGAATAATGGAAGTGAAGGAAAGGAAGAGGGCCGAGAGAAAGAAAGGAGTAAAGAGGGAGGAAGAGAGGAGAGACTGGGAGAAATAACTGAAAAATGAAAGGAGAAAGCAGGAGAGAGGAGAGAAAAAGAAAGAAGGAAGAGCTAGACAGGCCTGGAGGAATGGGAGAGAGTGAAGGAGGGAGGGTGAGAGGAAGAAAAACAAGGTACATTTGAAACATTTTGAAGCATTTTATTATCCCATACAACTAAATATTACATATATGTATATAATCACAAAATACTCATTCATATTTGGGAGGCTTTACTGTTTGGGCAACAAACAAAAAAAAAATAAATAAAAGGAAAAAAAGGAACACGGAGGAGGAAGAGGAGGAAGGAAGTAATAATGGTAGGGGAAAGTAGGAGGGAGAGAATGCGAAGCCCTGGAGGAAATTAAACCACCAATAACAAGTTTCTAGTAATAAGTTGATCAGTGGACGAGGCTCCTCTCCCCACCTCATCCCCCCTGAAGTCTTTAGGTCACATCGGGTTTAGGGTTGAAGGGTTTAAGAGAACATGTGAACATGATGTGCTGGAATTACCTGTGACCTGAATCTTCTACTGTTAGGTAAAGTTGATATTCTTATTACGTACTGTCAACCTATTGATCATAAAAAGTGGTCCAGTTTATATATATTATTTTGCTGTTAGATACGTTGCTTATTATCCAGCTATACGGCCATTAACAGCGGAATTAGCTATTGCTTTCACGGTCGTTTGACCCACTCTGGTTTTCATGTCCACATATACCAGCAATTGTATTAAATAATATTAATGTATCATATGTATGTACATACTGACGTATGTAACTATTATACCTATACGTATGTAATTACAATAGGGAAAAAAAAATCAAAGGTGGAAGGCTGATGGTGTGAATAGGGGTGAAGAGGGAAGCGGGGAAGAGGGTCATGCGATACTGGGGTAGAGAAGGAGTGGTCTGGGGGTTCTTCAGGGTGGTGGTGGTGGTGGAGGGGTTAGACGAGTACCCCACACTCGTCCGATTCTGTATAACACCTTTGATATGATGACTGGATTAAGCGTAATATCACTCAGTAAACTCCTCACATAACACATATAGCACTGTGGTATGTTAACCATAAATCACGAACGGATGTTCAAGGTAGTGTGTTGAAATATCATACTCATCCAACGATTCGTTTAGAAGATATCTGCAAAAAACACCGTTTGTCCACCGCTGAAATGTATAGTAAACCAATCTAACCTCTCCTAACTTAACCTAACCGTACACCACCGCTCTTCACACTCGGGTAGCTACTTACTGTCTGCAGGGGAAAGTGTTCACGACGCCGAAGAAGTACTGTGGTGTCCTTCCTATCCTCTCCTCACTCCTCCAAGGGTGTCGCCTCCTACCACCTTCTTCTTCCACTTCCCGACACGTCACCGATGCGAGGAACCCACTAACTGAACCGGCTTCTGCGCACACGTCACTCCCTACACAAACAACGAAGCAGCGAGTCGACTCTTCTGAAACACTTCATTCAAAAGATCCTAATTCACAGGTTTTTAAGTGTTATTTTCTATGGTCTTAGTGATAGATTAACTGAATTTCTATGTTATTAATTGGATGAACACTTGAGAACCTGGTCTGTCATCTATAACGCCTTTGAGAACAGTCGTTGTGGGAGCAAAGTGTTTCAGACGGCTCAGCTTCAGACTCGCCACAACTTGCCTTGGTACACTTCATAACTCTCGCTTAGAATAGATTTGTATGAATAATTGTATACAGTTTTCTGTCAGGGATAATGAATGGCTGGGTAGTATGCGTCACAGATGTATGTTCTCTGTAAAGATGCATAACATGTGGACGCCAGGCAGGTTCTGATGCTGCTGACAACTACCAATAATGTTACTGCTATTGTTATTGTTATCAATTACTAGAGTTTGATATGATTTAATGACCTCATAACACGGGTACTTCTATCTAATCAACGAGACTAACACAAGCATACAATCTCTCTCTCTCTCTCTCTCTCTCTCTCTCTCTCTCTCTCTCTCTCTCTCTCTCTCTCTCTCTCTCTCTTCTATCTTCCTCAATGACACTTACTTTCACTTCTTTCCTTTCATTCCATCTGTTCTTATTCCGCTGTCTTTTATCTAGTTCTGTATTTATCTACGTATCTATTCTCTCTCTCTCTCTCTCTCTCCTTCATAATGTGGTCCAAATCCCACCTGTAGTTTCCTTCTAGTTGCTTTTTCGTGTTCTGATTGACTCACACAGGCAGCTGGCGAGGTGGCGGTTCAGCATTAGGTTCCACATGGGGTTTCTCCAGGCTTTGGGTCCCTACAAACACGTTCCATGGGATTGAGAGGACCACTGCTGCTACCAAGTGCTCCGCCGCTCTCTCCTTCCCTCTCCCCGAGTTACCTATAGATCATGCTGTAGGGAAAGAGAAGGATAAGTCACTGTACTGGTCATGGTTGGAAGAGAGACAGGAGGTTACAATCGTCTTGTTTTTAGTGTTGTTAACCCCTTCAACACTACCTTGAGATTTGTGTACGGTTAGACTATTTCATTGACATTAAGAAGAGTCTATGGAAGTCAGAAGATTAATGGCCACAGTCTTCACTATCTTAATCCTCTACATGAGTTTCCGAAGCTGTATAAAATCACCGAATAATAAGCAGAATGAATATGGAAACGCGTCATTGTACTGAAGGGATTAAGTGGGATTAAAATAGTGAAGACTGTGGCCATTAATCCTCTGACCTTCATAGACCCTTCCTAATGTCAATAAAATGTCTGACTGCACGCAAAACTTGGGTAAAAATGTGTCCTAGTATAAAAGGGATTAATAGTACTGATGGAGGTTGTTGCGTTGTTCAGAGTGATTCAAGGTAAAGTTCAACAAGCTTTATCATGGAAGGCGTAATGGTAATAATAATCGCAGCATGGTTGATGCGAGTACTCACCTTCCCAGCGAGATGTCCGTGGACATGAAAGGCGTCTTCGGATATCTTTCAAAAATATAGGTTATGTTGCCAATATTTTCAAAACTTACAGATAGGAGTAGTTTGGATCGTATAAGATTTTTCTCTAAATATAAAGTAGAAACAACATTAAACTGCAAATACAACTATCAAACTATCCTTAATATCCCATCTAACTGAAACAAGAATATTTTCAAAATAAGGGTTAGGTGACCACTATTTTTCAAAGACCAGAAAGATAAGAAACGTATTCCCTAAGAGTTTTTATGGTATTGACAAAGTAGATATCATGTCAATCTGTCAATAGAAATATATAAAAAACGTATGACTGAAAAGAGACACTTTTGAAAATATATATTGTGTGGCCACTATTTTTCAAAGACCAGAGATGATAAAATTTATCCATAATAGTGCTTTTGCTATTAATAAGGTAGAAAACATGTTAATCTGTCAAGAAGACCATGAAACTGCTCTTAAAAACTGTTACTGAAACAAATATCTTTTAGAAAAACAACTTATGTGGCCAATATTTTTCAGATTCTACAGTTATAAGGAAATTTATTCGTAGAAGCGTTTTTTATTTTGATAAGTTATATATCAATGTAGTCTGTAAATATAACCTTTCAAATTTTCATAAAAACGCATATAACTCAAACAAGAGTAATTTAAAAATATAGGTTATGTTGCCAATATTTTCAAAGAGGACACTGCCTAGTCTGGGTTCCTCATGAATTTCACCATCTTCGCCGCTGTCCTCATCATTCGAATTAAAACCGGCAAAACTCCCCGTCGAGTCTCTAAGCTCGCTCTCAGGTTTTGTGTGAGGAGAGGACGTTCTGCCACACCACTGTCTGACCACCACCACCACCACCACCACCACCACCACGACTAACACCATCACCACCACCACCACCATTACCACCACTACCACCACGATCACCACGACCACCACCATCACCACAACCACCACCACCACCACTACTACCACCATCACCACGACCACCACCACCACTACTACCACCACCACCACCGCCATTACCACCACAACTACTACTACCACCACCATTACTACCACAACCACCACCACCACCACCACCACCAAAGGGTCACTAAACTAGAAATAAAACAACTCGACTCATTAATTTTTTCAACTTTTCTATATTTTTTTTTATGTAGTGAGGAAAAATTGCAATATTAATAATAATACACAAGACACCCAGGATGATTGATTGCTACTTGTAGAATGAATGAGAGGAAAAAAATAATAATGAATGATGAATACTAGAAAAAAAAAAGTTTATAAAGGTTTTCTGTTCCCCTACGTGGCTGCCAGCGTTCACCTGTCCACTTGTCTGTCTGTCTGTATGTATGTATGTATGTCTGTCTCACCTGTCGCTACGTACCTGTACATTATGCAACGCTATTCATTACGTTAGACTGCATCACTGACATTCATTATTTTGCATTACGGTACAAAAAATAATACGTAATCTTGAGCAAAACATTACAGTACATTTCGTCGGTTGCCTCCAAAATACTGATATTCATTAAGATTGATAAGGAAGGCGGCGAGGCTTGAAAAAAAAAAAAAAGTGCCTTCGTCTATCCTTGTAAAAAAAAAAAAGTACCAGTAGAATCTTGAAATATATATGCTAAAAATACTCTAAAAAAACACCGGTATCTTCGTCTATCCTTGGAAAAAAAAAGTGCCAGTAGAATTATGACTAATGCACATGTTAAAAATACTCTTGAAAAAACGCGTTAAAAAAAAAAAAAAAAAAAAACTGCATCTTTATCTATCCTTGGAAAAAAAGTACCGATAGAATGCTGAATCACACATGTTAGAAAATACTCTTGAGGAAAAAAAAAAAAAACAAAAACGTCACCATAGAAAAAAAAAAAAAAAAAAAAAAATCGAAACACACAACAATAAAACAAAAATCAAATTGTGGAAATAAAAAATCCACACAACATATGCAGTCATGAAAACACAATAGTAATAATAACAATAATAATAATAAATGAATAACAATTAGCATCAGACAAAAATTGAGACATACCCACAATACCAACCCAAAAAATACACAAACAGCTGCTTAACATTTTCTTTTCTACAATTATTTCAAGTATTAATTTTGATATGAATGCGCAGCGATTGTTTACATTCCTCTCAGACTAACATACGTAAAACAAACTAAACAAACTAATGAAACAAAAGGTGGAAGCCGTCCATTACCGAAGAGGAGACAGAGAGAGAGAGAGAGAGAGAGAGAGAGAGAGAGAGAGAGAGAGAGAGAGAGAGAGAGAGAGAGAGAGAACACGACGAAAAGAGGAAAGGAAAAGAAGGAAGCGCGTGAACAATTGATATTAAAATGGCGCGAGATGATTCAGTGAGAGAAATGGAAGGAAAGATGAAGGTAGAGAGGAGAAAAGCAAAGAAAGAAGGCGAATGGAAGGAAAAGGAGAGTAAAATAACAAAAGAAAGAAAGAAATGAAGGAGGAGAAAATCAAGAAGGCAAGGAAGGAAAAGAGGAAAGAGCGAATGAGTGGAAATGAGATAGATAGATGCAAAAATGTGGCATGATGGCAGAGGAAGAGAAAAGTAAAGAAACGTAGAGTAAGATAACAAAGAAAGAAATGGAATCAACGAGGAGAGAAAATCGAGAAGGGGAGGAAGGAAAAGAGGGAAGAGAAAATGAGTGGAAAAGAGATACTATAGGTACAAAAACGTGGCAAGATACAATAAATTTAGGAAGTCTGTATTATCGTACATCATGAACACAATGCAACAACAACAACAACACCGTATCACTCATTATGATAAGTCTTGTTCTTCTTCACCTGGCTTTCTCCTTCGCTTTTTTTTTTTTTTCTATATATATATTTTTTCTTCTTTACAAACTACTACGAACTCACAAAGCAACTTACTATTATTATTAACATTATCATTATTATTATTCCTAGGATTATTTCTATTATTATCATTAATTTACACATGTATATAAATCAAGTATATCACCGAGGCAGACTGTGACAGCGTGCGATGGAGAGGAAGAGGAAGAAGAAGAGGAAGAGGGAGAGGAAGAGGGAGAGGAAGGAAAGAGAGGAGGAGGAGAGGAAGAGAAAGAAAGAAAGAGAGAGGAGGAGGGAGAGGGAGAGGAAGAGGAAGAGGAAGAGAAAGAGGAAGAAGAAAAAAATGAAGGGAAAGAGGAAGAGGAAGAGGGAGAAGAGCACATTATTTCTTCTCACTTCATGGCAATATTAAAAAAAAAATCGATTCTAAACAAGAAAAAAAAAAATCTCTGAGGAAAAGGAACCTAAAGAAAAAAAAAAGACTAATTTCTGAATGTCTAGTTTAATTGATGAAAAGAAAATGGCAAGCGATATCAGTGAGTAAATTAAACTTTTCTGAATGTAATAAACTTTCTCTCTCTCTCTCCTTTTTTGCGGTTAGGAACTTGACTATTGTGCCGTAAAATACAAATAAACAAACAATAATCATCTTTAATAAACTTCAACAATAATAACTTTTCCTAAATAAAAAAAAAGAAAAATAGAATAAATAAAAAAAAAAGTGAAATAAAAAGATGAACCTTGGATAAAAAAAAAAAAAAAAAAAAAAAAAGAGCTCTGGATGTACATAAACAAACAACAAGCTACGCCAGGGAGGGAGACTGGATCACCTCACCATTACATTACACAACGAAACAAACAGACACGACCTCAAACAATAAAAAAAAGAAATAATTACTATAAAAAAGCTATATGTACTCTTACTCTAGCCATGAGAGAGAGAGAGAGAGAGAGAGAGAGAGAGAGAGAGAGAGAGAGAGAGAGAGAGTAAAGGAGCTGTAGTAGATATGGATGGAGGAGGAGGAGGAGGAGGAGGAGGAGGAAAGGAGTATAGTTTAGTTTATCACATGGAAACAAATGATTCAGTAAAATACATGATTCTCCTGCCTAACACATACACGGCGACCTGCGACACGGTGCTGCCCTTCGTGGTGGTGGTGGTGATGGTGGTGGTGTTAGGAGGCGAAGCTCTCGAGAGGATGAGGAACTGGAGGAAGGTATGAAAGAAAGAGAAGCGAAGAGAGGAGAGAGTGGATACGAATATAGAGATGAAGGGGGAAAAAGGGAAGATGTGGCAAGGAATGGAAATATGGAAGGAAACAGGGAACAGGGAAAGGAAAAGAAAGGAGAGAGGAAATGAACATGAGAGGTAAAGGAGTGATGGAATGGAAGGAAAAAAAAAGAAGGATGAGACGAGGGATGGGAGTGAACAGATACGAAATAAACTTTTCCTTTTCTAGTGGTGAAGGAAAGATGAAAAACTACAGTCCCTTTATTTATGAGAACGTGCAGCTGTAACATCTTTCCTACACACACACACACACACAAGGGAGGCAGCCGGGTCAGAAGTACAGGTCACGCTCCCACCACACGCTCGTTTCTCTCTACAAAAATACTCCTGCTACTCTCAATAGTATCGAATCCCGAGCCACTGCTTCGAGACAGTTAGGGAGGTGCGGCGCAAACCAGCAGGCACTAGGAGGTGGGAGGGAGGCAGCGCGTTGCTCCGCTTCTCCCTGACACCTTCTCAAGACGTGCAGGAGTTATTGAATGGCTGCCCTGTGAGCCTCGGGGTAACTCGTACACAGCTTGTTATAGAGGTGGAGGAGCGATTCACGTTAAGATCACTAGTGATTAAATAGTATACATAATTTCACCTCTATCTACGGATCTTTAGTAGTGTGAAGAATAGTTTTGATACAAGAAATTGCAGCTTTTTCATCTCGCTTTCCTCCTCCAGTGTCTGTCTGCCTGTCTGTGTGCCGCGCCTCCTGTCTAGCCTTAACAGCGCTGTGGGCTTCCCTCCCTGTCACGCTTCACGTCTTAAAAAAGTTAAAATTCAATACTCGATTAAGTACTATCACATGCAAGACTGCGCCGCGCCGCCCCGCCACCACGACGGGGCCGCGGCGCCGCCACACTGCCTGATCCAGGGCTCCTGCACACACTATGTACACCACAGCCACAACGCCGCCACGCGCCACCAGGAACACGTGTATGCAAGGCGGCGCTGCGTCTGTCAAGGAACGCAATACATGAACAAGAAAAAAGTACACAAACTTTACAATTTAATACACAAACGAAAAATATGAAAAGTTTACAGTTCAATATGGAAGAAAAGAAAAAGTTGAACGCATGACCGAAAAAAAAGTATTTTTATAATTAAAACATGGTTGTATGAAAACAAAATAATACAGTTTACAATGTCCATAACGTTTTAGAGTTACAACTTTTGAACTTGTTTCCATATTAGTGGTCATCTGAATGGACACGTTTGTTACATGCAATGCGGCAACACTTCTAGTCCTGTGCGATGCCACGATACCTTTCCACACACACACACACACACACACACACACACACATCAGTTATACAAATAGCTAATCGCGTCTTAGCTGCTGTGGACACGAGCAGATTGGTGTCCACATTGTCCAGCATGATGAACAAACACGTCAAACAGATGACCAGCAAACACTCAGAATCCTTCGCGGTAACTGAACTGAATCACAAACAACCACCAAAACACGCCACAAAAAAAAAAAAAAAAAAAAAAAAAAGAAGCGTTCCTTCACATAAAAAGAGAGAGAACTTAACTATCCTACATAAAAAAGGACGTATTATTCAAAAAGAATCTATCAAAAAAACATCCTAATAGTAATAGTAGTAGTAGTAGTGGTAGCAGTAGTGTAGTAATAGTAGTAGTCTGTCTTGCCTTACAGTATAGCGTCTCACAGTGATGCGCAACGGTGCCTCTCTCTCTCCCCGCAGTCTTGTATGTAGTGGCACAACGAGCTCACGGAGGAGAGACCAGCAGCCTTGCCTATGTTAGGTTAGGTTAGGTTATGTACAGCAGCTACACGTACGCGAGGAGGTTGGCGTGCCGCACTCAGTCACCCACTCACTTTCACAGACAGACAGATAGACACGCCACCATGCCTCGCTACGGGAAACACACGACGGACTAGCACAGGTTGAGCCGAGGAGGAACCAGCCTTGCAGCGAGTCTTTTTAGGGGGAAAACATGTAATTTCTAGTTTCGCTTAACATTATCCGACCCGGAGCCGCCCCGCAGCCGCCGCCACCCTGGGCAAGGCAACACGACCAAGGCACACGAATTATATAGGGAATTTCGACACAGAGAACGTGGATGGACGTCTTCTGTTAATGCATCGCACTGATTGGAGGATGAGGTGTAGCGCCGCAACACCAGGCCAGGTGCGAGTCACGATAGTCACGGTACGTCCGTGTTATCCGACCCGTGACACTGGCGCCGCGAGTCACGCTCTGCACCGAGGAGCCAATCTGTTCCCGCGCTGATGGAGTGATTGGCTGGCAGACGTTGGCAAGAGGGAAGTCCCGCCGCCTGCAGGGTTTGGATTTGGTCAAGAAGTTACTGTTTTTGAGCAAGAATTTCATTCATTTTCCGTGGTCATTTTGTTCGCCATTCACACTGACACGCCGCGCCACTGTGGCTCTTCGCCTGCTGCCTTCTGGCCGTTCTACACAGACACAATGAATCGATGATTTGGATTTCGAGAGAAAAATAAACTGCAGAAGTGGTTGAGTGTAAAGCAGCCGTCAAGAGGAAGTATATGATGAGTGGTATGCACACTGTACTGTACATGTCGTACACGTGGCGGCGACCTGACTCGAGACTCCCACTGACCTGCCTGGCCTGGCTGATTGGAAGCGTCACAACACGGTCACTAGAGGCGCCCAGCCCGCCTTCCTCACACCACCACTAACGCACACCATGCGCCCCTCGCTACGCGCCTCACCAGGTGAACCATTGAGCACTGGTGTGGCTGCAAGGGATGGAAGAATGAACCTAACGATACAGATCATCAAGAGAACGTTCGCCAGCGCCGCGACAAAGGGAAGGAGAAGCGAAACATGAGCAATGGTTGACTGAATAATTGACTGACTGACTGACTGGTTATCTTCGCCGCAACAACATGATTCCCACTAGAGCCTGTTAGCACTAGTCGAGACAGGACACCGGAACCTTCTAGACAGGAACAGTGCCGTGCGTGTGACGTGCTGGGCGACGCGAGTATGGCACAAAAAGACAGACAGATCCACACGCTTCCTGGGACAAGTCACAACACATCACCCATACGGTCACAGCGCACGTCAAAAAAAAGTCGTAATGCAAAATGATTCACAGCTTTAATCTGAGAATTAACTGTATGTACACATTTACCCTGGATCTCATTGCTGGAATAAGGTAATTCACACCAGAAAAAGAGAGAGAGAGAGAGAGAGAGAGAGAGAGAGAGAGAGAGAGAGAGAGAGAGAGAGAGAGAGAGAGAGTCAAGGCATAATAACGTAACGGATGGCATCAACACATACAAATATCTGAGGAACACCCTTGTATCACCACACAGCCCTAGGGAACACCACAATACCGCTGCCTCACCTCAACACTGCAGCCACACCACAACACCACACTCCTTCACACGACCTGGGCACACACGCACGCACGGTCTCTTCACCTCACGCCCCTGAATGACTGACTGACCGGACAAGACAAGCATTGTAGGAAACGGACGGTTGAGTTAATTTGTAGTTCTTCACGTTTTCTTTGAACTTGTGAGGACTGACGTATATTTTCTTAGAGTTCTTTATTTTTTTTGACATTTTTCTCTATCTACGTGTACTATTTTTGCTTCCCTGGAAGAATTAAGTTATTTATTTTTCTTCTTTCTTTCTGTTCGGTAGGTATGGGAAGGGTGCGCCTGAAAGCTTTATACTATAGAAACTTACATCCGAGTTGGCAAAAAGAAAAAAGAAAAAAAAAAAAAAAAAAAAAAGAGAGAGAAGAGAAGGCTTAATTAATCTTATCCGAGGGTGTTAAAATGTCCTCTTTCCTCCTTCCTAACCTTAGCCAACAGTACTGCCTACACTCGAGTCTCTATGTCATTCCATCACTTCACTTGACAAAAAAAAAAAAAAAAAAAAAAAAAAATTCATGAATAAATATCTTAACATCTCACTCTTCTCCCATTCTTCACTTGCTTTTATCCTTCCTATTTTTTTTTTTCTGTAGTAGTAAATTCCTCCACCGTGGTTTAGTTTGTGTGTATGTGTGTCTAGTCTTAAGGATCAATGAATGGCTGCTACCTGATAAATGGCTACATGGCTACGTACACATCTACGTACGATAGTTGAATTAAAATGAGTATGGAGTTCTATGCCAAAAAAATTCCTCCTTGTATGTTTATATATGCCGGAAAAATGTTAGACTACGCATGTACTTGAAAAAAAAATACCATGTTTATACGTGAAAGTACGTGGCTGTGGTGAAAAGCTACATGTCAACATCTAAAAGTGAAAAAAAGGAGAAAAAAAAATAGCGGAATACTGACATTTATAAAGACTATAGAGGAATACCTGTATCGTAAACACTGCATTCTTATCGTACATCAAAACAAAAGAAAAAAAAAAAAAGTAAAATCAAAACAAGCTATTAATTTGTTACCTGTAGCTATCTACCTAAAATATTCCTATCACATGTACATCAAAACCTCAATCTACGACAAATTGAAGATACTAATATCTCTCGCCAGGTGTACAAAAGGTA
Organism: Portunus trituberculatus; assembly: GCF_017591435.1. Classification (NCBI taxonomy): domain Eukaryota; kingdom Metazoa; phylum Arthropoda; class Malacostraca; order Decapoda; family Portunidae; genus Portunus; species Portunus trituberculatus. The sequence continues at coordinate 15,074,303 of NC_059285.1, forward strand.
GCTAGAGAAAAGATGAATAAGAAAAAAAAAAAAAATACAAATATAAAAATAACTACATAAAGATTCAAATACTTCGCAGGTAAAGGCCATACAGGTTAATTAAAGGCTGAGGTAATTATGTCCAGGTGTTCACTTAAGGTATTCTCATTATCCCCAGGTAGGTCTTGATTTCCACAGGTGTTGTATTGTATCAAAGAATTACTAGTCTTTTGAGATTCCGTGGCAATTTAGGTCTATATAATGCACGTTTCCTTGAGAGAGAGAGAGAGAGAGAGAGAGAGAGAGAGAGAGAGAGAGAGAGAGAGAGAGAGAGAGAGAGAGAGAGAGAGAGAGAGAGAGAGAGAGAGAGAGAGAGAGAGAGAGAGAGAGAGAGAGTCCATGGTATACAGCTCCTCAAATTCAAGATTCGGAAAATAAAACAAAATAGAACAAACTTAAAAAAAAAAAAAAAACGGACGAAAGAAAGAAAGAAAGAGCAAGTTAGTTAAAAAAGACATCACGTGTTTTTCTTATGCCTTCTAAATTTGCTGCCGTTTTGTGGAATGACGATAACAACAATAACAACAACGAGAGAGAGAGAGAGAGAGAGAGAGAGAGAGAGAGAGAGAGAGAGAGAGAGAGAGAGAGAGAGAGAGAGAGAGAGAGAGAGAGATAATTTATGTACACGCCTATGTACAAAATATTATTACAACACTAACACATGAGAAAAAAAATATAGAATCGCTTTTTATTGTTGTTTTTTTTTTTTATATAAGTTGAATATAAAACATATCTTTACAGTATATATAGAGTCAATTACACTTCCTTCAGCGCCTGGTTAGCGAGAAATCATCACGCCATCGTTTTTTTACAAGTCTGAATCCATTACAGCATCATTTTCTTTTAGTTAGAGATGTCAAAAAACGTTTTCTCTCGCACTGGATCAGAATACAGAAAGACGGAAGAGAATGCGTCAGTAAAGGTGTCTTCTCATTGGTTCCCGCTCCGATGAAGGAAAACGGAACGCGGTGCCGGTATGTTCTCAGCACAGTGGTTGGTTACTGGCGTCAAGCTGCGGGAGGTGCTACCATTACGTACGCAGTATCTGAATGTGTAGCAACGTCAATTAGATAACATTTCTCATAACTCACATTCTGGTCTCATTTCCCTCTGTTTTCTTTCCAATTTCTCAGCTGGATTAACCCCTTCAGCACCATAACGCATTTCCATATTCATTCTGCTTACTATTTGGTGATTTTATACACCTTCAGAAACTCATGTGTGGGATTGAAATAGTGAAGACTCTAGCCATTAATCTTCCCACCTCCACAGAGCCTTCCTAATGACAATAAAATCATCTAATCATACCCAAAACGCAAGGTAAAAATGCGTCCCAGTATAGAGAGGGTTAATACCAAGATGAATCACAAATAGATCTCTCTCATTACTGACTTTTTCAAACTATACAAAATAAAACTTGACTTGACACGTTTAGCTTTGATTCACGTTGGCAGCGTGACACACTAGCTGAGTCTCCATTCCTGCAAGTCTTACAGGAAGGCCTCAGATTATGACACTAACCTTTCATATGTCAAGAAAAGGGAAAAAAAAGAGAAAAAAGGAAATGAAACAGTGACCAGTGACAGCTATTGTGAGTCTTCGTAAAACTGCTTTGTAATACCTCAGTGACAGGAAATCTTACATGGGAAACCACAAATACTCGTAAAAAAACATGGCCTCTGTAGCAAATACGAAAAAAAAAAAAAAAAAAATAATAATAAATAAATAAAAATAAATAAATAAAAACTGATCACGCCACTATTACTTCTATGCATTATTATTATCACTACTATCAACCATTGGACTTCTGCAGCAGTCCTACCTACACTACTGACGCGAAAATAACCAGGGCACACCAGACCAGGCATCGGTGGCGTGCATAGTGGCAGCATTGTAGAAGTTCCAAAGAAAACCTCTTACGACTGACAGAGAGCGTTAGTTAGAATTAGTTAGTTACCAGTTCACTAACCTGCTGCCTCTCCTCTTCGATACTGGAGGGCCTGCAGTGGGGAGTGGGGAGGGGGTGGAAGGGGAAATAACCTACCTAATACTGCATCATTCCATCATTCTGTATATATGTCTATGTATGTTTCCATATATAATGCTTCGGTGTTACTTGTGTTACTTCCCCTACTGTTACTAAACTAATCCTTTCAGCCCACTCGCTCTTGTTACTTTTTAGAAAACTATGTCTGTACGTATGTATGTATGTAACTATGCATTCACAGGGAGCTGCAAGGGAGTCACAATGCTGGTTTACTACTATTAGTTTTGTCATTATTCCAAAAACTAAACAGCCAAAGGAAATGAGCAAATTGAAGCCGTGAAAAAAAAAAAAAACAACGATACAAAGAAAAGCGACGCGTAAATGAGAGAAGAAAAAGAAAAACAAGACAATTACGAAGATTTCTCAACACTCGGGCCTCTGCATGGAAAAAAAAGACTAATAATAACAATAATAAAAATGAAAAACAATAATGATGATAACCGTAACAAACAACTATGACAAATGACAGAGGCTGGTAATGAATGAATGAATGGATGCACAGCGCTCAAGTTTTCAAGACACCACCGCCAGCACAACTATCGCTATTCCTGCATTATGCCGTGGGGGACGTATGATACAGAGCGAGGAGGAGGAGGAGGAGGAGATTGGCCCGAGGTGTAGGAGGCAGCGTCACAGTGCTATCTGAGCCGTGAAGAGCCGAATTTATACAGTCAAGGCCGAGAATCAAGTCACAGCCATCACTTGTTTCTGTAGCTTCCACATCCCTTCAGTCTCAGGTCGAGTGAAGGTTGGTGGGGAAACACAGAGCACAGTGGAGACGATTGTAGAAGGCTGTACCTAACTTTTGTCTTGAACTGTACCGCTCACCACGTATATGTATAAAACTTGCATGAATATTATACACTTTCATCACGCGAGGGAGGGATGGTGAACTGGGATGGCTTGGGAGAGAGAGAGAGAGAGAGAGAGAGAGAGAGAGAGAGAGAGAGAGAGAGAGAGAGAGAGAGAGAGAGAGAGAGAGAGAGAGAGAGAGAGAGAGAGAATATTAAGGTCCATCAGTCTCAAAAATACAACCAGTTCCTTCAAAATCCAGAAAAATACACTCCATGAAACTCATACAAGCGGCCAACAACACCACCGACCACCACTACACGACACAACACAACACCGAGGCCATCCAATCCAACAGGTACACATGGATGCCTTTCTTCTCTGCCTAACTGTGTCGGTGTACCACTGCAGTATCAAGTCGTCGCCTGTTCCCTTTTTCCTGCAGCCGCTTATACGATCTTAACAGAGGCTGCGACATGTATACACACACATAGACACACGACACATCCCTCCCCCGTCACACATACACGCTCACTCACTCGCACACACAGGCATACACATACACAAGAAAAATAGATGTTAGTATTATCTGTACAGTCTTGACGCAGCGGGAGCACCTTGTCGGCACAGGAGGGGGAGGAAGCGGGGCCTGCATAACCTAACCTGATGCCTTCACACACCTGCCTGTCTTGGGTGAGGCTCAGACACAGCCCACCTCACGCTCCGCCCCCCTGTGAGGTCGCCCCGTGCCATGTGGTGTGCTCCGGGGCGCCTCCTCTCCTCCACCGACAGTGTGCTCCAAGGAGTATTATTTTCTTCACAATTTACATACACATTCAGGACACGTGGGTGAGAGCCGGTGGTGGAGGCTCAGGGCAGGGCAGGGCAGGGCAGGGCAGGGCAGGGCAGGGCTCGGGGCGTCATCCAGGTGAAGCCTCGGCGCCACCCAAGGCATCCGGCAGGGGAGGTTTGGTGGTGGATGGCTGTGCGGCGCCCGAGTGTTCCCGAGATGGCTTGTGGCACCCATGGCACCCAGACGGCACGCGTGACACAGAGCAACGAAGAGCAAAGGAAAATGATCATCAAACAGCAATGAGACCACGAGAAATACTACGCACTATCTCTCGCTGGTTGTTTGGCACTGGGGAGGGCCAGCGTTTGGCTAACAGTGTTTCTCTCTATGTATAATTATTTACACCGCCAGACACACACACACACACACACACACACAAATGCACACGTGTACACCCGCCCGCCACACCAAGGTACGTTGGGGGGGCGTGTGGTGGCGGGGCCGGCGGGGCGGAGGCCGAAGGGGGTGCGGGGCCAGGAGGGGGCCAGAAGGGGCTAGGGGTGTGTCTAGTCAATCACCTCCATCCTGAACTTGCCGCCCTGCACCGTGAGGCCGTTGTCGTCGTCCTCGTCCTCGCCGCCGGGGGAGTCATGGTACTCCTCAAGCTGTGGGGAAGGGGAGGCGTCAGCACACCAGGCACACCACCACGCTCCGATGTGGTATATGAGTAACACATGTATACAACCAGCATCGTCAAGAGTAAATATCGTACTAATTAATAATACATACATACATACATGTAGAATAAAAGAAGCATCAGCAATAATAATAAAAAAAAAAACAATAATAACGGTGCATAACAACAGTAATAATAAGAAGAATCATAACAACACTACAAAATCAGATGAATAAATATAGAGAAATATACAATAAAAAAAAAAAAAAAAAAAAAAAAAAAAAACCATCTCAGATACGCTCTCACCAAGCAACTCAAATAGGCTCGCTCTAAACCCATTACTTGGGCCTACACTGGGCTGAGTCAGTACACTCCACAACTAATCAGCTGCTTCCATCTACGTGTCCACAGCAGCAGCAGAAGCAGCAGCAGCGGTGGACAAAGCAAAGAAGCAGCAACAGCCAAAATTTATAAAGATGGAGCGTACTGCACTGTCACTGTCACTGTCACTGTCACTGTAGCCTTGCTGGGAGGGTGACACGCGCCTCCCACTAAGACCCGTATTCTGAAACACTTGTGACCACACCTCCACTATTTCAAGAGGCTAGTTGATGCTAAGATGGTTTTTGCATGGTTTAAGTGACAGATTAACAAAAATTCTATACTATCAACAAGAGAAACACAAGTGAAAATCCTGCTAATCATCCCTGTGGCCTTTGGAAACAGTCGCGGTGAGGGAGTGAAGTGTTTCTGTATGCGGACTCAGACTTGTATTCTGAAACACTTCTGACCACACCTCCACTATTTTCAAAGGGCTCTTCTTGAAACTACATTGATTTTCACATGAGTTTCTGTGATTCTAGAGACAGATTAACAAGATTTTTACTCTATTAACTAACGGAATGCTCTTGAGAACCCGACTGACGAGCTCTGCGGCCTTTGATAGACAGTCGTGGTGAGAGAGCAAAGCGTTTCTGAATACGGGTGTGACAATGCAATGTGAGGGTTGAACGGCCGAGTGATGTAAATGCTGTACAGTCACTAGGAACTAAGGAGAGTGTTGAGGGAGAATGCACTGGGAATGGTTGAGTAATGTACTGTACTGTCATAATCATTACCTCACTAGCGCAGAGGACTGACTGGAGGGACGATTCTATACAGCTTCAGAAACTCATGTCGGGCAATTAAAATAGTGAAGACTGTGACCATTAACCTTCTGCCCTCCATAGACCCTTCCTAATGTTAATAAAATGGTCTAAACGTACACATATTTCAAGGTAAAAATATGTCCCATTATTGAAGAGGTTAAGGGAGTAAGTTAGGCCTATGCTGTGAAAGGCTGGATGTAAAATGACTGGGCTTGGACTAAAATCATTCTAACACATACAGCACTGAACTTGACGAATTACAGTGCATGTTCCTCTGTATTCTGAACATGACCTCAAGTATTTAGTCTTAGTCAAATTCGCAGTCTGTCTTGTTAATTTCTGAGACTCTTACTCTGAAGAAAGCGAGAATATTCTGAGGAACTGACTCACAACATACTAATATCACTTTTGTACTTGTAATCTATCAACACTATACTCTGGCTACTCTAAAATGGCTCTTGGATTTCAAACACATTGTAGCTTATTGAGAATGTAATTGATTTGCTGTGAATAATACTTGCTTTCTGTTGATCAACGCACTTATTACAAGGACAGCTCACGGTTTTCAAGATCTGACAACCACGCATTCCCTGGGACACCATTCAAATCGAGAACCAGGAGCCACTTTAGAGCACACAGACTATAATCCCTACAACACCAGCAACACAACAACACAAACAGTACACCTAAACAATACTTTCTTTTCTGAGGTGTTGGGTTGGGTCACTATTAAGTCAGATCAACGCAATAATACTGTTCAAACTCGTACATCCGTTACATCTGGTTGGGTTAGGCTGAGGAAGCGTACAAGAGTCTAAACACCACAAGGGTATTGCAAGCTACACCTGTGGTACCTCTGTGTGGCCCCGGTGTTGCTAATCATTGGACTGAAACACTAGGCCCTCAAGGAATGATATACCTGCAAAGATTAATAACGTTGTACACCAGCAGTCTGGACAAGGCAAGAGGAGGAGGAGGAGGAGGAGGAGGAGGAGGAGGAGGAGGAGGACGGAGAGGGAAGTTAGTACTGGTGTATATCTTTCCTATCAACACCATCCATAGTGGGAGTGTTTACTGTTTAATTAAAGAGGAGAGTAAAATAAAAAAAATAAAATAAAAAAGGAACAAGAGTGGAGGTTTGTGACAGTATTCCTTTCTTCTGTCTAGACACTTTTTTTTTCCATTTAATTTTCACTCAGTTTAGTCTATCTATTATTTTCTTTTCTTTTTGCCAGAGAATCAAAAATTTTTTTCTCTACTGCTCATTAAAATAGTTCACCAGTCTGTTTTTTTTCTTTTTCTTTCGTTTCTTTCTCATACCACTTAAAGAGTTTCCTTAAAAAAAAAAAAAAAAAAAAAAATCACGAACAGAACAGGTGTGAAAGTTAGCAGTGACGCATCTGTTCCTCCAATACTACCTAGACACACACACACACACACACACACACACACACACACACACACACACACACCACATATAACCTGCCCATTTATATCACGTGCTTGTGTCAAAATAAACACAGATACATGAACCAAGAAGTGTCATGTGTTCTTTTCACGAGCATTTATGGGTAGCTATGTTTGTAAAGCCACGAGTGATGCTAAATATTCATGCACTGGTGTTTGGCATGCACTTATCAAATGAAGAGGAGCAGGAGTACATATATCACTTGTTGGGGTGAAAGAGATCAAATAACATGGAAAGACTTCTGCATAACCATTAAAGCACGTGCATAATGAGTGACGAAGGCAGCATTTTGTGTGTTTCTTCCCTCCTTTTAGACACTTAATAATGAGTCAGCTTGGGAAACACATACGTACATACAGACATACATACATGGTGTACTCTGACTTACCAACCAACTGACTGACTCATTTACTCTTCACTGAACAATCTATGAAGGAAGAGAGAAAGTCCGTGAATGAAAGACTGATACCTCGCTACTTCTCTCACTCACTCGCTCACTCAATCACTCATGCACTTACTCACACTCACACTCATACACACACGCACACACACACACACAAGAAGGGTAGCTACAGGTGAGTTTATATTTACAAATGAGTTTAATAAAAAAATAAAGAATAAATAAGAAAATAAAAAGGTAAAAAAATGAAAAAATAAATGAAAAAGATACAATAAATGAAATAAAGCATAAAATTAATGAAATAAGAACAAAATAGAATAAATGAAAAAATACAAAATAAATGAAATAAAAAATAAATTAAATAAATAAAGAAATAAAACAAATGAAATAAAAGAATAAAATAAATAAAGTAAATAAAAAATAGAATGGAAAAATAAATGAAAAAATATAAATAAAAAAAACAAATGAAAAAGAAATAAGACAAATCCCCCAAAAAAAAAAAAACAAATTAAACTGGACTGACCTTCAGATTTTAAGTTTTCCTCCCCACGCAAAAAAAAAAAAAAAAATTAAAATCTCAAATATCTTCCTAGACCAAGATTTTTTGAGACTTCCATTACAAAAGTTTGCATTCATAAAGTGATCAAAAGAAACTGAAATTAATAAACCACAACTAATCGACAATAAATCAAAGTTACATTAGCAGTGAGTCTTTTTTTTTTTTTTCCCCTTGGTAGGTCTTCCCTATATTAAAAAAAAAAAAAACAACGCAAACCCAGCATAGAAAAAAAATAATAAGTGAACAAACACAAATAAACAATAACAAAATAAGTAAACAAAACCTTATGATACAAAAAATAAAATAAAATAAAACAAATGAGAACCAGAATTTTTTTACCGACAACTTCCATGAAACTCACAAAAAAAAAAAAAAAAAAAAACACACATTCACCTGTAGCTACATTATCTTACATACATATATAAAAACTACAAGAAAAAAAAAAAAAAAACAGCAAGAGAAAGAGAACTAGAGCCAGAACTACTAAGGTGCCGTAAACAGACACTGAAGCTACACACTGCCTCTGCTACGGGAGACACGAGGAGAAGCCAGGAAAGGTTACTCACTAGATTTATATATTGTCCAAATTCCTGAGTCCGGCCGGGGAAGCTGTGCGTGAGAGGCAGAGAGAAAGAGAAAGAAAAAGCTCGGTTAGTGAGAGAGGAAGAGAGAGGGATGAGAAAGAGAGAGATAGACAGATTAGCCAGGCAGACAGACAGATAGACAAACATATATATAGTGCAGTTAGACCAAAAGACGAACAGACAGACAGACAGATAGACAGACAGTGAGACAGGTGGAAAATGATGGACGGATAAAGAATGAAAGAGGTTAAAAGATAAAGATGAGAGAGAGAGAGAGAGAGAGAGAGAGAGAGAGAGAGAGAGAGAGAGAGAGAGAGAGAGAGAGAGAGAGAGAGAGAGAGAGAGAGAGAGAGTGTTTACTGTGACGAAGGGGTTATGAAATTCTACAACAGGGAAAATATTTGTGATAAAGAATGAAAAATGAATTATCAAGACAAAAAAAAAAAAAAAAGAAATGAGACAAGACAGAGAAGAAAACGAAAAGGCGTATACATTGAAAAAAGAAGAAAAAATAGATTGAGACATTGGAAAAAAAAGGCATAACAAGAAAACGTTTGAAAATATGAAAAAAAGAGAAAGTGAGAATGAAAAACACAGAGATGAGAGAGAGAGAGAGAGAAAAAAAAAACAAGATCACAATGGAAATACAAGGAGACGAAGAGAGTGGATTAGCAGAAAGGAGGATTGAAAAAAAAAAAAAAAAATGGATGTGTGGGAAAAGATGGGTGACAGGGAAAGGAAATGTTAAGATCGAGAATGGAGGAAATAGTCAAAAAGGGAAAAGAAGCGAGACAAAGGATATTAGTAATGTTAGTCTTTGCTTAAAAAAATAATAAATAAAGGTTAAAGGAGAAACATTCCACATAATCCCTGACAAGTTACAATTAAAGGTAGATGAACAGGTAAAAAAAAAAGAAATTGTCCTGAAAAAATTATGGAGTTAGTTATCAGACATAAAATCTTTAGGCAGACGGGAAAGTTACGGCTACAGGATGTGTAAAGAAAAGGTTAGTGGCACCACCTGCCTCGTGTACAAAACCCTCACCAAACCAGGCTGTACAGACGCCCACTGACAGGTCACCAGCGGGTAAAACACCAAAACTTTCCGTGTGAACATGTGGTGAGGTGAAAAAATAAAAAGGACTGTGAAAAAATGGAATGCTGAGTGAAAATGCGACAAAAAAAAAAAAAAAAGAAAAAAATAAGTCAGAATAAAAACCACGATAAGAAAATAGAAAAAAAAAAGGTAATAGTTTGGAGCATATATGGAATGGGAGACAAAATGAAGTCGGAGTAAAAAATGGAGCAAAAAAACAACAGCAATTTCTTGAAGCGTGTTGGGTGTGAGAGCGGCTTTCCAGTGCTAGACGTGTGTTGGTGGTGGGGGTGGTGGTGGTGGTGGTGCGGGTGTAAGGGTGTAGGGTGTAGCTCGGGGGCGTGAGTGGCCGGTCCGAGGTGTGTTATTACCTCTGTACTGCACGGCATGGGTGACTAGGCCTGAGGGGCAGCAACACGGACACAGAGCACCCACAAGGGGCTCCTGACCATGCTGCAGCGGCCATGAGGAGAGGCGCCCGTTAGTAGAGGGGAGGGGAGTGTGTGTGTGTGTGTGTGTGTGTGTGTGTGTGTGTGTGTGTGTGTGTGTGTGTGTGTGTGTGTGTGTGTGTGTGTGTGTGTGTGTTGGTTTCAACTTAAGTGTGTGTTTGTTTTGTCTCTTTTCTATTTTGTTTCTTCTTTCTCCGTGTTTTTTGTATCACTGTTTCTGTTTCTCTCTCTCTCTCTCTCTCTCTCTCTCTCTCTCTCTGTGTGTGTGTGTGTGTGTGTGTGTGTGTGTGTGTGTGTGTGTGTGTGTGTGTGTGTGTGTGTGTGAACAAATATAGGTGTGACAATCAGTCTGTCTGTGATGTTATGGATGATGAATGCACACACAGTTATATATATATATATCATCACACACATGGTTGCCCCGCCCAGTAAGTCAACACTCCAGCTAGTCACCCCCCTCTCCACCACCCCCTGCCTGCCCCTCCACTACAGACAAGGAGGGGGTACATGACTCCCCACCTTGTAAGGAAAAAAAAAAAAAAAAAAAAAAAAAAAACTCTGAAAACAGAATGGAATTAGAACACTGATGGAAGAATTTAGTTGTTAGTGTGTTGTGTGGAGGAGTGCACCCCACAGCAGCTGACACAGAGACACACACACACATACACACACACACGCAAATACGAACACCATTCCATCGGAACTCGTTACTTTCCTTAATGGCGCACCTCAGAAAGACACACGCTGCCACAGACTGCTTTCTTCCTTCATGTGGCGGAGGAGTGTCGTTTCTGAGGTGGCACTGAGGAAGGGCACGAGCCAGTGACACGCATGCCACGCCAGGACTGTCGCCGCACCTAATGTGTCAGGACGCCACTGGCACTGTGTTAGCTGGACTACTGGCAGCCGAGTTAGGGTGAGGCAACACCACCAACACTTCCCGAGCACTGAGTGATGAGTGAGTGTGAGGAAACAAGAACAGCCACACAGCCAGCCCCCAGCAGCCCCCGGCCACACCCCACACTGACTGGGCAAGTCACACGGAGGCAATGACTCAGCAGTTACTTCTCCAACATCTGAGGGAAGCTTACTGTTTGGCAATCTCTTTGGATTTGAGAGGGCTTTGTATAAGGATGTCTTTCTGTAGGATAAGTGAGGCTTGGTGAAGGCTGCACAATATTGATCTGATTTGTAATTGAGCCTTTTCTTTGCTAGAGGAAATTTGAGAAGCAAGATTTGGTAACACTCATAGTTTGATGTCTCTGCTTGTGTTTTGATATTTTAAGGCAGTAATATCTTTTACTGTTCCCTCTGGGAAATCTCACAAGATTTTTTAACTATTGAACAATGAGTTATGCATGAGAGTCCAGCAAGTTTGGGCGGAAATGGCTGTACACATTTCATTTGATCACAGTGACAGACAAAGCCAAGACTGCGGCTGCTAAAGGTGTTAGCCAGAAGGATCTACGCCATCCACACACCTCTGCCTACGCCCACCGCCATCACTCAAGGCTGCTGGTGGAGTCTATCCTATCGCGGAAGAGACTCGTCCACTCACTATCTGACGTGTTGCTTCGGGCCAGTGACTGCAAGAGAGAGGCGGTGCAAGGAAGTGAGCAGCCGTGTGCTTGTGTTGTGTTGGCTGGGCTGATCACTTTGGGGTGGAAAGGAAACCATTGAGACTACGAGTACTTTAGCAGGAACCCTGTGCTTCTCTATATCTCTAGCTGGGTGTAGCAATGAGGAGAAGAGACACTAAGACTGATGCTTTGAGATAAATTTTGGAAGGAGGTTACCAGATAATGAAATGCCGATGTTCCAGATTTCCCTTGAGTCTACTGTAATGGATTCTTTGAGACCTGCTTCATGTGGCTCAGGAATCATGTCTGAGTCTGTAGCTTTGCTGGACTTGCCAGGACCAGCCAGGAGTGTGGGTGTCGCAGAGGGCTGGGCTGGCCTGACCTGAGTTGCACTGGTACCTCTATAACTCAGGCGTGGTCTAGCCAGCAAACCTTGATGCCTCAGACCTCAACTACAGTGGTAGAGATTGAAAAGCAAGACCTAAATGACAGGAAGAGGTGGTGGTGGTGGTTGTCTGTGCCACCACCAAGCAGCACACAGCCTCCCTCAGCTCCACCATGGACACGCTTTGGCAGCACAAGTGACGACACTACCACAGAGCAAGACCAAGGCAGTGAGGAGCAACAGCAAGCCACACTCAAGGCACTTAGGACCACCCGACACCCACGCTTCAGTGTCCTCTCCGCCGCGGGACGTGTGTGTGTGTGTGTTGCGGGACAAGTGTGCTCCTGTGTTATTCGGCAAAAAGCTCAGTCACATCTTAGTCTGGAATTGCTCACACATGGGGTTCCAGTAATGGGTTTTGGTCCTTAAGTGGAAGGGTTTGTCTGTCTGTATGAAAGGGCAAGATGACAGTCACATGGATTGGGAAAGGGCCACACACACACACACACACACACACACACACACACACACACACACACACACACACACACACACACACACACACACACACACACACACACACACACACACACACACATTGTCGTAATTTAAAGACCAAACTGGGAATCCACAACCATCCTGGACCAACCATCTGTCCTCTCGTCAATACAGCCACCACCACCCTGCCAACACATGCACTACTACTTAGGACACTGCCTCCACCTTCTCCATCCTCTTCACTTTAGTATCCTCACAAAAATCTTCTCTCTCTCTCTCTCTCTAAACCCATTGCTTGTCTTCCTCTTAATCATGTCTCTGTCTCTCTCTTACTCTTTTGTCTGTCCCTCTCTCATACACAGCAGGATATGATTGTCTAGTCATGATGGCAAACTCATTCCATCTGTCAGTCACACACACACACACACACACACACACACACACACACACACACACACACACACACACACACACACATGCACAGGAAGAATCTAGTAAGGTACATGAAAAGAAAGTCATGTCATTATAAAACTGCAAATAAAAACACACCAGACTTCACCACAATGCCTCTTTCTTGCACCTGCTCGCCGATACAACCAATACACACCTACCCACATTAAACTATAGAGTACGCACACCTCACCTGCTACCCTCTTGGGCCCTTTCATCTACTATATCCTGTTCCTTTAATCCTCCAATACCCAAATCCTTCTTATCAACACCACAGGTCCCTCCACCACCACCTCCAACACTCACAATCTGCTACACTCCACCCTTCTCTCCACTCTATCCCTCTCATGAAACCACAAGTATCTGACCCACAATCCAAGCACTGCAGCATCCCCAACAGACATATCCACACTCAGTACCCACCTCCTCTGCCTTGATCATGCCCTGTGTGGACATGGTCGTCTCCACACGCTTGATGGAGGCCTCGTGGATGTTGCTGTCGAAGCGGATGCACTGGAACCGCCTCATGAAGTACACGATGGGGATGGGCAGGAACCCGCCGAGCAGCAGCACCAGACAGACGAACATAGCCCAGCCAGGGTACTCCACGCGCTCCGAGAAGCCCTGTGGAGACGAGGACGAGGTAAAGAAAACGTGCCATATTGTTTATTTGCTTGGATGAGAGAGAGAGAGAGAGAGAGAGAGAGAGAGAGAGAGAGAGAGAGAGAGAGAGAGAGAGAGAGAGAGAGAGAGAGAGAGAGAGAGAGAGAGAGAGAGAGAGAGAGAGAGAGAGAGAGAGAGAGACGTAATGCAAAGAAGGCAGAAAGCAGGTAATATTTAATTGGATAGGGTTTAAGAAGTATGATTTGAATGGGCGGTAAGAGATGAAGAGGAGAGTACTTAGAACACTGTGTACGGCGAAGACTTGAAGGGATAAGGATGAGGAAGGAGAAGAGAAAGGGTGAGGTGCTAGAGAAGGACCAATACACCTAAGATTTGAATGGATAAGGATTACGTAGCAAGATGTGAATGGGTGATAAGAGATAAAGATAAGAGCACTCAGAACACTCCATACACTTCTGAATTGAATGGATATGAGGCAGAGAAGAGGCTGAGAGGAGGTGAGGATGAGATGGTACTAAGAACGGAGACTCACTTTTTTTTGCAAGGATAGGAAACAAAGAGAAGAGTCAGAAAAGAGAGCAACAGACTTAAAACCAAAAAGAAGTGTAAAGTAAAGATAAAATAAAGAAAATGAATAAAAAAGGAGCAACCTGTATGACTTAGAAACACAGATCACAACATCCTAAGCATCAACACAACTTAAATCACGAACACACACACACACACACCTCCTCAGCATTCCAGGCCGGGTAGGTTGACGGGTTGGTGATCCTGTAGTAAACGGAGGCCACCACAATAGTAAAGATGGTGATGGGGGAGATGAAGCGCCACGTGGCCTGCCAGTAGATGCCAGGATACTCCCCGATCATCTTCTCTATGTCGCTGGAGAACTTCTTGTGGCCGTACACGTAGGAAATGACGATGGTCTCAAAGAAGGCAATGATGATGAGACCCATGGAGCCAGCGAAGGTGTCGAACATGCCCAGCCAATACTCACCAGCGCCAGAGCAGAAGATCAAACCGATAATCAAGCTGGACAGACACACACACCCTGGGGTAACAAAGAAGTGTGTCAACGGTGGAGGGAAAAGAAAGAGTCAGTGGAAGAACTCAATGGAGAGAGTAAGACACAGACACATACACATACACACACACACACACACACACACACACACACACACACACACACACACACACGAGGATCATAATGAGGTGTATGAACGGCGGAAGGAAAAAGAAAAAGTCAGCGGAAGGACTTCAATCTTTGTCCTTGTTCTTTCATCTCGTCTTTCCCTTCAAGTAACATTCACCCTCCTGTTTTTCCTTTTTTTCCTTTCTCCTCACAAATTTTTCTATATGATCATTTTTTCCTCATTTTTCCTTTAACTCATCACACTCCCATCTATTCTTTCTTCTCCCATCACCATTATCTTCCACTCACCAATCACCATTCCTCCTACCTCTTCCTTTATTCCCCTCACCATTCCTCCCATCTTCCACTCACCAGTCACTATTTCCTTGCGCACCCTGGCGAACACCTTCATGTCAAAGAGGTTTGTGATGACGCCCTCCATGGTGCCGAACTGCGAGCCCAGACCCAGCGCGAGCAACATCATGAAGAAGCACACGGACCAGAAGTTGCTGCCGGGGAGCTCCACAATGGCCTGGGTGAACACGATGAAGGCCAGACCCGTCCCCTCGGCAGCCTGGTGAAGAGAAGGAGGAGGGAGGCTGATTCACTGGTGGTTGATGACTATATGCAAGATGTTTGTCTTTATTTCAGTAGCATAACTCTGGCAACTCAGTAAAGAAGAGGAAAGCTGATTCATTGGTAGTTAATGGCTATGTGGTGTTTATTATTTGAGTAAAGCTGACTCACAACTACACAACTAAACACGAGTGAAGAGGCTGCCAGTTTCTAAAGAGAGGTCAAAAAGATCATGCAAAAATAGAGGCTACGTTTCTTGAAATATCCCTCTTAAAAATGTTCAATTCATAGGAAGGAGGAAATATAGAAGCAGGCGTTGAGTTCCAGAGTTTACCATGAATGATTCAGAATAGTGGTAAACTCTGGCATTAGTGAAGTGGAGAGGACATGAGTGAGAGAAAGTAGAAAGTCTAGTGGAGTGAGGCTGCGGGAGGAGAGGAGACATGCAGGCAGAGGCTGAAGACAGTCAGTCAGAATAGAGTTGATGAGAAGAAATGCTTTAGTCCAGCACACCTGCTTCCTGACACTCACCTGGCTGAGCTCGGCCTCCACACTGCAGTTCTTGATGTGGTGGTGAGTGGTGTTCTCGTAAACATTCTTGATCTCGGTGTAGATCTGCGGCCACACAGTGTCGTAGTTGTCTGGGTTGACGTCAATCTCCTGGGTGTGCTTGGGCAGCTCGTGGATGAGGTCCTGCAGGATCATGATGTTGCTGCACAGGGAAGAAAGGGAACAGACGGTAAGCTTGTTGAAAAATTAGGGTACCTGAAAAGTTTTAAGTAGTAATAGTGTAATTATAAATGTAGGTATAGTCATCATGATCATCACTGTTCAGAGGTAGTATTTGCCATACAGAGGAGTGTGTGGGGAGTCCAGACTCTAGAAACAGAAGGTCATAGTTAGAGGTCACACAGGGCACCCAGTGAAATGGGTCACTTGTCTCTTCACATACCATTCAAACTCATTCTCTACAGCCACCACGAACACCTGTCTAGCTTTACTTGGCCTTGGGCAGACACGGGCCCAAACTCAAGATTCTGTGACCTTGAATGGGGGCAAAATAGCCGTGGAATTCCCAGCCCAACCTTCCCCTCCTGTGTGGTGGAGCACACAAGGCTGCTGTACCCACATTAGTGGTGTGCCAGGGTTGCCACTTCATGACACCTATTGAACATGTACACATTATGGTGATGAATAAACAGGAAGCCAAGAAGCTGAAGAAATTAAGATACAACATTTATGTAGCAAGAAGACTGCATTGCATGGCATATCTCAGTAAGATGAAAAACTGGCAAAATGAAGAAAAACTGGTCCATTATAAAACATCCACGAATACAATTTTCCTACAGCAAATCTTCCTAAGTGGTTGTTAGCACTGCACGGTACTGAAGGACTCCTGTCTGGCCGGGCAGCATGTGACGGGAGCACCAGGCAGGCACGTGGCTGACAGCACAGCAAAGGAAATGCGTGACAGTCCCGTGGTAGCTACACAGTGACAATCAACTCAGCTTCGAAGGGTCCCAAATATTTCAAATGAACACACACACACACACACACACACACACACACACACACACACACACACACACACACACCCGGTAGCTCAGTGGTTAGAGAGCTGGCTTCACAAAACAGAGGACCGGGGTTCGATTCCCAGGCCGGGTGTAGCCCTTTTCACCTAGCAGTGAGTAGGTACGGGATGTAAATCGAGGAGTTGTGACCTTGTTGTCCCGGTGTGTGGTGTGTGCCTGGTCTCAGGCCTATCCGAAGATCGGAAATAATGAGCTCTGAGCTCGTTCCGTAGGGTAACGTCTGGCTGTCTCGTCAGGGACTGCAGCAGATCAAACAGTGACACACACACACACACACACACACACACACACACACACACACACACACACACACACACTATCAGAAACCCTGTCACAGTGTCCCTTTCTTCTGATAGTCAATCCTTTCCAGTGTCCCTTAAGCTACACACATAACACCCTGAAATGGCCGAGATCTGAGACACCTCAAGATCTGTGCCTGCCCTTCCGTCCTGACTGGTGCGCCTGTCTTGCCTTGCTTACGAGAGCTGGTGAAGCCAACGCGCTAAGTCATTTAGGCAAGTCAATGGTCAACCTCCTCCTGTGCTCCTCTCTACAAATGATCTCTGCTTGTAGTTCTCTCAGAAAATAAAACAAGAAACAGCTCTTCCTTCACCCCGTAGTAACTAGAAAGTGCTCCTCACACACTGCAGCTGCATCACAAGCCTGTCCAGTGGTTTGGTATGGCTCGGGCACTTCTACAAGCTCCATGTTACTGCAGCTGTTGTCAGTGTCACCTCCCACTGATCTTAACCATTTTCCCCTCTGGTGTACTGAGTTCCAACCTAACGTGAACACAAACAGCCTTCTAACACAATCAAGTGGAAGGAACACCAAAGGAAGGGAAGAAAGGAGACAACAAAAGGTGCATCGCCCTGCCAACACTTACTAGTCGACACACTTTTCGTAGTTAGCGACAGCCTTGAACCCGAGTACGGCGAAGATGTCGATGGTGGCGAAGGTGGCGGTGAAGACGGTAATGACGCACATGAAGAGGGCGTCACGCTTGCAGTTGTTCTTCATGGGGTTGTAGGAGGCGAAGGCTATAAGGGAGCCAAACGCCAGACCCAGGGAGTAGAAGACCTGACAAGCTGCGTCCATCCATACCGTCGGATTGAGTAATTTTGAGAGCTGTGTTGGGTGGAACGAAAGAGTGAGTGAGTGAGTGAGTGAGTGAGTGAGGGAAGGCTTCAAGAAACAGACATGCAAATAATAAAACACATCTGCTGGTATACACACACACACACACACACACACACACACACACACACACACACACACACACACACACACACACATGATTGATTGGGTGAAATATGACTTATTCTTGTATTTCTATAAATATATTGCCAAGTGAAGTCTTCCAACAGTCACCACCTAGTTTAGTAAGTACGTCTATCAGGGAGCCTTGTCTCGATAGACCATGCCAATCAACACATCTGTTTAATCAATATATATGTACATGTAATGAAATGGCAATAAACTTTACTTTACTTTACTTTACTTTACACACACACACACACACACACACACACACACACACACACACACACACACACACACACACTCTGACACTAATTTTTCGCTATCAAATGTTCCAACTATTTTTTCTCATGGGCTATATACAGTACATCCTTCTCGTTCCTGAAAACATAACTTGAGTTGTCTTTTGCAGGGCTCTACACACAGGTAGGATCTCTGAAGGCTTCTAAAAAGAGTATGATGTTTTGTCATTAAATCCTCTAACTCCTTCTACTTCTAATTTTCTTTACACTGTTCTTGTTCTTCAAAACTATAAATGGGATCTCTAAAAGGTTATAAAGTGGATCTAAATTGCTTTTGTCTCTGTTATTCTGAAAACAGCACGTCACTTCCACTACATTAAAAAGGCTCTAATTGACATTATTCGTTGTTTTTAAGTGTTTTTATAGTTCTAATGAGAGATTAACATGATTTCTACACCATGAACAGGAGAAACACTTCAGAGAACCCGGCTGATCATCTATGGAACTCCCTGCTGCTTCTGTATTTTCAACTTCCTGTGACTTGAATTCATATAAGAGGGAGGTTTCAAGACATTTATCCCCCCTCGCTTTTTTTTTTTTTTTTTTTTTGCTATCTCTTCAGACCTGCAAGGAGACTGACAACTTAGTGGGCCTTTTTTTTTCTTTCTTGTTATGTTACCCTTAGCAAGGTTTCCCTTCTTACATAGGCCCATATTCGGAAACGCTTAGCTCTTTCACCACGGCTATTTTCCAAGGCCACAGAGATGATTAGCGGGATTTGCAAGAGTGTTTCTCCAGTTAATAATATAGAACCCTCGTCAATGTACCTCTAGAACCGTAAAAACACCTTAAAAACTAGTGGAAACTTAAATAAAACGGGCTGAAATAATGGAGGTGAAGCGCGGATGTGTTTGAGAATACGATCCATAAAAGCAGCAGTCGTGGAGAGAGCAAAGCGCCTCATACTTACATCAGGAGTGAACATGTGCTTGAGACCGGCGCCAGCTCCCTTCAGTGTGACAGCACGACCGAAGAAGATGATGAGGATGCAGTAGGGGAAGAGAGCCGTGAAGTACACCACCTGGGGAGAGAAAAGTGGATGAGGGGTGACACGTGTTGATGGATGACAGTGTGTGGTTACTGGTGTGTTGAGAGGTGATGGACGTATTGAAGGGTGATCTTCTGATACCCCAAAGACCCTTCCTTCCTAATGTCAATAAAATAGTCTAATCACACACAAATCTCAAGGTAAAAACGTGTACTAGTATTGAAGGGCTTAAAATAGTGAAGACTGTGACCATTAATTTTCTGACACCCCTTAGACCCTTCCTAATGTCAATAAAATAGTCTAATCGTATACAAATGTCAAGGTAAAAACGTGTCCCAGTACTGATGTGGTTAATGACGCAATAAGAATGAAGTTTTGCCTCAGAACAGCTGATTGTCTACTTATCAACATGAATTCATCTTGTTTATTTTTTTCCTGGCCTCCTTATAACGGTAAGTCAATTGAACCAGTTTCTCTGAGGATGTCTATTTTTTTTTTTTTGTTCTTGTTCTTGATTTTGTTGTTCTTCTCGACTGAATTTTAAAGGGTTAAGTCTTGTTGCTGTTTTGTTGCTTATCTTTTGTTTCACTATATCTTTTTCTTTTACTTTCTAATTAATATATCGATACTTTCGTCTTGTAATCTCTCTCTCTCTCTCTCTCTCTCTCTCTCTGTTAAACTGGGCATTTTTTTACATTTTTTTCCTAAAAATTACAAACATATTTCTTTAGCTCTAATGATATTTTTTCAACACACACACACACACACACACACACACACACACTCTCTCTCTCTCTCTCTCTCTCTGCACCACCTAACCATTTATACAGCAAGGCAACAAATAAGTACATTCCAGCAAGCGGCGGCGGCGGCGGCGGGCGGGACGGCGTGCAGAGAGATGGAGGCAGGCTATAATAGATGTACCGTAACTTCCACCCCCCTCTCTTCCTCCCCCCCCTTTCCCTGACTAACAATCCGCCCGCTAGATTTCCCGACGCAGCCTAACTAATTTCTCTCCCCTGCGTGATGAATGGGTTAAGTTACGTAGAGGGAAGGTTTGGTAGGGGTTGGGTATAGTTAGTCTATTAGGGAAGGTTTGGTGGGGGTTGGGTATAGTTAGTCTATTTGTGTTTTTATTTATCTATTTCTTTTTTTGTGGGGGAGGGTGGAGGGCAGTGGGTTATGGTTAGGCGAAGGTTGAGTGATGTATTAGGTCAGGTTAGGTTAGGTTAGCTTAAGTTAGGTAAGGTTTGGTAAGGTTAGGTAAGGTAAGGTTAGGTAAGGTAAGGTAAGGTTAAGTAGAGTTAGGATACGTTAGACTGAAACTAGAAATATTACATTACGTTAGGAAAGACTGTGTTAGGTTATGTTAGGCAACGTTAGGTTAGATTTAGAGCAAGATAGATAGACTTTGACCTCTTTAGTAGTGGGACGTATTTTTACCACGAGTTTTGTGTACGATTAGACCATTTTATTGACATTAGGAAGGGCATATGGAGGTCGGAAGATTAATGGCCAGACCTTTCACTCTCTTATTCCCCCACATGAGTTTCTGAAGCTGCATAAAATCACCAAATAGTAACCAGAATGAATATGGAAACGTGTCATGCTACATTTAGGTGAAGAGAAATTACATCGAGAGGAATGAATTTTTAGTATAATTTTCAAGTAGATATTTTCATGAGTGGAAATTACTTAGAAGATTACGAGGAACATTAAAAAAAAAAAAAAAAAAAAAAAAAAAAACAAAGGAGAACTGCAGGAAACCACCAAACCTACACGTGGCAGTCCCTGTACCAAACACACCTGTCACCCTGACACACCGGTCACCCTCACACACCTGTCACCCTCACCCATAACAAGGACCTAACCTCTTCATACACCCTGACGACTCACCACCAAGAATATAATTACTGAGACTTAGGGATTCACCCACCACTGAATTCAACAACGCCTTATTTCCAACCACTATGAAAAAACCCAACAGTGTCAGCCTTCAACCTAATATTCCTGCTAATAGGCTTTTGAGAAACACGCATTTACAGTCTTTGCCATTCACCTACTGTCCTCAACAACCCAATT
Organism: Portunus trituberculatus; assembly: GCF_017591435.1. Taxonomy (NCBI): domain Eukaryota; kingdom Metazoa; phylum Arthropoda; class Malacostraca; order Decapoda; family Portunidae; genus Portunus; species Portunus trituberculatus. The sequence continues at coordinate 15,095,823 of NC_059285.1, forward strand.
TTTCCTACCTCTATTAAAAACTCAACTACTTCAACCCAGAATTTCTCACCTATCCTGCTTTCTGGCCTCTGAGAGATACGTATTAACAGAGTTTGCCATTCACGTACTGTATTCAACAAGCCAATTCTTCCTACCACTATCAAAATTTTAAAACCCACCTATATTAACCTTCAACCCGATATTTCCCATCCTAACTTGCTTACTGACCCTTGAGAAACACACATTTACAGAGTCTGCCATTCACCTACTGTACTCAACAATCTAGTTCTTCCCACCACTATTAGATACAACCCATTCCTTCTCACCTCTATTAAAACCCAGCTATATTAACCTTCAACCCATTATTTCTCATTATCGTACTCAATGACCCTTGAAAAACACGTCTTAACATGTCACCGCTCAACACAGCAGCGGACGACGAGTGGAACGCAATAGAGAAGACAATCACCACCACCACCACCACCAGCACCACCTGCAACACTCACTGGAAACGAGACACACTGCATTCACTCACGTCCAATTACTAGCCTTGTGTTCATCCCTCGTGCTTACCTGTGCTAATTAATGGCTCTCCTAATGGCCATACTTGATCTAGCATCCCGTATTTCCTCTCTCTCTCTCTCTCTCTCTCTCTGAATTGGATAATCTTTACCTGCCTAACAATACCTGTGTGAATTAATGAGTGTATTATTTATATATGTACACACCTGAGTTTGCTTTAATTTGACTCTCTCTCTCTCTCTCTCTCTCTCTCTCTCTCTCTCTCTCTCTCTCTCTCTCTCTCTCTCTCTCCACATTGACACCATTTACTCTTTTATTATTTCTATTTTTATTCTATTTGTCTTTGTTTCTTCTTTATTCGTTTCTCAGTTTGCTCATTCCTGTTTTCTTTTTCTTATTTTATTTGATTAGTTCATTTTCTCATGTGTTGTTTCTCTTTTTGTGTGAGTTCCTACGTAATTTAATTAAAATTTTCTTAAACACACACACACACACACACACACACACACACACACACACACTCTCTCTCTCTCTCTCTCTCAATAACATCATCTTCACACCGTCACATCAAATCGCCGACAGGAATATCACGCCCCTTAAACTGAGAAAGGCGCAGCAGAGAGAGAGAGAGAGAGAGAGAGAGAGAGAGAGAGAGAGAGAGAGAGAGAGAGAGAGAGAGAGAGAGAGAGAGAGAGAGAGAGCACTTAAAGAAGACAGACTCACTGGCCGCTGAAGCCCTCCTCCCTGCCTGTCTGCCTGCCTCCCTGCCCGCCTGCCTACCTCCTGCCCGCCTGCCTACCTGCCTGCCTGCCTGCCTCGCTGCTTGCCAAAGGTGAAAGTTCATTCTCTTACCAGCTACACGATCACACGCACGAGAGAATACCGCTTTTCATTCGTGCTTTTCTTGATAGACAATGTGGGTTTGTGGTAGTTAAACAGCTCCTCCTCTCTCTCTGTCTCTCATCTCCGTGGCCTTTGAAAATACAGTCTTAACGAGAGAGCAAAGCGTTTAATTCAAGAATACAACACTTAGAGGTGAAGGAGAAGATGGAGACATAGAAGAGGTGGCTAATAAAGAATAAGGGTGGAAGAGTGGAAAGAAGGTACGAAGTTGTGGGGAATAGAGGAGAAGAAAGGAGTGAAGGAAAGGAAGTGGGATGGAAGGAACTGGAATGAAGATAGTATATGTAAATAAGGAAGATAAATTGAAATAAAAAGGGATAAGAAAGAATTAAGGAGATGGAATAACAGAGAGAGAGAGAGAGAGAGAGAGAGAGAGAGAGAGAGAGAGAGAGAGAGAGAGAGAGACCGCAGGAGTTTTAACATGTACGGGCGCAAGTGACCAGTGACCAGTGCAGAGTGGAAATTAGACTCGCTTTTCGGCAGAACTGTCTGGATGAATCTTGCGTGTACCTGACCACCTGCACCACACACACACACACACACACACACACACACCTGCACCACACACACACACACACACACATTCCTAAACGCTCATCAAAATAGTTGTCTGTCATCATCAAAGCAAAGAATATTGTGCTCGTTACTCTCTCTCTCTCTCTTCTCTCTCTCTCTCTCTCTCTCTCTCTCTCTCTCTCTCTCTCTCTGTCTGTCTCAAATATCGCTGGCTTATTTATTTACTTATTTACCTTTTGCTTATTAGGAAGTGGAACAGAATGAACTCAATGCACTTTAACTGAGAGAGAGAGAGAGAGAGAGAGAGAGAGAGAGAGAGAGAGAGAGAGAGAGAGAGAGAGAGAGAGAGAGAGAGAGAGAGAGAGAGAGAGAGAGAGAGAGAGAGAGAGAGAGAGAGCAGTTCGTAATGTTTTGAGATGGACGAGAAATAGAATAAAAAATAACAACGGAATAAGATAAAAAAAAAAAAAAAAAAGAGCCACGTTTGATTTTGAGTTGAGTAATGGAGTGGAGAAATGAATAAATACGTAAATAAATAAATAGATAAATAATGGAGTGTTTAGTGGACTTGGTGCTTGATAATGGAGAGCAATAGATAAATAGATTAATAGATAACATAAAAATTGAATGAAGAAAAATAATGGAAGTTTAATCTTGAGCTTACCAGTGTTGAGAGATAAATAAATAAATAAAAAATAATGATAAAAATAGATGAAAATTAAATGATCTTTGTTTAATCTTTGCCTTACTGATGAAGCTAAAAATAGATAAATAAACAAATAAATAAATAAATGAATAAACGAATAAATAAAAATAACACTAACATGAAAGATAAATAAATAACAGCAAGACTCGTTTCATCTCCAGCTTACAAATAAAATGACGACAAAAAGTAAATAAGTAAATAAACAAATAAATATAATTGCCAACAACACTCCACTTGTCCAGTTTTGAGGTCAATAATGAAGTCAGCACATCCTTGAACGTTCGTCTCCCTTGATCTTCCTCCCACTGACCCTCCTCCTCCTCCTCCTC
>NC_059285.1:15106277-15111277 GCF_017591435.1 Portunus trituberculatus
CTTTGGCAACACTCAATCAAGCAAGGCAAGACCCAATGTACTCTCTCTCTCTCTCTCTTTCCCCAGGCCTTTTAATGAGCTTCTTCATGGGCTCCAGCAAACAATAACATTAACAAAAAGAACAAACACGATATAAAACCGAAAAAAAAAACCTTAATGACAGAGGAAATAGAAAACAACAACAACAACAATAACAACAAAGAAAGGAGGACACAAAACCCTTGAATATTCCTGCCCTGCCCTGTCCTTCTCTTCCCAGTCCTTAACAAAAGATAGAACATTAACAAAACAACAATAACAACAGAAATAATTAAGAAAAAACAAAACAAAACAGGACACAAACCCTTGAGTACTCCTGCCCTGCCCTGTCCTTCCCTCCCCAGCTCTTAACAACAGAGGAAATAGGAGAAAAATAACCGAAACTGAAATAATGAGGAAATCAGGATACCAAACCATGAATTCTCCTCTCCTTCCCTGTCCTTAAATAAAATAACAATAATAATAATAATAGAGAAAACAGGAGACTAACCCATGAATACCCCAGCACTTTCCTCCCCACTCCCTTTCCCTCTAGTCCAGTCCAGTAGGTAGCGTGGGATTAAATGCCTTTGTACCGGCTCCAACCTTTATTTGTGTTCTATTCTTACCTTATTTTCTTTCGTTTTTCCTTCCATATTTTGATCATATATTTTTTTTTCTCTCTCTCACCTTGAATGAGTTGAAGAGGTAGTAGAAACACCAGGCGATGATCACGTTGTAGTAGAGGCCCACCAGGTACGACACCACGGTGGAGGCGACGCCCAGCCCGCCCCACCAAGGGGATATGAAGTTCCACACACCCAAGGAACCCTGTCGCAGCCTCTGTCCAATGCCCAACTCCAACAGGAACAGCGGGGCGCCCTCCAGGACCATCATGATCAGGTAGGGGATGAGGAACGCACCTGCAACACACAGAGGACAGGTGAGACACTTCAACACCTGCAACACTCGAGGCATTTGAAACATTAGAAATATTTAAAGAAAAACTAGGAATACTTCTATACTCTTGAAGAAATGTTTTGGCTTCTTGAAACATTTGTAACACTCGAAACATTTGAAACATTTAAGAACATTTGCAATACTTTGAAGAAACACTCGAAACATGCAACGTTTTATAATCTTTGAGAAATATTTTATCTTTTGAAACATATGTAACACTCGAAACACTTAAATTGCAACACTCGAGGCATTTGAATCACTTAAGAACATTTGAATACTTGAAAAAAACAAAACCCACTCGAAACAGATGCAACGTTATAAACTCTTGAAGAAACATTTTGAACTCTTCCTGAAACACTTGTAACACTCGAAACACTAGGAAGGTATGAGACATTTACACCACACGAACAAGAGAAAGTCAGGGAAGCTGCCAGGAACACACCAGTCTGCACCACTACACCACCGATGCGTCCCAACCACTCTGACGCCTTTGTTGTATTTAATTATCAATACACCAAGAAATTTATCAATCAATCAACCACTACACCACCACTACCACCACCACCACCACGACACACGGAGAAGTAAACGTATTATTACAGCCATTCATCCTAAAATCGTAAAGCTTATGTAGGAACGAAAGACCTGACTGACTGACTGACTGATTGATTGACTGACTGACTGATTGACTGACTGACTGACTGACTGACTAACTGACTGACTGAATGACTGACTAAGCTTATGTAGGAACGAAAGACCTGACTGACTGACTGATTGACTGACTGACTGACTAACTAACTGACTGACTAAACAAGTGTAAGGAACTCAAACAAATATACCACGTGACTGAGACAATAAAGGTTACGATTCCAAAACATCAATAAGAATTAAGAGACGTTTAAAGGGAGTTTGGTCAGGTGTGGTTAAGTTAGCTCACAATACCTTTAAGTTCCCAGAAACCTTGTTGTTCCGGGAGAGAGAGAGAGAGAGAGAGAGAGAGAGAGAGAGAGAGAGAGAGAGAGAGAGAGAGAGAGAGAGAGAGAGAGAGAGAGAGAGAGAGAGAGAGAGAGAGAGAGAGAGAGAGAGAGAGAGAGAGAGAGAGAGAGAGAAGAGAAGAAGAAGAAAGAAGAAGAAGAAGAAGAAGAAGAAGAAGAGGAAGATACTGTTGCAGCATTCCATCGAAGAATCAACTCAGAAGAAGAAGAAGAAGAAGAAGAAGAAGAAGAAGAAGAAGAAGAAGAAGAAGAAGAAGAAGAAGAAGAAGGAAGAAAGAAAAAGGAAAACAAAACAAAAACACGAGAAGAAGAAGAAGAAAGAGAAGGATAATAATAATAATAATAATAATAATAATAATAATAATAAGAAGAAGAAGAAGAAGAAAAGGAGAAGAAGAAGAAGGAGGAGGAGCCGTAAGGACACCTCCTACAAACACTTGACGCCCTACACTCGCCGCCGCCTCGCTGAGCCATTCAAAACCCCACAGGAAGCGTTGCCGGCCTGCCTGAGCCCTCCGCGTCCCTCCAGCCCAGCCCCGCCCCGCGCCAAGGCTGTAATTCTGTAACTGTTTCCCGGCGAGCCAGCGATGGAGGGAGGCGGGGGTGACCTTGACCAGCAGGAGGAGGAGGAGGAGGAGGAGGAGGAGGAGGAGGAAGAGATGATGTGCTTGTTGTTTTGACTACATACAAATTTTGATAGTACTTAATGTGTGTGTGTGTGTGTGTGTGTGTGTGTGTGTGTGTGTGTGTGTGTGTGTGTGTGTGTGTGTGTGTTTTAAGTAATTCCTGCTATTCTCAAGCTGTATTTACCTATAGTTATGAAAAAAAAGACCAGTTGCCATTAGTGTATCTGTGTTAGTGTACGAAGGTGTTGTGTACCCGACAGCTCTGATCATTACATCCATATATTCAGCTGATGTCAATACTCCTAAGTTTACGAGATCATTTAACTCATTACACGCCTTCCAGCTGCGGTTAATTAATCATCGATCAATTTATCGCTGGTACCACTGATGTAACACTGCCGCTTTCATCTGAGAATTAGATTAGGTTAGCTTTAGTTTGGTTAAGTTAGGTTTTGTTAGGTTAGGTTAGCTCGGGCTAGGTTAAGTTTGGTTAGGTTAAGTTGATTAGGTTAAAGTTGGGTTAGATTAAGGTCCGGTTAAGTTAAAGTTGGTTAGGTTAGGCTGGGATGGGTTAAGTTTGGTTAGGTTGATACTGGTTGGGTTAAGTTTGGTTAGTTTAAGTTTCGTTAGTTTAAGTTGGGTTAGGTTAAGGTTGATTGGTTAAGTTAAGTTTGGTTACGTTAAGTTTGTGTAGGTCAAGTTGGGTTAGCTTAAGGTTGGTTAGGTTAAGTTTTATTTAACTCGGCTCATGAACATCAACATACACAGCTGAACCCTTCACTGCACACATCACGCTTTGAAGATTCACCACATTTTACCCAGAAATAAACAACAACCCCTAATCAACACACGAGGGTTATTTCCACAATCAACAACCCACGTGTATCGGTGGTGGGCGCCTCTCTTCTCTACCTTCTGCCTCTCCGCTCACTTGCCTCTCCTCAACCTTCATCTCTAACGTAAAAGCTGAATTGTCTTTTCTCCCTTTGCCTCCCATCCTCTCCCCTCCCTTACCTCACCTTATTTCCTTATATCCCCTCACTCTCTCCCTCTAGCCTGGCTGCGTGGCGGAAATGCACGTATGGATCAGCAGCAGCGCCATGGGGACACGCGGCGGGGCTTTGTGGGGGAAGTGATCAGTGAAGGGCGCCGCTGTGGTGGACGTGAGGTTCAGCTGACTTATGACCATATTCAGAAACAACTCTTCGCTCTCTCTCAGCATCACTATTTTCCAAGGCCGCAGATAATAAACCTGACCCTCCAGCCTGTTTGTCCTTTTAGCATCGTAGAAATCTTGTTAACCTGTCAATAGATGTCCGTAAAATAGTCGCCCTTAATGAAAAACCGGTGTAGCTTCAACTGTCCAGAACCTTTTTAAATGTAGCGCAGGTATGCACGGAGAAGTGTCTCAGAATATCAACGCCTTACCTCCTTCTATTGTCATTCTGGTTACTATTTGGTGATTTTTTACAACTTCAGAAACTTATGTGGGAAGATTAGAATAGTGAAGACTCCGGCCATTAATCTTCTGACCTCCATAGACCCTTCCTAATGCAAATAAAATCGCATAATCACACACAAATATCAAAGTAAAAATGCGCCTCGGTACTGAAGGGGTTAAACTGTACTCTCTGGAAGCACCTTATCCATAAACCAACTCTCTCTCTCTCTCTCTCTCTCTCTCTCTCTCTGCACTCACCACTTACACCACAGCCGGTCTCCTGCCACCACCACCACCACCACCACCACCACCACCACCAGCACCGGCTCGCACACCCTCAACCTGCCTAAACTCCCCGCCGCTGCCTGGTTTTTGCGCCGCGTCCGCTGAACCCCGCCAGGCAATTACTCCTCTTTGGAATCCTCGCCCTGCCGCCTCGCTTGTCTCGCTGCCCCTTCCCCAGCCTCCAGTCCGCCGCCCGCTCTTATTTACAATGCTATGAGGGGCGGTAGGGGGTGAGATGACGGGTGTGGTGTGTGGGGTGTGGGATGGGCAGGGAGCATTGCATCTTTCCGGGTGTTTTTGTGTGGCCTTGGTGACGTTAGGTAATGCAAAGAACGAGAAGGATAGGAAGAGTGAGGACAGAAATAGGAATAAGAAGTTAAATTGAAGAGAAGTAAAGAGATGGAAACTGACGAAGAAGAAGAAGAAGAGGAAGAAAAAGAAGAAAAAGAAAAAGAAGAAAATGTAGTAGAAGAAAAAGAAGTATAAGAAGAAGAACAACAACAAAACAAACACCCTTACACTTACTTCCTGTACCTACCTCACCACGACAATAAAAACAACCACCACCACATATCTACGTACCCATCAAAACACACCCATCATGTCATAAACACCCATCACGTCACAATATCACTTCAGTTTGGTTCAGTTCAGTTCAGCTTGCCGTAAGTACTG
>NC_059285.1:15123777-15146277 GCF_017591435.1 Portunus trituberculatus
CCCTGTTTCCCTCCAGTCTTCTCCTGTCCTGTCCTGTCCTGTCCTCTCCTTTCCTGTCCTGTTCTGTCCTGCCCTGCCCTGTTCTGTTCTGCCCTGTTTCCCTCCAGTCCAGTCCAGTCCAGTAGTAAGCGTGGGAATGAATGCTTTTGTATCGTTTCACACTTTCGTATACATATTTCCTGTTCTTTTCTCTTTTCTTCCTCTATTCATGTTACTTACTTTCTCCCGCCAAGTGTTCGCGCTCCTCAGCTTCAGAAGGCGACTGACGCGCTTGTCTTGCTAACTTTTTAATGGAGCTGAGTTAAGTTTTTGCCACGGTTATTATTTTATTTATTTATTTTTCATTTTTTCATTCCCGTCTCTCGCCAAGTTCCGTGAGTTTATAAGAGGAAAGTCACGGAGGAGAGCGAGAGCGAGAGCGAGAGAGAGAGAGAGAGAGAGAGAGAGAGAGAGAGAGAGAGAGAGAGAGAGAGAGAGAGAGAGAGAGAGAGATGAAAATTTTGTACAGTAAAGATGATGAGAGATGAAAAAGAAAACAATAATAAAAAGAATAATGAAATAAATTAAAAAAGAACAAGATAGACGAGTGAGATTACACGGGATAGGTAATAAAGGGTAAACAAACAGCAGCAGCAGACCTTTAGTCCCTCGCGTGGTTGTTTGGGATCTAATTAGGCGTTTGAAATGATGGATGACTGGAAGAGGAGGAGGAGGAGGAGGAGGAGGAGGAGGAGGAGGAGGAGGAGGAGGAGAATCAACCAGACTTAACCAAGGAGAAAAAAGATTGAAAAAGAAGGGAAAGAAGAGAGAGAGAGAGAGAGAGAGAGAGAGAGAGAGAGAGAGAGAGAGAGAGAGAGAGAGAGAGAGAGAAGGAAGAAAATCCGGTACTATCTGATTCTGACCTGCATGTTTGAATTATGCCTCCCCTCCCCCCCATCCACCAACCTCCAGGCCCATCATTATCTCCCTTCCCTAGTGTAACCTCTCTCTCTCTCTCTCTCTCTCTCTCTCTCTCTCTCTCTCTCTTCTCTTTCCTCCACACTATCATCACCACCACCACCATAACCTTTCTCCTCCCTATCACAATCACCATCATTATTACCTCCCCTCTCCTTTTCCCTTCTCTTCCTTCCCTTCTTCGTCTTCTTCTTCTTCTTCTTCGTCTTCCTTGCTTGCTTTCAATTCACCATCCCATCACCATCACCACCACCACCACCACCACCACCACGTCATTCTTCTTTTCCTCCTTTTTGTCCAACACCACAACGAACACTGAGCGGTTTTTTTTCTTTTTGCTTTTCTTCCTTCTTCTTCTCCTCCTCCTTTTATTTTTCCTTCTTTTCTCCTCCATCACTACCAATATCACATTATCTTTTATGTTCCTCCTCCTTTTCTTCTTTATTTTATTTTCTCTCCAATACCATCACCTGCTCTTCCTTCTCTCCGTTCTCCTCTTGGTCCTTCTTCATTTCTCCTCCTCCTCCTCCTCCTCCTCCTCCTCCTCCTCCTCCTCCTCCTCTCCATCACTATGACATCTTCAGTAAATGTATTTTCTTTCACTGCAACCGCATAAAGTTTTCCCATCTTTCCTTGGCTGCATGAGTGACACACACACACACACACACACACACACACACACACACACACACACAGAGACACATACACACGCATTTCGTTGTAGTATTGATCTCTACTACTGTTCGCCCCTCCCCACTACCGCCTTCGTCCCCATCCCTCATACACCCAAACGACCAAACACACACACACACACACACACACACACACACACACACACACGGTAGCTCAGTGGTTAGAGCGCTGGCTTCACAGCCAGATGACTGGGGTTCGATTCGGCCGGGTGGAGATATTTGGTGTGTCTCCTTTCACGTGTAGGTGGTGTTCACCTAGCAGTGAGTAGGTACGGGATGTAAATCGAGGAGTTGTGACCTTGTTGTCCCGGTGTGTGGTGTGTGCCTGGTCTCAGGCCTATCCGAAGATCGGAAATAATGAGCTCTGAGCTCGTTCCGTAGGGTAACGTCTGGCTGTCTCGTCAGAGACTGCAGCAGATCAAACAGTGAAACACACACACACACACACACACACACACACACACACACACGTATTCCGTCACCATTACCAGCACCACTACTACTACAACTACTACTACTACTACTACTACTACGTCTTCACTTCAATCTTGATAGTTAAGTCACTGCTCTCTCCTCCTCCCTTCCTCCTCCTCCTTCTTTTGTTACTTTTTTCTTCTTTTTTTCCTTATCTGACTTTCTTCTCAGCATTCTTCTCTTTCTTATGCTTTTGTTCTGTCTTCAGTTCCTCTTCCTTCTGTTTTCATTTGTCTTTTCTCCTCCTTTATCTTCTCTTGCTCTTTTTCTTTCCCCGTTTTTTTTTTTCTCCCAAACAATAACTTAACTAAATTGACACTCGGGTGATAAGGGACAATATATCGCCCTTTGAATCTTCTACTTTTATTCATTTATTTATTTTTGGGGGGCGAGAGTTAAGAAGAAGCAAATCCTAGAACAACAATTTGAGCAAACTTTACTTTTTGTGGGAGAGGAAAGCAAATAAGAGAAGAACAATTTAAACAAACTCTAATAATTTACACACTTATTTCCCACCCTTGTCCACTTTTCCTATAAAAAAAAAAAAAAAAAAAAACAAAAAGAAAAGATCAAGAAAAGAAAGATGGATAAAAACAATTATAAATAAAAGAAAGAGAGAAAAAAAAAGAAAGATCAAGAACAAGACAACACCTCAGCTACAAGACAACTTCCTACTACATTGCTTTCTTTATAATAGTAAAAAGATTAACCCCATATTCATTCTGGTGACTATTTGATGATCTTATACAGCTTCAGAAACTTATGTTGGGATTAGAATAGTGGAGACTCTAGCCATTAATCTTCTACCCTCCACAGACCCTTCCTAATGTCAATAAAATCGTCTAATCATATACAAATCTCAAAGTAAAAATGCGTCCCAGTATGGAAGGGATTAAGTAAACAAATATAAGGAGACGCAGTTGCAAAGGTAAAGCTTCTGACAATCATCTGATCTGACCTGAGGCTCGTTTAAGGGGAGACATATATGCTAAAATACAGGCATTTTCGTCACAAATAGTGTTTTGAAATTTCCGCGTCAAAAAATCAACCAACACTTTGGCAACATCCAGATAGAACAAGTTTTGTCTTCTGATTAATTTAAAGACATCAAACCACATCACGGTAGCGGAGTGGATAAGGTGGTGAGCGTGGGATCGGGCAGACGTCCATGCGTAGGTTCGAATCCCACCAAGTACCGCCTTGATACTTTGCCATTTGACGAGTGGTTTAAAGTTACCTACATGTCACCACGATACCCAGGTCAGGTTTTAGGTAGTTACACCAAAGATGCGCTTGAGTGGTGATATGGGCCCTAATATGAGGACCACTATAGATAAAACTGCCTGCACCGCTAATGGGTGGAAGCTGGACAGCGCTTCCCATACTCTTCAAGTATACCTACAGGCGCTATAGGCCATAACATAAAAAAAAAAAAAAACACCACATCACAGTCTCATATACTCAATAAATCCACCACGACTCCACCACACGGCAGCAGCGAAGGCACATGATGATGGAGAGTGCCAGTGCCAGAAACAGCCGCATGCACCCAATTACTTATGCCGCAAACCAAACACTGCCATCTCCTCCCTAACCCCTATCCTTCCTTCCTCCCTGCTCCCTCCCTCCCCATAACCCTGCCCCGCCACCCTCCCGATACAAAGATACGTGACTCTGTATTCTTAAAAAACCTTCATCTCTCACTACGACAATTTTCCAAGGCCACAGAGACAACTGGCCGGGTTTTCAAGACAGAAATCTTGCCAGTCTATCATCAGAATTTTAACAATACTCATAAAAACACGAGCCTTTGGAAAGCAGTGATGGTGAGAGAGCAAAGCGTTTCAGAATACAGGCCTATATCACAACCCACCCCCTCCATTCCTTCCCTACCCCTTGTCATTCCTTCCTGCCTGCTCCTTCCCTCCCCCTGACCCGCCTCCCTCCCGATACAAAGGTGCGTGGCTCTTGCATGGATTGAAGAATACTTTATAAGCGTGTGCCAAAATACTCGTGAGAAATTGAAATCGAAGTGTAGCTTTTCTATACGTGCTACTGGTACATAAAGTAGCTTGATTTTATATAGCAATGAGAGAGAGAGAGAGAGAGAGAGAGAGAGAGAGAGAGAGAGAGAGAGAGAGAGAGAGAGAGAGAGAGAGAGAGAGAGAGAGAGAGAGAGAATGTGAATAAACCAAAATTAGCCAAAATATAAAGCGGTAAAAAGTCTAGAGATGTGTAAACTTCTAATAATAAACTACTAAAAAGAATAAATCGATTTTTAAGTGACTAGACTGACAGCTGGCAGTCTCAAGTAACAGTTTCAATATTAATGCGGTACACTGACTCTCTCTCTCTCTCTCTCTGATATTAGCGGCAATGACTTAATACTCAATATCCACGCCAGTTTCCCTGTATTGCTCCACTTCCACTCACTTCCTCCACCCGCGGCGGCGCAGTCCACCCACCTACAGATTTCCCTAAGGCCACACTGCTTCCTAATACTGTAACTGCCTTCCTGCTTGATCTTGTTTCTCTTCCTCTTCCTCCTCTGCACTCTTATCCTGCTCTTCCTCCTCTTTCTCTTCTTCTTCTTTTTCTTCTTCGATTCCTAACACTGTAACTTCCTTCCTGGTTGTGTTTTTGTGCTTAATCTTGTTTCATCTCTTCCTCCTCCTCCCTCTCCTCCTCTTCCCTGTCCTCCTGCTCCTCCTAATCTTCATCTTCTACTTCCTCCACCATCATCATTCTGTTCCTTTCTTTTTCGCTTCAGTATTCCTGGATTTACTTTTTATTTGTCTTTTTATTATACTTTTTTTCTCTTTATTTCTTCTAATTTTCCGTGTTTTTTTTTTTAATTCTTACGGTATTTTTTTAAATTTAATTTCCTCTTCTTCTTCTTCTTTTTATTGCCTGTTCTTCATTTTCGTTGTTTCTATCTCACTTCTTCTTCTTCTTGTCTAGTCTCAATTTTCCTTTCGTCTTGTTCTTGCTCTCCATCCTCTTCTTCATCCATCTTCCATCTTCGCATTTGTCTTCATTTCTTCCTATTCCCCCGTATTTCATCAGCTGTCTTCTTCATTTCCTCTCATTTATCTCTCTCTCTCTCTCTCTCTCTCTCTCTTGCTTTCATTTCTGCACAAGCTCAGAATTTTCTTTCCACTCCATTGCATCTCTCTCTTTCTCTCTCTCTCTCTCTCTGTGTGTGTGTGTGTGTGTGTGTGTGTGTGTGTGTGTGTGTGTGTGTGTGTGTGTGTGTGTGAGAGAGAGAGAGAGAGAGAGAGAGAGAGAGAGAGAGAGAGAGAGAGAGAGAGAGAGAGAGAGAGAGAGAGAGAGAGAGAGAGAGAGAGAGAGAGAGAGAGAATTATATAAAAAAGAAAATAAAGAGAAAAAAAAAGAGACATTTCAGTCAATAAATTTTCTCTTTTAAAATAACGCACCTCATTCTCCACTAATTACTGGACTCTCTCTCTCTCTCTCTCTCTCTCTCTCTCTCTCTCTCTCTCTCTCTCTCTCTTTCCCCTTCATTGTTCCCATCATCATCTCTCGTTAGTCGCCCCATCATCACCATCATCACCACCATCACCAGCAAAGGGAGTGAATTGCTAACCTGTTGATGTCTCTCTTCTCTTCTTTTGTCACTCTAATCATCAATTTTTCAAGGGCAACCAAGATTTACGTGTTGAGAAGAAATGGTGTGTAATTTTTGTCGTGTTTCTGTTTTTCTCTTCATTTTCTCCTCTTTTTTCACGTTGTGTTTGTTATTCATTTGTTTATTTTGATTTGTTTTTGTTTTTTTCTATTTTTGTGTTTTTGTGAGTAGTTGAATTGTTTATTTTTATTTTTATTTTTGTTACATTTATTTATTTTATTTTATTTTTTTTTTACAAATGTCGGTTATATAATCATTTTTTTTGTGTGTTTGTAAGTACAAGTGGAGCTTTTTTGCCCTATATATCAGGCACACACACACACACACACACACACACACACACACACACACACACACACACACACACACACACACAGGCAATGCACACCAATATATATATATATATATATATATATATATATATATATATATATATATATATATATATATATATATATATATATATATATATATATATATATATATATATATATATATATATATATATATATATATATATATATATATATATATATATATATATATATATATATATATATATATATATATATATATATATATATATATATATATATATATATATATATATAATTTTTCTCTGACTAACAGTAAAATTTTGACTTATATACATTCACACATACACGCACGACTCACAATCGAGAGGGCCGGGTTCGAGTCCCGGTGCGGCGAGGCAAATGGGCAAGCCTCTTAATGTGTGGGGTGTTCACCTAGCAGTAAATAGGTACGGGATGTAACTCGAGGGGTTGTGGCCTCGCTTTCCCAGTATGTGGAGTGTGGTGTGGTCTCAGTCCTACCCGAAGTTCGGTCTATGAACTCTGAGCTCGCTCCATAATGGGGAAGACTGGCTGGATGACCAGCAGGCGACCGAGATGAATTACACACACACACACACACACACACACACACACACACACACACACGCCACGCCCATCCACATCTTAACCTTTCACGGGACTTATGAACGAAAAGGAAAAGTCAGAGGATAAGTGAGGAAATTTATAAGTAGATACGATTATTATGCATTCATAGACGAGGAGTAGAATTTGTGTTAATCAGTAAGTAGGAAGGAAGAGAGGAAAAAATGAAAGAAAAAAGGATGGAAGGAAAAAAAAAGAGAGAAAAAGGAAAGGAGGAAAGAAGGAAGGCATTAGGAAGGAAACAAATAAAACAAGTCCATCAATGAGGAAATAAGAAGAGAAAGATAGAAGGAAATAAAAAAAAAGAAAGTTAGTGTATATAAGTGTGTATGTGTGTGTAATTCACTGTTTGATCTGCTGCAGTCTCTGACGAGACAGCCAGACGTTACCCTAGGGAACGAGCTCAGAGCTCATTATTTCCGATCTTCGGATAGGCCTGAGACCAGGCACACACCACACACCGGGACAACAAGGTCACAACTCCTCGATTTACATCCCGTACCTACTCACTGCTAGGTGAACAGCACCTACACGTGAAAGGAGACACACCCAAATATCTCCACCCGGCCGGGGAATCGAACCCCGGTCCACTGGCTTGTGAAGCCAGCGCTCTAACCACTGAGCTACCGGGCCGTGTGTGTGTGTGTGTGTGTGTGTGTGTGTGTGTGTGTGTGTGTGTGTGTGTGTGTGTGTGTGTGTGTGTGTGTGTGTGTATGAAAATTTAAAGCTTGCTCCTTCTTTGCATGGAATTTCACATTTTTTCCCGCCTGTACCATTTCCTCCTCCTCCTCCTCCTCCTCCTCATTCTCCTTCTTCTTCTTCTTCTTCTTCTTCTTCTTCTCCTCCTCCTCCTCCTCCTCCTCCTCCTCCTCCTCCTCCTCCTCCTCCTCCACTTTCAAGAGGGGAGTATCATGACACTTTCAAGGACAAAAATTAAGGAGAGTATTTCCTTCATCCCCTGTCCCCCATCCTCTCTCTCTCTCTCTCTCTCTCTCTCACTGCCTCCGTTTACCTCTCCACTTTTCCTCCACCCACGCCACTATACGCCAGCGTGCTCCACCTCTCCACCATTCACCTTTACTCTCTCTCTCTCTCTCTCTCTCTCTCTCTCTCTCTTTCTCGGTTCCCATTGACTCGCATTTGATCTTTAAACGTGTGTGTGTGTGTGTGTGTGTGTGTGTGTGTGTGTGTGTGTGTGTGTGTGTGTGTGTGTGTGTGTGTGTGTGTGTGTGCTACCCCCTCCTCTTCTTCTTCCTCTATGCTTCATTCTTCCTCCTACTCTTTTAAATGATACCTAGCTCATGTCCTGTTGGTATAGATGACTTCGCAGATTTCCTCCTCCTCCTCCTCCTCTCCTCCTCCTCAAATTCTTTCTTCCTCCTCCTCTTAATTAAAAAAGCAGCACATTTTTTTTCTTCTCTTTCCTTATCCTTCATCTACTTATTGCTTATCTCCTCTTCCTCCTTCTCCTCCTCCTCCTCCTCCTCCTCCTCCCAATCTTTATTCTCATCGTGTCTTCCTCCTAATTTGAACATCTGTGAGTATTCTCTTCTTCTCCTATTCCTGAATAGTAAGGGAAAGAGAGAGAGAGAGAGAGAGAGAGAGAGAGAGAGAGAGAGAGAGAGAGAGAGAGAGAGAGAGAGAGAGAGAGAGAGAGAGAGAGAGAGAGAGAGAGAGAGGGTTTTTGAGAGCAGAAATAATACGTGCACCCCCCGTGAGTTCTCAGGCTACACTGAGTGGCCGGGTGGCTTTCCTTGGATTCATAAAAATTCAGGTGGGGATATTTTTGCGCCGGCTGATGACAGGTGTGGGTGGTGGTGGTGGTGGTGGTGGTGAATTAGATGAAAATATGAAAGAATTGCTATTACTACTACTATTACTGTTACTACTACTACTACTACTACTACTACTACTACTACTTCTGCTGCTACTAAAATCAAGGTAGCCACAGAAATTAAACAAAATAAATAGAAATGACAAGTAAAACATTATTCAACATATTGACAACAACAACAACAACAACAACAACAACAACAAAAGAAAAAAGAATAAGATCAGAAGTTTTGTAATCTTGAACCTCCTCCTCCTCCTCCTTTGTATTCCTCCTCTTCTTCTTCTTTCTCCTCCTCCTCCTGGCGCCACTAAACAGGATTCCTACCTCCTGCTCCTCCGCTACCTCCTCCTCCTGCCCCCCTCCCCATTATCTCACAGGAGTCATATTAACCCCACTCCTCTCCTCTCCCCCCCACGCATCCCAACACCACCTCCCCAAGACACCCCCTCACTCTCTCCTCTCCAACTCTTCAAGGTCACCCACACGCCCCTTGGAGGAATTTCTACCTCCTCCTCCTCCTCCTCCTCCTCCTCTTCTTCTTCTTCTTCTTTCTCCTCTTCTTCTTCCTCCTTCCTCCTCCTCCTCCTCCTTCTCCTCTACTTCTCTTGTGTCTCTTTTATTGCTCTCCTTCGTTCTTTGTTATTCTGTTTATTGCAAGCATCTCTCTCTCTCTCTCTCTCTCTCTCATTACTATTCTGTTTTCGTCAACCTCTTTCTTTACTCCTCTTTTCGTCTTACTTTTTATAATGTTTATTTATACTCTCTCCCTTTTTCCTTTCGTACTCTCCTCCTCCTCCTCCTCCTCCTCCTCCTCTTCCTTCTTCTCCTCCTCCTCTACCCAATGCCCAAAATAGAAAAGATAGACAGATACATAGATAAACAGATAGATAGTCTGAGAGAGAGAGAGAGAGAGAGAGAGAGAGAGAGAGAGAGAGAGAGAGAGAGAGAGAGAGAGAGAGAGAGAGAGAGAGTAATTAATCAAACAGACAAAACACGTTCCCAGCACGATATAAATTGGACACACACACACACACACACACACACACACACACACACACACACACACACACACACACACACACACACACACACATTTACATTATCATCTAAAGATCATATAATTTTTCTTTTAATGTTAATGAAAATATGCCCCCTCTCTCTCTCTCTCTCTCTCTTACATACATTTTCATATTAATCTATTTTTTCCTGCTCCTTCTGTCATCATCACCATAACCATCATCATCATCATCATCATCATCCATTTTTCTCGTCTCTTTCATTTCTTTAATATCTCAAACTTCCTTTAAATATTCTCTCTCTCTCTCTCTCTCTCTCTCTCTCTACAGTCTCGTAACAGTGGAGATCTTACAAATAGGAAAATGAGTGACCGTGTACGATATTTTGGCCTCTAAGGTACGATGTTATGTAAGCGGAGATACGACGACAAGCAGAAGCGTACGATAGCCCGACCACCACCACCATCACCACCAACACCACCACCACCACCACCATCTCCCAGACAGTATCAATAAACAGAGGGATAATTGCTCTGGTCTTTGGCATAGATAAGAAATAATGAGAAGAGAGAGAGAGAGAGAGAGAGAGAGAGAGAGAGAGAGAGAGAGAGAGAGAGAGAGTAAACTTTTTGATTCTGTCAGCAGTACGTGCCCGCATGGATACAAATGAACGTAAAAGCAAACGAAGATTTATAAAAAAGTGATCGGACACACACTCACACACAAACACACACACACACACACACACACACACACACACACACACACACACACACACACACACACAAATCCTTGCATATATACAAAAACCTTATATATGTACGTGCACGATTTTCATCCACACACACACACACACACACACACACACACACACACACACACACACACACACACACACACACACACACACACACACACACGTAAAAAGAATGCAAAAGTTTACATAATTCTGATCAACATTACATAACTGATCTAATGAGTAATAAAAAAAAGTAGACACACACACACACACACACACACACACACACACACACACACACACACACACACACAGAGAGAGAGAGAGAGAGAGAGAGAGAGAGAGAGAGAGAGAGAGAGAGAGAGAGAGAGAGAGAGAGAGAGAGAGAGAGAGAGAGAAAGAGAGGACAAAAAAACTCATTCCTCTTCCATATAAGGAAGGAAGGGGGGGATACGGAAGACATGGAGGAGGAGGAGGAGGAGGAGGAGGAGGAGGAGGAGGAGGAGGAGGAGGAGGAGGAGGTAAAAATATTAAGACAAAAAAAGTCTGGTTCCTTTCACACACACACACACACACACACACAAAGCCCCTCGCATAAGATTTTAACTTGATCGTGTGTGTGTGTGTGTGTGTGTGTGTGTGTGTGTGTGTGTGTGTGTGTGTGTGTGTGTGTCCACGCGCGCCAATATAATCTTATACAGTGCCAAATGCCGAGAGAGAGAGAGAGAGAGAGAGAGAGAGAGAGAGAGAGAGAGAGAGAGAGAGAGAGAGAGAGAGAGAGAGAGAGAGAGAGAGGTAACGCAAATATTTGACCGCACAGGGGGAATAACACTTTTAGAGAGAGAGAGAGAGAGAGAGAGAGAGAGAGAGAGAGAGAGAGAGAGAGAGAGAGAGAGAGAGAGCCGGCCACACCAAGAATAAATCAGGTGAATCAAGGAAATAAAACCACACGTGCGTAAATAAACCAACAAATCCAACAATGAAAAAAAAAAAAAAAAAAACAAGAGAAAAATAAAAGAAAGAAAAAAAGAAAATACAGAACAAGGAAGAGATAAAAAAAAGAGAAATATAGCTAACTCTAATCACATTATGCTGTTGTTTTTTCCCTTATCCCATCAACCGTACTTTTTTATCTCTCTCTCTCTCTCTCTCTCTCTCTCTCTCTCTCTCTCTCTCTCTCTCTCACTTCCTTACTCTCCCTTAGCGACAGTTCTGAACACCTCCCCTCCCTCCTTCTCTCCCCTCCCTCCTCCTCTCTCTCCTCCCCATTCAACTGGCGCCTTCCCCTTCCCCATTCTCCCCCTCCCATCTACTCCTACGCCACCCCCTCCCGTCCACTGGCGCCACAAACCCCCCCAGCCCCCTCCCCCCGTGGCGCCACAGGGTTGGGGACATCGGCAGGGTCTTGGCTATGTTGGCAAGGCGGCGGTGGGGGTTTGAGGGGGGGGGTGGATGTGGCGCCCAATCTCTTCAAGTGTTGAGAGGTTGGGGAGTGGGTGGTTTGGGTGGGGGGGGGTGGATGAGGGGTGGGGGTAGAAGGAGGTGTTAGTAAGGGTGTTTTTGGTTTGTGTGTGTGTGTGTGTGTGTGTGTGTGTGTGTGTGTGTGTGTGTGTGTGTGTGTGTGTGTGTGTGTGTTTCTATTTATTGGTTTCATCGTTTATTTATTTATTTTTTCTCTCTTTCTATATTATTTGGAAGGACTCGTTGCCTTTGTTTCTTTTTTAATTTAATTTTGCCTATTCGTCAATTAATTCTTCACCTATTATTTTTATTATTATTATTATTTTATTATTATTATTATTATTACTATATTGCAATGGCTTCCTGCAGCTTTCTTTATTTTCATGAGGAGGAGGAGGAAGAGGAGAAAGAAGAAGAAGAAGAAGAAGAAGAAGAAGAAGAAGAAGAAGAAGTAGAACACCAACACCAGAACCACTACCATTAAAAGCACCACCACCACCACCACCACTAAACAGAAACAGACCACGAAAAAGAAGAGGAGGAGGAGGAGGAGGAGGAGGAGGAGGAGGAGGAGGAGGAGGAGGAGGAGGAGGAGGAGGAGGAGAAGGAGAAGGAGAAGAAAATAAGAATAAATATAAGAATAAGAATAATAATAACAATAAGAAAAAGAAGAAGAGGAGGAGGAGGAGGAGGAGGAGGAGGAGGAGGAGGAAAAGGAGGAGGAGGAGGAGGAGGAAATCAAAAGACCGTCTCGCTCCAAATAGGGACTCCATTGTGGTCACGAAGAATATGAACCAAAGTAAACCCAACAATAAAGAAAACATTATGCCCGTGACTTAATACCTTGAGTCAATCTGGTGAAGCAAATATCAGATAAGGCAGGGAACAAACAGTACGTGATACACTGTTAGGGAGTAGTAGTAGTCGTAGTAGTAGTAGTAGTAGTAGTAGTAGTAGTAGTAGTAGTAGTAGTAGTAGTAGTAGTTAGTGAGGAGTAGGAGGAAGGAGAAGGAAAAGAAGGAAGGAAGGAGGAGAAGAAGAAGAAGAAGAAGGAAGAAGAAGAAGAAGAAGAAGAAGAAGAAGAAGAAGAAGAAGAAGAAGAAGAAGAAGAAGAAGAAGAAGAAGAAGAAGAAAGAAGAAGAAAAGAAGAAGAAGAAGAAGAAGAAGAAGAAGAGGAAGAAGAAGAAGAAGAAGAGGAAGAAGAAGAGGAGGAAGAGGAAGAAAAAGAGGAGGAAGAAGAAGAAGACTAGAGAAGAACTAGAAGAAGAAAACTTGAAAAAAAAGAAAGAAGGAAGAATAAGATCGAAGAAGAAGAAGAAGAAGAAGAAGAAGAAGAAGAAGAAGAAGAAGAAGAAGAAGAAGAAGAAAAGAAGAAGAAGAGGAGAAGAAGCAAAAGAAAAGAAAAAGAAAAAGAAGTAAAGAAGAAAAGAAAAAACACCACCACCACCACCACCACATCAACCCCACAACATCCCCTCTCTCCACCCACACACCCACACACACACACAGCCTTCTATTCTCCTTGGCGACAGTTCCTTGTATGAGGGCGCCTAACCGTGTGTGTGTGTGTGTGTGTGTGTGTGTGTGTGTGTGTGTGTGTGTGTGTTTAGCCCAGTATCCTCTTTGGCCCCAGCTCACCTCAGCCCAGCCCAGCCCAGCCAGTTCTCCTGTGCGCTACCCGGAAAACGCACTTCTGTCCGCCCCTTGACGCTTCGGAACGCTCTACTAAATACAGGGGCGGGGAGGGGAATAATGGGACCAGAGAGAGAGAGAGAGAGAGAGAGAGAGAGAGAGAGAGAGAGAGAGAGAGAGAGAGAGAGAGAGAGAGAGATTTTTACTTGTAGACTTCACCAAATGCAGAACAAGAATTAGAAGAAGATAAAAAAAAAAAAAAAAAACAAGAGGAGGAAGATATAGAATAAGAAAGAAAAAAAAAGGAGAAGGAGGAAGAAGATGGACACGAAGATAAGAAGTAAAAGACGAAAATGGAATAAGAAAAATGAATAAAATAAAATGATGAACTGTGCGATTGGAAATAAAGATAGAAAAATAGATGGCGAATAATAATAACAAAGAATAAGAAGAACAAGAACAAGAAAAGATGATAGTGAGCAAAAAAAAAAAAAAAAAAAAAAAAAACAATTGAAAAATCATAAACAGGAGAAAATAAACAATGAAATAAAATAAAACCTCTGTGTGTGTGTGTGTGTGTGTGTGTGTGTGTGTGTGTGTGTGTGTGTGTGTGTGTGTGTGTGTTGGCACCAGAGAGTGAAGTAAAGTAAACTGTGTAAAAGAAATAAAGTGGCCTACCAACACACACACTCTCTCTCTCTCTCTCTCTCAATTATATATATTTTATGCAAAAGAGAATAAGATCAAGAGAAATTTACGTTGAGAGAGAGAGAGAGAGAGAGAGAGAGAGAGAGAGAGAGAGAGAGAGAGAGAGAGAGAGAGAGAGAGAGAGAGAGAGAGAGAGAGAGTAAATCGAGCCACGTGGACAGTGTTTGGCTCAAAGGATGTCTGTCTGTCTGTCTATCTAACTTTCTGCTTAAATGTCTACATCATTTTGCCAGTATGTGTGTGTGTGTGTGTGTGTGTGTGTGTGTGTGTGTGTGTGTGTGTGTGTGTGTGTGTGTGTGTGTGTGTGTGTGTGTGTGCGTTTACATCCTGGATTTTAAAAGGCAATCATTCACTAGATTAAGAGTGGAGGTAGGGAGATGGAGCCGCACCCCCAGAGAGGAGAGGATATGTCAGTGCGACGGTGCACATATACAGGACGAAAATCACGTGATGATACACTGCCCGCTGGCCGCGCCCTGTCGGGACAGGTACCCGATGCTGAACTTTGCCAGTGTTGAGGAGCTGATGAATGACAGGAATAACGTGCCTGAAGTGTGTAACTATATCCATGAGGTGATCCATGTGTATGCGTAGTTTTGTGAAATTATATAGAATGCATGTATAGGTTTTGGTGATGATGCTCATGTGCTTGCTCATGTGCTGCATGGGGATGTGGGGTTTGCATTTGGTTTGGTATCTTTAGCGTATGGTCGCTTCATTTGCTTAGTGATGTATTGCATCGCGTATTGATGTGTTTTATGTGATTTATGGGTTTATATGTTTCATGTGGTTCAAGTGTTCCCAGTGATTTGTGTGTTTGTTGTGTAAATGTGATTCAGGTGTTTTTATTGTGAGTCAAGTGTGTGTGTGTAATGTTTCATGTGTTCGTGTGTACTCCATGTGTGTCGTGTGTATTTCATGTGTTTCATGCGTCTCGTGTGGTACATGTGTTTCGTGTGGCATGTGTGTGTCATTTTTCATGTGTACTTTATGTGTGTCATGGGTTTCGTGTGATTGATATGTGTTTTATTGTGTCATGCGATGGATGTGTTTTCCATGGGATTCATGTAGTTGAAGTGATGCTTGCGTGTTGCATGTTCCATGTGAGTCATGCATGTTTTATGTATTTCATGTTTACTTCAGGCAGGTCATGTGTTCGTGTGTTTCATGTGGGTTATATGTGTCATCAGTTTAATCAATTTCTTCCGTGCTTCATGTGGCATGTAATGCGTACCTGTTGCATATGGCTCATGTATTTTATGGGTGTTGTGATCCATGTGTGCTTCATGTAAGTAATGTGGGTTCAGGGGTTCCCTACGTATGTTTTATGCGTGTTTTATGTGTCTCAAGGAAATTGTGTGTTGTATGTTTTTAATGGAAATTTTGTGTATGTGATGAGTTTTTATATGGTGTATGTGTGTTTTTACGTGTTATGGGTTTTCAGGTGTTTCTTGTATTTATATGATTAATGGGTGTTATGTGTACCATAGGATTTTGTTTGTTTTCTATGTTTCGTGGTACTTCATTGTATTATGTGGTTTATGGGATCCATATGGGATTCATGAGTTGCACATGATTTATATGAGTTTACATGATACGTGAGTTTCCCGGGAATCTAATTTTATTTGTTTTAAATGTTTTAAAGGATTGCTGAGTGTTTATTGTTTATTGCGTTAATCTGTACCTGTGGGTACTTGATTACAAGTAGCTTATGCTAAGTATACGATTTCTTTAATAAATACTCAGACAAGACTAATAATTGTGATGTGATGGACAAATTATTTAAGTTAACATGTATTTCTTGTCAGTTGTATTAATAATTTGTCAATAAACTACTATTACTACTACTGTGTGTGTGTGTGTGTGTGTGTGTGTGTGTGTGTGTGTGTGTGTGTGTGTGTGTGTGTGTGTGTGTGTGTGTGTGTGTGTGTTAAATATTGCTGTTTGAATGTAAGAAAAAAAAACAATTGGTAGAAAATATGCAGCTGTTTCAAATATAATAAGAAAAGATAATAAAGAAGAAAGAAAGAAAAAGAGAGAGAGAGAGAGAGAGAGAGAGAGAGAGAGAGAGAGAGAGAGAGAGAGAGAGAGAGAGAGAGAGAGAGAGAGAGAGAGAGAGAGAGAATACAAAGCTTTAAAAATATCCATCTATCTTCTAATCTCTTTAACTAACTGTCTATTTATGTATCTCTGCCACCTTCTATTCTTTTAATCTCTTTAACTAACTGTCTACCTGTGTATCTCTGCCACCTTTCGTTCTTTTTACCATTTTAGTTTTCGTCAATCCTTAAAA
This sequence comes from Portunus trituberculatus, assembly GCF_017591435.1. Lineage (NCBI taxonomy): Eukaryota > Metazoa > Arthropoda > Malacostraca > Decapoda > Portunidae > Portunus > Portunus trituberculatus. Next base: position 15,140,192 of record NC_059285.1, read on the forward strand.
AAACTGGTCCAAGTGAACGGGTCCCTAACACGGAAATGTGGAGGGGAGTAAAGGTGTCTGGACTCATAAACAGATGAAACTTGCCTGTACTATTAATGCGTCACCTCTTCCTCTTTCCTGTGTCTTTTCAATCATTTCCTCCCCTTCCCTTTTCCTCTTGGCTATTCCCTATTTTCATGTCGAGAGGAAGAGGGATAGAAATACAAAAGAGTGAACCATACTTCAATTTCTTTACCTACATGAACCAAAAACACAGTAACTATCTCCCAGGCAAGTGTGACCTCGTGTGAAACGTTGGGAATGAAGGAGGTAGCGAATGTACTAGTATTAGCGTATACTAATTTAGCAAGTGGCGTGTGTGGGAGTGATGTAAGAGCAGTGTTGCATAAATACTCTTATCAGGGAATGGTGAAATAGTGCATCATTTTACACATTTCGAGGTGAGGAGGCTTGTGTTAACTTTTTACTGAGAGAGTCGCCGTGGTGCAGTGGAACCATGCGTGCTTTGGGATCCGAGGGGTCTCCAAGCGCACGGGTTTGAATCCTGTCCACGGTCTGAGTGTAGGTTGGGCTTCCTTACTCAGGGCAACGGTTTCCTAGCGGGTGGGCTTTGAGATAGGAGGTACCCAAAAAGTATCCCCTTTAGCCCAGAAATTCCCGTGAAAAGTACACATGGTATAAATAAAAGAGAGAGAGAGAGAGAGAGAGAGAGAGAGAGAGAGAGAGAGAGAGAGAGAGAGAGAGAGAGAGAGAGAGAGAGAGAGTGGTTAGGAAGTTATCTATTTCTTCTTTTCAAGCCACAATCTTCCAACCTCATCTCCTCCCTTTCCTCACTCATTAATTCTGTGCCTCCCTCCCTCTCTCCCTTCCTCCCTCCTTCCTACCTTCCTTCCTCTCCTTCTTCTCTCCTCTCCTGACCGCAAAACTCCTAACTGACTCTCTCTCTCTCTCTCTCTCTCTATCTCTCCCTTGCTAATATACACCACAATCTTCACCACTACTAACATTTCTGTAGTAGTAGTAGTAGTAGTAGTGGTGGTGGTGGTGGTGGTGGTGGTGGTAGTTACCTGTGCGTAGGAAGACACGTGACTTCAATGACTTTTTCTTTCTTACCTGTAGAAAAAAGAAAAGAAGTTAGTAATGCAAACACCAAAAAAATAAATAAAATAGATAAAAAAAAGGGCACTGATCTATTTTTTGCTTCCCAGTGAATGTAACAAAAAACTGTCGTACTATATGTAAAAATCCTCAAAGGCTTCAATTCATTTCTCTTCTCAGTGGAAATATACAAACTGACCCTTTCTCCTTCCAGTGAATGCAATAAACAAACTATGACAATAAACATAAAAACACTCAAAGGCTACAGTTAATTTTTGTTCTCAGTGGAAATATACAAGCTAACTGAATTTCTCGCCACAGTAAAAAAGAATTAACAAACTATCACAATAAATATAACATCACTCAAAGGCTTCAGTTAATTTTTCTTCTCAGTGGAAATAAATAAAGTAACAGATTTTTTCCCCTTCCTAATGAATGTAACAAACTGTCGTAAAAATACCCCTCAAATGGCTTGATTAATTCTTTTCTCAGTGGAGATAAATAAACTAACTGATTATTTTTCTCCTTCCAGTGAATGTAACAAACAAACTATCGTACTAATAACCAGTTTCTCTTCTCACTGGAAATATATAAGCTAAGTGAATTTCTCTATACAGTGTAAAGAATTAACAAACTTTCGTACTAAATATAAAAACTCTCAAAGGCTTTAATAAATTTCTCTTCTCAGTGGAAATATACGAAATAACTGAATTTGTCCTCCCAGTGAAAAGAATCAACAAACAATCGTACTAAATGTAAAAACACTCAAAGGCTTCAATAAATTTCTCTTCTCAATGGAAATATACAAACTAACTGATCTTTTCTCCTTCCCGAGAATGTAACAAATCAACTGTCGTACAAATAACCCTCAACAACTTTCATTAAAATCTCTTCTCAGTGGAAATATATAAACAAACTTGATTTCCTCTCCCAGTGAATACAAGAAACAAACCATCGTACTAAATGTAAAAATCCTCAAACATTTTAATTAATTTCTCTTCTCAGAAAAATAAATAAGCTAACTGAATAATAAAAATGAGAATAAGAATAACAGAATGAGGACACATAAACAAGGGAAGAAGGAAAGATAAAGAAGAGGAATAAAGACAAGAAGCGGGGACACACACACACACACACACACACACACACACACACACACACACACACACACACACACACACTATCGAATCAAAAACACAGAATTATCAAACGCATTTTTCACTTCCCATCCCAACGAACATAAAAAAAAAAAAAAAAAAACTTACATAACCAACATAACACTTACAAAAAACTTTAATTCCTTTCAAAACTAGTAATAAAAACATGGGGCAAACTAGATTACTCTCAAATCACTAATAAAATAACTCCAACATTTGTAAACTTTCCTCCCCTCAACCTTAGCCATGACTACTGAGGGAAGAGATATGGGGAAGGGGATATGAGGGGAGAGTGAGGGACAGTGTTTAAGGAGATGTTGAGAGGGAAAGAAGGAGGGATGAGGAGAAGGGGAAATGAGGGGAAGGAAAGGAGGGAGGGGTGTTTGGAAGGATACTCGTATCTAGAGGGGAAGAGGAGGAAAGGAGAGGCTGCCAGATCACTAAAAAGACCATTGAACATTTTAAAACTTTTTTCCCTCTCCCTTAGCCATGACTACTGAGGGAAGAGATAAGGGGGAAGGGGATATGAGGGGAGGGAAAGGAGGGTGAAGGAGGGGTGTTTAGAGGGATGTTTAGAGGGGAAGAGGAGGAAAGGAGAGGCTGCGAGACCACTAGTCAGACCATTGAACATTTTAAAACTTTCCTCTTCCTCTCCCCTTAGCCATGACTACTGAGGTGAGTGAGGAAAAGGGGATACAAGGAAAGGGGAAAGGGGAGGGAGAAGATATGAGGGGAGGGAAAGGGGTGGAGTGTTTTTGTGTGTGGAAGAGGAAGAGGAAGAAGAAGGGGAGGAAGGAAGAGGGATATATAGGACGGGGTGTCGAAATGGGGAGAGGGGAGGAGAAGAGGGGAAGTGGGGGGGGGAGCGGCAGGAGGGAATGCAAAACGTGACGTGTAGCAATGTAGTGGCGGATAACGAGGTAGTGGACATGAACTTATTATTATGTCGAGCTATAACACTGATTGGGAAACGAAAAAAAAAAAGAGTAAAAAAAAAAAAAAACTGAAACAAACACCACGTGGACAGAGACGAACGAAAGTAAATGAATAATGCAACCACCACGTGTGCTTTGTTGTGGTGTGTTTCAGAATGCTTCGTCCCAGGATTTCTATTTCTTTTATTTTCTTTTTTTATAAGGTTTATGTTCCAGAAATAACTAGGCCACGGTTTGTTTAGGAGAGAGAGAGAGAGAGAGAGAGAGAGAGAGAGAGAGAGAGAGAGAGAGAGAGAGAGAGAGAGAGAGAGAGAGAGAGAGAGAGCGGTGTTGTGGTGTGTGTGTGTGTGGGGTTGTGGTAGTGTGTGTGTGTGTGTGTGTGTGTGTGTGTGTGTGTGTGTGTGTGTGTGTGTGTGTGTGTGTGTGTGTGTGTGTGTGTGTGTGTGTGTGTGTGTGTGTGTGTGTGTGTAATACCAATAAAAATGAGAATAAGAATAAGAGAAAGTGATGACCCATAAACAAGGGAAGAAGGAAATATAAAGAAGAAGAATAAAGACAAGAAACGGGGAGGGACACACACACACACACACACACACACACACACACACACACACACACACACTAAAATAAATAAGAGAACACGATGCACGAACGAATTAATGGAAAAAAAGAATGGAGAAAGGGAGATAAGATATAGAAGAGGATAAAGAAGAGAAGAAAGAGGAAGAGGAAGAAAGAGAAAAGACGACACAGAGGAAGGAGGAAGCGATACGAATGATGAAGAGAGGAAAGGAGAAGGAATAAAGAAAGAAAAATATAAAAGAAGGAGAAGAAATATGTATTACGGAAGAGAGAGAGAGAGAGAGAGAGAGAGAGAGAGAGAGAGAGAGAGAGAGAGAGAGAGAGAGAGAGAGAGAGAGATGAATGTAGGGAAAAACAGGATGAGGAGGGAAAGGAGAGACGAGAAGGAGAATGGAGGGAAGAAGGAGGGATGGAAGGATGGAGGGAAGGAGGGAAGGAAAAAAGAGAGGGAGAGAAAGGGAAGGGTGAGTACGAAGGAGAATATGTTAAAATTATTGAAGACACCCTGCAAAATTTTATGAGTTAAGATCCCCTCTCTCTCTCTCTCTCTCTCTCTCTCTCTCTCAAGGAAGCCCAAGTAACCATATTAAAGAGAAGAAGGAAGAGGCGTAAGAAGAGGAGGAAAGAAAAACAAGAGGAAGAAAAGAAGGAAAGAAAAATAAGAGGAGGAAGAGGAGGAAAGAAAATAAAGGATAGGGAAAAGAATAACGGATAAGAAAGGAATATAGAAATTGAAAGAAAAGTAAGATAGAAAAAAAGATAAAGAGAGAGAGAGAGAGAGAGAGAGAGAGAGAGAGAGAGAGAGAGAGAGAGAGAGAGAGAGAAGAATAGGTAGACGAAGACGCATAATCTAAAAATGGACGTGTCTTTTCCGTGATTTGGCGCGTGTTGCCAACCTGACGGCGGCGGTGGCGGGGCGGCGGCGGCGGTGGCGGCGGCGGCGGTGGTGGTGGCGTTAACATTGCAAATCTGCCTTCAATTAAAATTCTTACTACAATTATATTATTTTCCTACTTATTATCATTTTTTTCATTCCAATTTGGTTAACATTTTTATTCAATTCTCACATTCATTTTCTTTCTCTCTTCGTATCGTTCATTATTCTTTCCTCAGTTATCATTATTTTCACTACTTTTCATGTATTTATTTGAATTATTTACTTTTTTAATCTGTCTTGAATTTCTCTCTTATTTTTTCCTTGTTTTCTTATTGCATCATTTATTAAGCTTTTATTTTTCCTTAAACTTTTCCTTATTTTCTTTTTATTACAGAGAGAGAGAGAGAGAGAGAGAGAGAGAGAGAGAGAGAGAGAGAGAGAGAGAGAGAGAGAGAGAGAGAGAGAGAATGAAGTAACCCAGGGCAGTAACAGCGTGTGGTGGTGTGTGGTGTTGAGTGGTGTTGTGTGGTGACGCTAAGAGAGAGGCAGATGGTGTGTGGTGTGGTGTTGCGAACGATGGGAAAGAATTCGTGTTCGTGGTGGTGTTTTTTGTGTGTGGTGGTGTGTGATGTGTTCTGGTGTTGAGTTAGGAAGTGTGTGTGTGATGTGTGGTGTAATTTGGTGTCAGTGTGGGGTGTGTGTTGGTGCTGGGAGAGATGCACAGGTTGGGTGGTGTATTGTGGTGTTGTTGTATGGTGTTGTGTTGTATGGCGTGTGTGCGTGGTGTTGTGTTGTATTATGTTGTGTTGTGTTGTGGTGTTGTGGTGTGGTGATAGTGTGTGTGGTGTTATGGTGGTGTGGTGGTGTTATGGTGGTGTGGTGGTGTTGTGCCAGTTTGTGGTGGTGTTGTGGTGAGTGTGTCTGGTGTGTTATCTCCCCATGAATGGCTGTTTGTTCTTTCTGTGTATATATCAACTTCAACAATATAAAACAACTCTCTCTCTCTCTCTCTCTCTCTCTCTCAATACAAAAGTCATCTCGATTTATAAAAGAAACTAAATAAAGAAACAAAGATTTAATATCGTCAAATTTACAACTATATTACCAACTGTCTGTCTGTCTGTCTGTCTGTTTGTCTGCCTGTCTGTCTGTTTGTCTGTCACTCTATATGTCTGTCTGTCACCCTGTCTCACTCTCTCAAAGCAATAACAGCTATTTTTGACATACAGTTAACCTATTCCAATACAAACTGTAGTTAATCTCTACCCAAAAAAATAAAGTAAAGTAAATAAGTGAAAATATATCAAGAAATAAATAAAATAAGAAAAAAAGAACAAAATTTTTCACCTCCATCAAACGCAACCACCAAAACATTAATACAAGAAGTGGAGTGGAGAACGTGGATGGGGGGAAGGAGGGAGTGAGGGACGGGGTAGA
>NC_059285.1:15153777-15156277 GCF_017591435.1 Portunus trituberculatus
GTTCAGTGGAAGTTACTATGGTTTTTACTGGTTATAGTGCAAGTTTGTGATGGTTTTTAATGGTTGTGGTGGATGTTACTAAGGTTTTTAATAATTGTAGTGGAATTTACCGATTTTTTTTATTAGTTGTAGTGAAAGTTGCTGGTGAAGAATCTAATAGTTATAATGAAGGTTAACCAGTTTCCCAATGGTTGTAATGGAAGCTTTTGAAATTTTCAGTAGTAATAGTGGAGTTTTCAATGGATGCAGTGAAAGGTTTTTCTAATTTTTCTAGTGGAAGTTTTTTTTGTTTATTTTTTCAGTAGTTGCAGTGGAAGGCTCTGTGGCTTTCATTGCTAGCAGTGGAAGTTACTGAGGTTTTCACTGACAATATTGGAGATCACCAGGATTCCAATAGTGTGTTCATGATTTTACCAGTAGCTTAACACAGATTGCACCGCATCAGCAAATCAAACAGCCGAGAAAGCCTGACTAGTTATATCCGTGGCGTTTGAAGGGAGTCCTTATCAGAGCTTGGATCGTTTCACATTACAGCTCAAAGACAAACTACAGGAAAATACAGCCATTAATTACACGAGACCACCCATCACATTCAAACCCATTTTCTGAAACATTTGTACGCCGCATCTTCACTTTTTTTTTTTTATTAACTCTTGTTTCTAAGGATGTTTGTATGGTCCTAGTGACATAATAGCCCCTTCAGTACCATGACGCGTTTCTATATTCATTGTGCTTACTATTTGGTGATTTTATACAGCTTTAGAAACTCATGTGGGTTAAAAATAGTGAAGACTCTGGCCCATTAACTTTCTGACATCCATAGACCCTTCCTAATGTCAATAAAATGGTCTAATCGTACACAAATCTCAAGGTAAAAATGTGTCCCAGTACTGAAGTGGTTAAGGATGTGTTTATGGTCCGAGTGACATATTAAAAACATGCTTACGTTATGAAAAGGCGAAACAGTCTTGAGAACTCTACTAGTAATCTCTGTGGCCTTTGAAAATACGCGTGGGAAGAGAGCAAAGCGTTTCTGAATACAAACAAATAGGCTTAAAATCAGAAAAAAGCACAATTATTAGTACCTACGTGTCTTATTGCCTGTTCGTAAAAGAGAGCAGAACATATTACGTCTTTCTAACGAGACTACAATACTACTTATCATTATTTTGAGTACGTGTCTGTTCATTACGTTGTGCTTGTTTTAATTTTCGTTATGTGAATGAGGGAATGAAAACAAACAAAGCAGCATCTCAATACGCTTTCTGTCTCTGTAATTGTGTTCACTCTCCGCTCTGTCAGTGAATGAGTGAGACAGTGAAGTGACGGAGGGAGTCAAATGAGTGAGGGAGGGAGTGAAATGAGTAAGAGAGTGAAGTGAGTGAGTAAGGCAGTGAAATGAGTGAGTGAGGAAGTGAAACGAACGAGTGAGGGAGTGAGTGAGTGAGTGAGTGAGTGAAATGAGTGTGTGAGGCTGTGAAGTGAGTTAGAGATGCAGTACAATGAGTGAATGAGAGTAAAATGAGTGAGTGAGTGGAGTGAAATGAATGTGTGAGGCAGTGAAATGAGTTAAAGATACAGTAAAACGAGTGAATGACGGAGTAAAATGAGTAAGGGATTGAAATAAATGAGTACGGCAGTCTATAATATTACACCTTTACTCCTGAGACACTCCTGCGCCTACCTCCATCAGTTTAGTGGCCTCCAGACGACGCTACGATAATTTTTGAGGGTGTTTGTACGATTGAAGTGACAGATTAACAAAAATTCTATACTATCAACAAGAGAAACACACGTGAAACCCCTGCTAGTCATCTCTGTGGCCTCTCTAAACAGCCGCCGTGAAGGAATGAAGTGTTCCTGTAAGCGGGTTGGTGAGCGAAGCCAAACTGGAATACACTACGTCTTATTTCAACAGCTGCTCATGTGTGTGTGTGTGTGTGTGTGTGTGTGTGTGTGTGTGTGTGTGTGTGTGTGTGTGTGTGTGTGTGTGTGTGTGTGTGTGTGTGTGTGTGTGTGTGTGTGTGTGTGTTTGCTATACTTTGTGGGAGAAGGAAAATAAAAGAAACAGGAAAAATATATAAAAAAAAAAAGGTAATATTCTAAGCTGGTCCAAGTTACTATCTTCTCATTTTTCTTTGTTGTTGTTTGTCATTCCTTCATTTTTACTGACATTTTCTTGACTCATTGTTTTTCGTCTCAGCGGTGAAGCAAACACTATCTTCTAGGCGTGTGAGTGAAGGCGTCGGGAAGATAATGAAAATGTATACATATCTGGGTCATATAACTCACTCACTCTCTCTCTCTCTCTCTCTCAGTGACAGTATTTTCAAAGCCCACAGAGATGATTAGTACGGATCTCAGGACTATTTCTCAGGTTAGTAATGTAGAAATCTTGTTAATTTGTCACTCGAACGGTAAAAGCACTCTTAAAAAATCAGCGTCACTTTTTATCCGTGTCTCTTGCAACGCTGGAGTTTCAGAATTCAGTCCTGGGTGA
>NC_059285.1:15161277-15166277 GCF_017591435.1 Portunus trituberculatus
ATTGCATAATATATTCTTTTTATCTCTTTCTTGTAGATTCATTAAAAACTATAAGGCATAATTTCATTGTTTTACAGCCCCTTTCAAACATTATACTGCCTAGAAATACGTAACATTTATTTTTTACCCTTTTTTCATGTAGATGCTTATAAAGATTTTTTGCATTGCTTTTAGTGTTGGGAGGCGGTGGCGTAGTGAAAAAGGTGGTAAGCGTGGGATCGGGCAAACGTCCATGCGTAGGTTCGAATCCCACCACATGCCATCTTGAAACTTTGTCATTTGTGGAGTGGTTTAAAGTTACCTACATGTCACCATGGTACCCAGGCTGTATATGGAGGTGTTATTGCCTTACACCAAAGATGGACTTGGGTGGACATACGGGCCCTAACTGAGTACTACTCTATATAAAAATTGCCTGCGCTACTAATGGGGGGAAGATGGTCAGCGCTTCCCATACTCTACAAGCGGTATGGGCCACAACATATAGTAAAAAAAAAAAAAATGTCGCAGTGAGGAAGGTAAAAAGCTTCCTCCTGACTGCACTGACAGCCTCATTAATGCGTCGAGCATGTTCGTATAGAGTCAATTTGAATTCTGAACAAGGACTTGGATGGTGATGGAAAAGACGCAGTAGTAGTAGTAAGAGCCGGCGAGACACGACGTGATGGAGGTGAAAGATGCGGAGTGATTTGAAGTTTAAGCAAAGAAATATTTCAAAGATATGGGGAAGATTAAGTAAGAGTTGGTAAGAATAATTATGAAGGATTATGGAGGCATAGAAAATAGATGGCGGAAAAGGAGGAGGTATATATAAAGAGCATTGCAGATCACCAAGGAAGTACAGTGAAAAAGAAATAGTCACATGGAGAGAGAGTATAAAAAAAAAAAGCACATAATGGTATTTTTCATCCAAAGCGCTAGCAAAATAGATAACCTGAAAATGTATGGAAAGAACGTGAAATATGAAGAAGAGACGAAAAAAAAAAAAAAAAAAACACAAATATCAAGAAAAAAACACAATAGAAAAGAATTGCAAAAAAAAAAACCACACAGAAGATACTAAAACGCAACAAGAAAACACCACGAAAGTTATGAAGACCTGAGGAACGCAACAACGCAAAACGCACCCTCCCACACACCCTGACGCCAAGACCTTAAGACCTTCCAGCTGCGGGGGTGGGGGGCGTAAATCAACAAACAGGGTGGCAGGGAGGCAGGAAGGCAGTCAGCATCACACCCTCGCCTCACTATTCAGTCTATTCCAGCTGCCTTGCGTGCGCCACTAACTTGCCGCCGTCACGTTCAGACCTAACCGTGACACACAAATCCACACATGTCCACACAAGTCCGTCAGTGTCACTCCACGTCTTCATAAGGACCACGAACCAACACGCCATGCCTCACCACACCAGTCTCCGCCATTCAGTTCCCCCTCCACGTGCTAGTGACCAGTTTCCTCCACGTGCTGGGTGTTGTGACTGGTTGAGACTGGTGATATGTGCGTCACCAGTCACTTTACACTCAAGTCAACAGGTTCGGCTCCTCCTCATGCAGTTATTAATGGCGTCACCAGTCACTCAGTACACGCTCCTTGCCACTGCTTGGTGTATTCTTGACTCGCCCTACACGTCAACACAAGTTACAGAATGGCCACTCACTCACATGTTAATACAGAAGCATGTTCACTGGTCACTTAATACCCACCACATCCACGCACTGCCATTCTGCCTGCCTTCTGGTTATTCAAGTCAACCGGGGAAGAAACTATTCATATACCCACAACCTGAAACACACACACACACAGACACACACACACACACACACACACACACACACACACACACACACACACACACACACACACACGTAACTACTGTTGTACCTGAAGCATTGAGTCACCTAATCTGTGCAGTGACGTCTTGTTAAGTTCCCCACTCACCAGCCAGTCACGGGCTCACAAAGTTGCAAGTAACGATACGTGTAGCCTGGGAATCTGAGGCGGTCGCGTTATCCAGACACTTCGCTAATCAGACGCCAATCACTCAAGCACTTACCTAACCCAACCTGTGTTCTCAGTCTGGGACGCTTTTATGCCTGCCTATCCTGCCCTACCCTGCCATGCCCTGCCTACCTGTCTGTCTGCCTCCCACCCATGCCTGCCTACCCTCCTGTTTACCCATCCTGCTCTACCCTGCCTGCCTGCTTACCCTGCCCTACACTGCCCTGTCTTGCCTACCTGTCAGCCTACTTCCCATGCCTGCCTACCCTCCCTGCTCTACCCAGCCTGCTTACCTTGCCCTGCCCTGCCATGTCCTGCTTACCTGTCTGTCTGCCTCTCATACCTGCCTACCCTGCCTGCCTGCTTATCTTGCCCTACCCTGCTCTGCCTACCTGTCTGCCCTGTCCTGCCTGCTTATCTACCCTGTCTGCCTGCCTGCTTCCCTGCCTCCCTGCTCCTCTATTTCCTCCTTCCTATGACTTTCAGCTTCTCAAGAGGAATATTTTAAGACTCTTTCTAATTAACTAATCATTTTGACTGTCTTTATTGGTCAACGTCTTTGAGTTATTCTTTTTCTTTTCTTTTTATCCTTTTGTTATTCTCTCTCACATTAAAAAAAAAAAAGAAAGGAAAAACTTATCTTTCAAATAGCTTACAAACACTTGAAGGCACTTGAGTCATCCACCGCCATTCATTACACCAGAAAACAATAATAAAGAGGTAAAAGAATGAATAAGAGATAAATAGATAAAAGATAAATAAATAAATCAAAATGAATAAATAAATAAATAAAAGGAAGAGTCCATATTACAGAAGAAGAAGAAGAAGAACAAGAAGAAGAAGAAAAGGAAGAAAAATGGAAGATAAAGAAGAAGAAGATAAAGAAAAAGAAGATAAAGAAGAAAAAGAAAAAAGAAGATAAAGAAGGAGAAGGAGAAGGAGAAGGAGAAGAAGAAGATAAAGAAGAAGGAGGAGAAGAAGATAAAGATAAAGAAGAAGGAGGAGAAGAAGATAAAGGTAAAGAAGATAAAGAAGAAGAACAAAAAGAACAACAACAAAAAGAAGAACAACAATAACAAGAACAAAAAACAAAAACAAAAACAACAACAACAAAGACAAAAAGAGAAAAAAAACAGACCTAAATAAAAAAATAAAAAAAAAAAAACTCAATCAAACCTGCCACAGACACCAGGTGAGCTTAGCGTTAGTGGCAGTGCTTTGGTGCTTGATGGACAATGGAATGGCCAGACACCGCGCCACGTCACAGCAAGACAGAACAGGACGAGACGAGAAAAGCAAGACAGCAAGACCCGCCGCCACGTGCATCACCTTACCAGCCAGAGAGAGAGAGAGAGAGAGAGAGAGAGAGAGAGAGAGAGAGAGAGAGAGAGAGAGAGATTAAGTACATCCACTCCACTCGTAAGGGATTCTTCCATGACGCAACACAGAGGACACAGCGAGACGGGAAGTGTGCCTCGTTTTGGGGGAGCGGCACGCACTTCTTGGAGGAGGAGGAGGAGGAGGAGGAGGAGGAGGAGGAGGAGGAGGAGGAGGAGGAGGAGGAGGAGGAGGGGAGGAGGAGGAGGAGGAGGAGGAGGAGGAGGAAGGGTACATAGATAAGACACAAGGGTCAAGCGTTTTACCTGTGCGTGTAATCCGTCAAAGAGAAATGGGTTAAGAAGGTTAAGTGGAGAAGAGGGGTACAAGGAGGGTACAGGGGAGGGTACAGTGGGGAGAGAAGGACAGAGTGGCGGTACAAGGGGGTACAAGGAGGTATCAGGTGTACACGTGGGCCTATTTCAATCCCACGTGATGCCCCCTGCAAGGCCAGCCGCGCTCCAGACACGCCGGAAGCTGGGGAAGGGTGTGCACGTGGAGGAGGCGTCGAGTTATCTTATCGCGCCATTGTGTGGGGTGAGAGGGAGTGATAGTACTGGCGCGGGCATGAGTGGGGAGATTAAGGAGGGAGGATGCGGGAGAGGGGCGGGGGAGTGAGGGGTGTGGGGAGAAACTTCAGACCAAGAGGCATCCATATATTCATCCATACTTTCAATCGTGTGTCCATACATGCATACATTCATCTTTATTTATCCATACATATTCCATTCATACACGCATTGGCTATTCCTGGTTTGTATTCCTCACCCTTTCACAAGTATGCCGGGAATGCAAGAGAGAGAGAGAGAGAGAGAGAGAGAGAGAGAGAGAGAGAGAGAGAGAGAGAGAGATTCCCACCACGATCTTATGAAACAGCACAGTACACAGCCAACCCTAAACCAGCTTATCTCGTGGCTACTTACTTACGTGAAGCGGCAAAAAGAAGAAGAACAAAGGGGATAACTAAACTCAACTCTTGCGATAACAAAGTGTAAATTCCAAACCCACAGATAGACATCCTTCACCTCAAATACAACACCAGGAAGCTGCAAGACGACCCTAGGCCAGTATATTCAGTATTTTCAAAGGCTGCGGAGATGATCAGCAGGGTTTTCAAGAGTGTTTCTCCAGTTGATAATGTAAAAATTTTGTCACTGGCTCTAGAACCGTAAAAACACCTTAACCCCCTTCAGTACCATGACGCATTTTTCTATTCATCTGGTTATTATTTGCTGGTTTGATACAGCTTCAGAAACTCATGTATGATTAAAATAGTGAAGACTGTGGTCATTAATCTTTTGACCTCCACAGACCCTTCCTAATGTTAATGAAATCGTCTAATCATACCCAAAACTCAAGGTAAAAATGCGTTCCAGTACTGAAGGGGATTAAAAACTCGTGTAGACTTAAATAAACCCCTTTGGAATAGCGGAGGTGAAGCAGACAAGTTTTTGAGAATACGAGCCCTAATCCCTATGAACACCCCTGAATGCCTTAATCCACCTGCCACCTGTGTCCTCACACTGGTCTCATCTCGTGGACGTCATTCTGCCGTAACAACCTGATTACGCAGTCAGCCGAAGTCACCCAACCTCCCTACTTGACAACCACTTTAGTCCCCATC
>NC_059285.1:15171277-15173777 GCF_017591435.1 Portunus trituberculatus
AAATAAAGAAAAACAAAACCACACCAAGGGAAGGAAAAACATTACAACACAAAGTCACGAAAGAGAGAGAGAGAGAGAGAGAGAGAGAGAGAGAGAGAGAGAGAGAGAGAGAGAGAGAGAGAGAGAGAAATACATCACAAATTAAAGCTCTTGGATGCTACACAAAATACTTTCACACGCTTGGTTTTTTCGTTAATACTTTGGGAGAGAATTTCAATAACACGCATTTTATAGATTTAACCTCCTTCCTTCCCTCCAGCCTCTCCCTCTCACTCTCCTCTCTCCATCCTGACGCAGCGCTTCCTCAGCAAACTCGGAGGAGAGGGGAGAGGGGGAGAGAGGAAGAGGGAGGAGGTAGAGAGAGAGAGAGAGAGAGAGAGAGAGAGAGAGAGAGAGAGAGAGAGAGAGAGAGAGAGAGAGAGAGAGAGAGAGAGAGAGAGAGAGAGAGAGAGAGAGAAGCAGGGAAAGACTTTGGAATGGCGAGAGATACAAGGGAGAGTGAAGATAGGGAGAAAGGGAGAGTGGGTGTAAGAGTAGGGAGTGAGGGAGGAGGGCAGGTAAGGAAGGGGTAAGAAGTGAAGGTGGAGGAAAGAGAAAGTGAGAGGTGGATGAGATTGAGAAGAGAGGGAGAGGAGGAGAGGAGTGGAAGAGGATGAGAGGAGGGAAATTAAGTTAATGATGATTGTTTTGCAAGAAGAAGAAAAGAAGAAGAAGAAGAAGAAGAAGAAGAAGAAGAAGAAGAAGAAGAAGAAGAAGAAGAAGAAGAAGAAGAAGAAGAAGAAGAAGAAGAAGCATTAACCTTTACACCAAGAGAGAGAGAGAGAGAGAGAGAGAGAGAGAGAGAGAGAGAGAGAGAGAGAGAGAGAGAGAGCACACATCTGCTGTTCCACACATGTTACATTACTCCTCTCTCTCTCTCTCTCTCTCTCTCTCTCTCTCTCTCACACACACACACACACACACACACACACACACACACACACACACACACACACGTTTCCACTCCTACAAGTTACCAGAGACCAAAGACACCGCCTACCTTATAAAGATGATAGAGAGAGCGAGGAGATAGATAGATAGGTGGATAGATAGATAGATAGATAGATACAGTATAATGGAAGGGTCGGACAAACAGACAGACAGACACACACACAGATGGAGAGATATAAATAGACGGTAACTTTCATGATTCTTCTTACCTTCCAACGTAAACAATTCGTCCACATGTCTCTCTCTCTCTCTCTCTCTCTCTCTCTCTCCCATAATAGGCACGCAAGTCACACACACACACACACACACACACACACACACACACACACACACACACACACACACCTCCCAGAAAGCCAGACAGACAGAAAGGAACGCAATGGTAGCCAGACGGAAACCCCACAACCCGTTACGGTACTTCACAACCCACTGCCCTTCACCTCCTGCACCTCCACGCCTCCACCACCCCATCCCTTAACCCAACACCACCCCACACACGCACAAACACACGCAGCAGGACCAGGAGGAGGAGGAGGAGGAGGAGGAGGAGGAGGAGGAGGAAAGGCAAGACAGAGCTGTACCTACAAATAGACCATCAGACATTGAACTCCAAGCCGGCCACCATCGCTACTTAGTCAAAACTCTCCGTCTGTAAACCTTCGTACACACACACACACACACACATACACACACACACACACACACACACACGCACCACACTACCACTCCCTCCATCCTTCCTTCCCTGCCTCCCGTACACCGCAAATCGCCACGGGACTTCCACGCCTCGCCGCTACAACTTCACCACCACGTACTCACCTCCGCCGTCCTGTTGCACGAGGTAGGGGAAGCGCCACACGTTGCCCAGACCGACGGACAGCGAGATGCAGGAGAGCATGAACTGCATCTTGGAGCCCCAGGCAGCGCGCTCCTCCGGGACGGGCACCTCGATGGTCACCGTGCCCTCGTCCTCCTGGTTCAGAGGCGAAAACTCCACCACTCCATCATCCGCCTCCTCCAGGTTAACGGGGCGGGGCACGTGTCTTTTGGTGTCCATGGCGGGGCACTGTGTAGGGGCGGCGCAGGCTCAAAGAAGGGAGAAGGAAGCACTGAGTACGTCTCCTAAGGGCGTGAGCGTGAGTGAGGGGCGCGGCGCTCCCTCTAATCTCGGCGTCTAGTGGTGAACTGGCGAGCAACGCGCGTTCTGGCTTGCACCCGGCTCCCCCCTGGTCTCTCTCTCTCTCTCTCTCTCTTGCTCTCTCTCTCCCTCTCTCTCTCTCTCTCTCTCTCAACCCCCTAGTAAGGCCACCACGGTCGGCAAGAGGCGGGGCGCGGTGCGGCGTGGCGGGGCGGAGGGAGCAGGGAGCAGCGGCAGCCACGTGTTCAGGAGGTCAGTTGGTAAGGGTAACGCCGGCCATAAGTACGCTGTGTTCCGTCACTCCTGCTTTGTGGGTCACCTGCTGCGCCGCCACCCTACTGCCTTGTTTCATGTGCCGCTGTCTGTCCGTCT
>NC_059285.1:15178777-15183777 GCF_017591435.1 Portunus trituberculatus
GTTGTAATGAGGCAGCCACTTGTCGATCCACCACTACAACCATGAAAACCCACTTGAAAACCACAACAATTTTTAACACAGCCTCTAAAAAATCATGGAAGTAAAAAAATGCCAGAGTGTTTCATAACATTGCCTCACAGCGGGTCATTCTTCCTTCACTCTATACATTCCTGCCGGTCACTCGCCTTCCCCACCCCACCCCGCCCTTCGCCCCTCGCCCCCTTTCCCCCTTCGCCCCGCCTCGCCCCCTTCTCGCCTACAGACACAACACTGGATGACCCAACCCCGGCACTCGTATTTGTGTTTATTTGCCACAGTTCCACTTTCCCTTCTAGTATTGATACGTTCATTCTCATTTCCTCGTCTCTTTTTACGATTTATTTTTCTTCTTCCTGTTTTTCATTCTATATTGTCTTCACCTCATGTTTTTTCTCCTTTGCATTTCCTCTTTTGCCTATTTTTTCTTTCTTCTTTTTTTGCTTCTTTATCTATCTATCTATTTATTTCCTGTTCCATTTACTTGTTTATTTTACTTCTCTTTCAATCATTTCTCCATGTTTCCTTTACACTCTCCTTCCACTTCTTTCCCTTTCTTATTCCTTTCTCCTCTTCCTTCTCTAATGTAGCTTTTCCTTCTCACCTCTCCCTTACTTTCCCTCACTCCATTTCCCTTACTCCTCTCCCCCCCTTGTCTGGCTACCACGCTTCAATAAACACACCTGTACACACACACACATCCACCCACACACCCACACACACACACACACACACACACACACACACACACACACACACACACCTGTTAATCAGCTTACACGTGTACCACCTCACACCTGTTACCTGTGTCTGGGAACTTAAATAACCTTCCTAATCAATGCTACACCTGTCTCCTCACACCTGTGTACCTGTGAACTTGTCTGTACTTGTTCCTTCACACCTGCCTGTCTTTTAACACCATCTACACCTGGCCTTTTCAATGTCTGTCTATACCTGTCTATTAATACCAGTCTTTAATTACTTATAATCTATTAATACCTGTCAGTCTTTACCTGTACTTTTCACCTGTCTGTCAGTCGCTTTAACCCTTTCATTGTTATTTGAAACATTATTCATATTCACTAACCATTGAGACATTTCTTCTTATTCTACAGCAACCTACAAACAGCATAGTGGCTAGAAACTGCAAACCCTATCCTTGTAATCTCTTTCTTTCCTGCAGACACTTGTAAAAAATCTCATACAGTGTTTTTCGTGTCAAAGATTTTTGTATATCGCAGGGAAAGGGTTAAATCTCTCTGTCTGTCCGAATTGCACGTTTTTGATGTTACTCAGGGGAAATACCAGGTGACAGGTGAGATGAACGACGCACGCACGAACACACACACATACACGCACGCACGCACGCACATGGAAAGAAATGGACTGCAGGAAGAAGAGGAGGAGGAGGAGGAGGGAAAAAAATGACAGACAGGAGAGAAACAAATGAAGTGAAAGAGAAATGAAGGAAGATGTGGGAAGTTTAAATGAAAGAAGATGAATGAACAAGAAATGGAGGAAAATAAATCTATCACTCCTTTCCTTCTTCCTTCTTTGCTTTCCTCCTTTTTTTCCTTATATTTTTATCGTATTTTCTCTTTTCTTTTTTTCTCTCTCTCTTCCTCATGTTCATTTGTTATCATCCATTGCTGTCATTTCTCTTCATCATCTCCCTGTTTCTTCTATCTCCCTCTATCCATCCTTCGTGTGTTCCTTTCTCTCTCTCTCTCTCTCTCTCTCTCTCTCTCTCTCTCTCTCTCTCTCTCTCTCTCTCTCTCTCTCTTTTCCATCTACAATTTCCTCCTCCACCTCTCTCATTTCATAGTTTCCTCCTCTTCTTTTCTCTTGCTTGGTTGTCCTCTCTCTCTCTCTCTCTCTCTCTCTCTCTCTCTCTCTCTCTCTCTCTCTCTCTCTCATCCCGTTATCATCAATCTCTCATCTGTCATAATTATCCCTCTCATTTCCCATCATTCCCCCTCACCTCCCTCACCTCCCCTCACCTACCCTCACCCTCCCTTCATCTCCCCTCACCCGCCCTTCATCTCCCCTCACCCTTAACCTCACTCATCCCTCTTCCACGTTTCACCCTAATTTTTTTAACACTTCCCCTCTTCCCAGAAAACCTCCTTGTCTTCTTTTCCCCTTTTCTACTTTTTTTCTTTTTTTCTCCTCCTCCTCCTCCTCCTCCTCCTCCTCCTCCTTGCTAAGAGTGTGGTATCAGCAGCTGAACTCTAATAACTCAGCTGCAGGAGGAGGAGGAGGAGGAGGAGGAGGAGGAAAAGCAGCTATTTTTCATATATATACTTTTTTTCAGATAACTAGAAGGAAAAAAATCAATGTTAATACTTCTTTTTATTTTTATTTAGTTGTTTAT
Source organism: Portunus trituberculatus (assembly GCF_017591435.1). Taxonomy (NCBI): domain Eukaryota; kingdom Metazoa; phylum Arthropoda; class Malacostraca; order Decapoda; family Portunidae; genus Portunus; species Portunus trituberculatus. The sequence continues at coordinate 15,181,188 of NC_059285.1, forward strand.
TTACTTTTCATCTCTCGACCAGCCTTAAGGTAATACTACTACTACTACTACTACTACTACTACTACTACTAATAATAATAATAATAATAATAATAATAATAATAATAATAATTACAAAAAAACTAGAGATTATATTAAGAAGCTTTTACTTTTTATTAGCATACTTGGAAAACTTCATCAAAATTCCTCCCTCTCTTCTTTCCTTCTTTCCTTCCTTCATTAATACTTTCCTCGTTTAATTCATTCACCAACTCATTACCATAATCACTAAAATTCACCACGTTTTTTCCTTCCCCCCCCCTCTCTCTCTCTCTCTCTCTCTCTCTCTCTCTCTCTCTCTCTCTCTCAAACACACACACACACACAGATGATGATTTAACACAAGGAGGAGGAGGAGGAGGAGGAGGAGGAGGAGGAGGAGGAGGAGGAGGGAAATGGCTAAGGATGTGGCTGGTCATGAGATGGGGGGGGAGAGGTAGGAGGTCAAGGGTTAAAAGGATGAAGGCTTTGAGAGGTCAGAGAGGGGGTGGTCAAGAGGGCTGAGGAAAGGGAGGATCAGGACAGAGAGAGAGAGAGAGAGAGAGAGAGAGAGAGAGAGAGAGAGAGAGAGAGAGAGAGAGAGAGAGAGAGAGAGAGAGAGAGAGAGAGAGAGAGAGAGAGAGAGAGAGAGAGAGAGAGAGAGAGAGAGAGAGAGAGAGAGAGAGAGAGAGAGAGAGAGAGATGGTGAAATACGAGGAAGGAAGAGGACACTTAAAAGAAAAGAAAAAAAAACCAAATAGAAAAATGACAAGATGGAAATAAAAATAAAAAGGGAAGAGAGAAAAAAATGAAATCAAAGAAATGAAGAAGAATAGATAATTAGAAAAGAAAGAAGTAGATAGATAAGAAGGAAAGAGGAAGGGAAGGAGAGATGAAAGAAGGGAGAGATCATGAGAGATGAAGGGAGAACACTGGCGGTGGTGATGATGGTGATGTTGGTGATGGTGGTGATGATGATGGTGATGAAGTGAGTGTGAGTGAACAGTAACGTGACATTAATTAATAAGAGAAAGAGTAAAGGGATGTAAACTTCTGACCATCCACATTTATCCTTGCTTGGGGAGGCAAGGGGGGGGAGAAGGGAGAGGGAAAAGAAGGGGAAAAAACAAAGGGGATAACGTAACAAGAGGTTTTCAATGACCTCATCCCCTTGTCACTCTTCCCTGGCCTGGTGTGACCTTGGCAACCACCACGAGGGAATAGACTGTGATTTGGGAGTGTGTTTTGGTCAAGGAAATGTGAAAAGTTGTTGTTTTTCTTTGTTTTCTTCCTGGTACTTTCAAATTGTCTGTGTGAGATTCAACTTTCTGTCTTCCTTTCTTCCTTCTTTTCTTTATTTCATTAATTTTCATATATTTCTTCCTTCTTTTCTTGCTTTCTCCCTTTCCTTCCTTTCTTTTCACCTTCCTTCCTTTCTTTCCTCTCATTCATTCGTTGTTTCGTATCTTTCATTTCGCATTTCATTTCCTTATTCACCTAATATTCATCTTAACCCCTTCAATACTGTTTACCTTGAGATTTCTGTACGATTAGACCATTTTATTGACATTAGAAAGAATCTATGGAGGTCAGAATTTTAATGGCCACAATCTTCTCTATTTTAATCCCCCGTATAAGTTCTGAAGGTGTATAAGATCATCAAATAATAAGCAGAATGAATATGGAAACGCGTCATGGTACTCAAGGGTGAGTTAAACGCTTCAAACATGCCATTAATGCGTAATTCAACTCACTTATATGTAGGAGCGCCGTCAAGGGGAACAAAAATCACAATAACAACAGGCCCACTCAATATAAACGCCCACATACCTTATAGAAAATGGGAACATGGTATCAGTAACAGAACAGGAGCTACCAACCTTACCTTACATAGACTTCCACCACGGCCACCGCCGCCACCGAGGCATCGCGAGGGAAAGGAAGGAAAACTCTTGCAGTATCAAAGCCAGGTACTGTTGCCACCTGGAAGACACGAGGAGAGAAGGTAAGATAAGGTAGGTCAGTCATGGATGATTAACTTCTTCAATACTTGAACACATTTTTGCCTTGAGATATGTAAACAATTAGAGCATTTTATTTATATTAGGGTCTTTGGAGATTAATGGCCAGAATCTTCACTATTTTAATCCCCTACATGAGTTTCTGAAGCTGTATAAAATCACCAAATAGTAAGCAGAATGAATATGGAAGTGTGTCATGGTACTGAAGGGGTTAACGACTACACTTAAAAGGGAAAATTAAAGAACTATGAAAGACAAATGTTAAAACTAAGATAAGGAAGATTAAACACAAATATGAGAAGAAAATGTAGGTTATTTCTGACACACATGATGAAGTGTTTAGGTGTTAATCCCTTCAGTACCATGATTCATTCCGCCTGCTACTATACACCTTTAGAAACTCATACGGGGAATTAAAATAGTGAATACTGTGGCCATTAATCTTCTGATCTCCATAGACTCTTCCAAATGTAAATAAAAAGGATCTAATCATACACAAATCTCAAGGTAAAAAAAGTGTCCCAGTATTGAAGGGTTAATTGAAAGGGGAA
>NC_059285.1:15188777-15191277 GCF_017591435.1 Portunus trituberculatus
CACAACACCGCCCTCACCAGGACAACACCACCCTCTCCAACCAAGACTCTCCTATGCTGAGAATCACAACTCCATCAAATTGTGTTCCTGTCTGCTTTAGTTCGAGTGGCAAAATGATAGAGTGAGAATATAAGGAGAATATTGAAGCAGCACTAGAAACCATCAGCTCTATACGTGGCAAATCAAACTATTTACTGAATGGACACTAACAAAGGATTACTAAGTTTATTGAAGGTACGTGACAGTATATGAAAGCAGTGATCGTCCATATACCACAGCAGCGACAGAATGCTTGAGTTATGGCGAGAGAGAGAGAGAGAGAGAGAGAGAGAGAGAGAGAGAGAGAGAGAGAGAGAGAGAGAGAGAGAGAGAGAGAGAGAGAGATAAAAGCCGTAGGAAGGTAGTTTGGGAATATAAACTTGTGCCAAACTACCAAATGGCGTGATGAGGTAAGGACAGTGACGTAACAGACGAGGATGTCATACAAAGTAACACCTTCAGTACTGGGACACATTTTTATCTTAAGATTTGTGTACGATTAGGCCATTTTATTGACATTAGGAAGGGTCTACGGAGGTCAAAAGGTTAATGGCCACAGTCTTCACTATCTTAATCCCCAACATAAGTTTCTGAAGCTGTATAAAACCACTAAATAGTAACCAGAATGAATACGGAAACGCGTCATGGTACTCAAGGAGTTAACTCACTGCTAACACGAGAATTTTTTTTTTTTTTTTTACGGTAAGGCCTATAGCGCCTGTAGGCACACTTGAAGAGTGTATGGGAAGCGCTGTTCAGGGGATACAAGATAGCAAAGAATAGTGTGTGAAATGTGGAAGAAGAGAGAAAGACAGCGGAGGAACTTGATGAATGGATAGAGGAGAATAAAAAGACAAGAAACAACATCAGGGAAGCACAGAGACAAAGGTCACATTTCCTGACCTACACCTGACCTTACCTGACCTCACCTCACCTCATGTTTTATAACACTAGAACAAAAATAACATAAGAAAAAATAACGAAAGCTGCATCACCATTAATAAATTTGTCTAATATTCTCTTAACCCCTTCAGTACCACGACGTGTTTTCATATTCATTCTGCTTACTATTTGGTGATTTTATACAGCTTCAGAAACTCATGTGGTGGATTAAAATAGTGAAAACTCAGGCCATTAATCCCCTGACCTCCATAGACCCTTCCTAATAAATAAAATTGTCTAATCACACCCAAAGTCATGGTTAAAATGCGTCCCAATACTGAAGAGGGTTAAGCTTCCACGTGACTCCTTCTAAACAACTTGATTGCTGTGTCTGTTCCATTCATCTACCACCATTTCCTTCAGAACCAATTCCTTCATATCTCATTTTCTATTTGAATCTAACTTTCCATGCTTGACCCCGTTATTTCTTGTTCTACCCTGATTACTGATACTGAAGATCTTATTGACATCACCGTGCTAAGACTGCCAATGGAAAGGCCAAGATGATGCAAGGAAAATCAGCATTGCATCATCTTAATTTGTATGATTTTCCGTGAGCGAGACACAAGCTTATCAAATGCCGGGGTAAAGAAAGGGGAGCGGGGACAGGTGGGGACGCTGCCAATTCTCCTTACACCTGTGGTCTGGTGTAACTGTAGGATGATATACAAAATATACAAAACCTAACTAATGACAGATATATACTAGAAAAAATGAGCTTGGAGAAACGAAGCGATAACTCATGTACACACACACACACACACACACACACACACACACACACACACACACACACACACATATATATATATATATATATATATATATATATATATATATATATATATATATATATATATATATATATATATATATATACACACACACGTAATGCAGCAAAACAGCACCGTGAGTTTCCATAAATGAATACTGATATTATATTTGTTTTTAATCTGACAAACACACACACACACACACACACACACACACACACACACACACACACACACACACACACACACACACACACACACAAATCTGATGAATATTTCTGCCTCGTAAAACTGTCTAAAGTCGCCCTATTAACATTTGCAACTTAATAAGAAGTTTGAATGATAAGAATTTAGTGAAAATTTTGCATCATTAACCACTTTAATACTGGGACGCATTTTTACCATGAGTTTCGGTGTAATTAGACGAATTTACTGACATTAAGAGGGGTGTATGGAGGTCAGAGGATTAATGGCCACAGTCTTCACTATTTCAATCCACCACATGAGTTTCTGAAGGTGTATAAAATCACCAAATAGTAAGCAGAATAAGTATGCAAACGCGTCGTGGTACTGAAGGGTCAAAGGCAGGAAAAAAAAGACAGAAAACGCGAGGATTTAACAAGTAATGTCCTTGGCTGTCTACTGACGGAGGGATGTGTGGTGTCATGTCATCCCCAACACTCCTCCATCATCACACCTTCCTCACTCTTCATAACTTTGCCTCGTGATTTATTCTTCATCCTAAT
>NC_059285.1:15196277-15206277 GCF_017591435.1 Portunus trituberculatus
TAATAATTACAGATAAAAAAACATGTTCATTATTAATTCAAATATGCAAATTATGAAATAGAAAAAAAGTTAAACACACACACACACACACACACACACACACACACACACACACACACACACACACACACACACACACACACACACACACACACACACACGTCTTCCATTTTGCCTATTGAGGAATTATGTGGCGAAAGGGAGATTGCAGGAGGAGGAGGAGGAGGAGGAGGAGGAGGAGGAGGAGGAGGAGGAGGAGGAGGAGGAGGAGGAGGAGGAGGAGGAGGAGGAGGAGGGTTGATAAGACATAGTTGCTCCTTAAATCCTCTTAAATTTGGAGATTCTGTGCCGCTCCTCCCTCACAATCTCTCTCTCTCTCTCTCTCTCTCTCTCTCTCTCTCTCTCTCTCTCTCTCTCTCGTCCGGTTACTCCTTGCAATATATTCGAGTTTCCTTCTCTTCTCCAACTCCTCCTCCTCCTCCTCTTTTTCTTCTTCTTATTCTTCATCATCTTCTTCTTCTTCTTCTTCTTCTTCTTCTTCTTTTCCTTCTCTTCCCCAGCTACGAACCATCTTCTGGATCTCCTTTTCCTTTACCGAAGATCCTCCTCCTCCTCCTCCTCCTCCTCCATCTCTTTCCTTGCTTCAAATATTTTATGCACATAAAATTCACACGCTGTCTTGCGGAAAAGCGAGAAGGAGAAGAAGAAGAAGAAGAAGAAGAAGAGTGAAGAAGAAGAAGAAGAAGAAGAAGAAGAAGAAGAAGAAGAAGAAGAAGAAGAAGAAGAAGAAGAAGAAGAAGAAGAAGAAGAAGAAGAAGAAGAAGAAAAAAAAAAACTTGATAAAATAAAAGGAAAACATACTTATATACATGAATGGATGAGTTAGCGAAGAAAGAAAGAAAGAAAGAAAGAAAGAAAGAAAGAAAGAAAATGAAAAAGAAAGAAGAAAGTGACAGTGAGTAAGCGAATGAAGAGATAACGAAAGGAAACACAAATAAAAGAGAAAGAGAAAGAGAGAGAGAGAGAGAGAGAGAGAGAGAGAGAGAGAGAGAGAGAGAGAGAGAGAGAGAGAGAGAGAGAGAGAGAGAGAGAAAAGACAAACCCACCAACCAAAATTCCCTTTCATTCCCACCACAGGAAAACAGACTCGACCCCAAAACCTGAATCTTCTTATCATTTCTATCATCTTTCTCTATCAAATTTTACATCCTCTTGGCGGCAAACTGAGCGAACCTTCAATCATTGGCTCGTATTCTCAAACATTTCTGTGCTTCTTCCCCATTATTTCAGAAGGCTTCGTTTAAATTTACAAGAGTTTTTCAAAGTGTTTTTACGGTTCTAGAGGCAGAGTGACAAGATTTCTACATTACTGACTAGAGAAATACTCTTGAAAACCCCGTTAAACATCTCAGTAGCCTTGGAAAATAGTCGTGGTGAGACAATAGAGCGTTTTTAAGTACTTTTACGATTCTAGAGGCAGAGCGACAAGATTTCTACATTACTGACTGGAGAAACACTCTTGAAAACCCCGCTTATCATCTCTGTGGCCTTGGAAAATAGTCATGGTGAGAGAGCAGAGCGTTTCTGAATACGGGCCATTGGACGGTGGTGGTGGTGGTGGTGGTGGTGGTGGTGGCGGTGGTTCAACAAGATATTACCAATGAGAAGTAAAGAAAGAAATGTTATGAAACAGTGGTAGATGAATAAACAGTAGTGGTTGTGTAAGAGTTTTCAAGGATGTGGCATGGTTACCTCCTTCAGCACCATGACATATTTCCATTTTCTTTTTCCTTATGCATGCGGGACAGCTGGCCAAGGACAACAAAATATGGAAAAAAAAAAAAAAAAGCCCACTGCGTTGCCAGTTCCCTAAATGACATGAGAGTATATGAGACCATATTCATTCTGCCTATTATTTGGCGATTTTATACAGCTTCAGAAACTCATGTGGGGGATTAGAATATTGAGGTCCCTAGCTAGTAATCTTCTGACCTCTATAGACCCTTCCTAATGTCAATAAAATGGTCTAATCGTACTCAAATCTCAAGGTAAAAATGTGTCCTAGTATTGAAGGAGCTGAGGGGGAAATAGGTAAGTCTGATTGGCTTCTTCCTTCCTAACGTCAATAAAATGGTCTAATCGTACACAAATCTCATGGTAAAAAACGTGTCCCAGTATTGAAGGAGTTAAGGGAGGAAATAGTTAGGTAGGGTCTATCCAGGGACTTCCACATGTAGGTCTGACTGGCTTCTTGCAGCTTAATTCCCTTACTGTTTAATATTCCCTTCGTATTCTTGCCTCTGATAAAAACTATAGTCTGTGTACTTTAAAGTGGCTCCTGGGTCTCAGTTTGAATGGTGTCCCAGGGAATGCGTGGTTGTCAGATCTTGAGGCAAACCGTGAGCTGTCCTTGTAATAAGTGCGCTGATCAACAGAAAACAAGTATCATTCACATCAAATCATTTACGTTATCAATAAGCTACAATGTGTTTGAAATCCAGGAGCCATTTCAGAGTAGACAGACTATATTTTTAATGAACTCTAGCGGTAATTATCAGGATATTCAATGATTTTATAGGATTCTCACTCCTAAACAATCCTACGTTAGACCTCAACCACTTTGAACAAACTCTAAACAGAAATAGTTATTCGAATCAAGTACGTATCAATCCTAATAGTTCTATCGATAGTTTGACCAGGACTCCGCACCGTCAGCGAGGAAAAGAAAAGAAGAAAAAGTAGAAACGGCAACAAGAATCAACAATAGTGAGTCGTTTGGAGAGAGTCGTGATGAGAGAGCATAACAGAGACCATACGAAAGCAAGGGAAGCCACAAAACACTCCCAACCAGGCCTGTATAAGACACCTTTACATTTATACCCATCGTTAAGCTCCTCCACTGCTTTGTTCTACTTCAGGATAACAATACAGAGCGGGAGATAAATAGAGTAAATCATACAGGAGATGGCTGGCATTTCTAACGAGAGCAAACTGAAGCTTTCATGAATACATTCCTTATCGAGACGTGGCTTGACAGAGGACGTGATAGAACTAGCTAAGTAATATAGTAACAAGGATATCGTAAGCAACTGTCTCATGATTAGTAATGAGGAGAGAGCAAGACGTATCGGGTTCAAGCTTGATAAAAGTGAAGTTTCAAAATAGATAGAGAGTTCTTAACCTCTTCAGTGCCATGACGCGTTTCCATATTCATTCTACGTAGTGGCTATCTGGTGATTTCATACAGCTTTAGAAACTCATGTGGAAGGATTTAAATAGTGAAGACTCTGGCCATTAATCTTCTGACCTCTATAGACCCTTCTTAACGACAATAAAATGATCAAATCGTACATAAATCGCAAGGTGAAAATGTGTCCCAGTACTGAAGGGGTTAAATAAAGTATTAGATGTTCTTATGTTATGATCCTAAACGCCTTGTTGCGAGAAAACCAAACTATGATAAGACTGAGGCTGTCCCCGTGATACTTAGCGTACGTAGCAAGGGAACTCCCTCCCTGCTTCTGTATTTCCTTCTTCCTACGACTTAACATTTTTAAGAGAGAGGTGTCAAGACATTCGTCCCACTCTTTTGACTAATTTTTTCATAATCTTTTATGGAGACTGCAATTCCAGTGGGCATATTAATTTTGTTCTAATATAGTTTTTTTGTCCTTGGCAGTTCTCCCTCTTACATAAAAAAAAAAGAATATAAGGAGAGAGGAAAGCCGGTGAGGGAAAGCAATGAAGTGAAGAAACTGATGTCTGACTTGGTGTTTGATAGAGTGATGGAAGGAGGGAAGGAGGAAGGAGGGAAGGAGGCATGGAGGGAAGGAGGGAGGCTTAGAGAGAGGGAAGAGAGACGGAGAAGTAAGATTGTTACCTGAATGTTAACTAAATAAATACAAGCAATATTGATGTGTCTTTCACCACCACCACCACCACCACCACCACCACCACCAATGACATCCACCACCACGACCCACTGAAGGACAAACACATTTATATATTTTTTTCTCTCTCTCTCTCTCTCTCTCTCTCTCTCTCTCTCTCTCTCTCTCTCTCTCTCTCTCTCTCTCATCGGCCTTCACTTCATACAGCCTTCTGCTATTTTTTTTTTCATTTAGTTATTTTTTCCCTTTCCATTTGTTCCAGTTCATTCCAGCAGATTTTTATGAGGTTGTTTTTATTTCATCTTTGTTTTTTATGTCTGTCTGTTTGTCTTGGGTTCATCGTCCGTGTGTGTGTGTGTGTGTGTGTGTGTGTGTGTGTGTGTGTGTGTGTGTGTGTGTGTGTGTGTGTGTGTGTGTGTGTGTGTGTGTGTGTGTGTGTGTACGAGGGAAATGGATCTTGCTACTGACTGAACGACTCAATAACTGACTGACTGACTGACTGACTGACTGGAGGCATAAAAAACGGGTCAAATGGCGCCGTGGAGAACACTGCAAATTATAAAAGGAAAGAAATGAAGACTTCCAGAGTATTTTTTTTCTCCTCTTTTGTGTTTTCTTTTCAATAACTCATGTGGAAAACGATGAATAAGAAATGTCGATACAGGAATGCTGGAAAATAAAGTCACACTCAAGCAAGTCTCAGGTCTGTAACTCACCTCCAAGATCATGATTAACCTAACCTAACCTTAGCTAACCTAACCTTAACCTAACCTAACCTAACCTCCAAGATCATGATTAACCTAACCTAACCTTAACCTAACTAAACCTAACCTAACCTAACCTTAACCTAACCTTACCTTAACCTAACCTTAGCTAACCTAACCTTACCAAACCTTAACCTAAACCCAACTCCTTTAACCTAACCTAACCTAACCTTAACCTAACCAAACCCTAACCTAACTCCTTTAACCTAACCTTACCAAACCCTAACCTAACTCCTTTAACCTAACCTAACCAAACCTTAACCTAACCTAACTAACAACCTAATTTAACCTATCCTAACTCAACCTAATCTAAACTACCCTAACCTAACCTATCATAACCTAACCTAACCTAACACAACCAAACCAAACCTAACCTAATCTAACCTATTCTGACCTAGACCCACCCACTCACCCACCCAGCCACCTACTCTCACACTCACCCATCACGTCACCCAACCACCCATCACCCATCCAATCACCCAAAAAGCGGTCATAACAACCTGGGGACTTTCCATTGCTAAGCCCTGAAGTCCCTAAGACCTGTATTCAGAAACGCTTTGCTCTCTCATCACGACTAATTTCCACGGCCACAGAGATGATTAGCGTGGTTTTCGAGAGTGTTTCTCCTGTTAATAATGTAGAAATCTTGCCACTCTAACTCTAAAACCGCATCAACAGCTTAAAAAACGCTCTGCTTTCTCAACACGACAATTTTCCAAGGCCACAGAGATGATGAGCGAGGTTTTCAAGAGTGTTTCTCCTATTAATAATGTAGAAATCTTGTCACTCTACCTCTAGAACCATAAAAACACCTTAAAAAAAAAATTCGTGCAAATCTAAATAAAGCTTTTCGAAATAGTGGAGGTGAAACACAGAAAAGTTTAAGAATACAAACCCAAGTCCTCTGGTACTGGGCGGGACTGTGTGTGTGTGTGTGTGTGTGTGTGTGTGTGTGTGTGTGTGTGTGTGTGTGTGTGTGTGTGTGTGTGTGTGTGTGTGTGTGTTTATTTGGGTTAGTACGAGAATTTGACCTTCTGCTTCCTTGCCTGTGTGAAAGTTAAGAATTGCATGAAGTCTCCCTGTTCTGGCATGAGTGGCGGGAAGCAGGAACGAGACAGGAGTGAGGGTGGTGGTGCATGATGAGTGTGTGTGTAAGGGGGGGTAGGGGTCACTGCTGGAGGCTTGGGTAGAAGGGGAATAGGGTTACAGAGGGAGAGAGAGAGAGAGTCAACAGGAATAATAACTATGAAGAATTCGTGGATCTCTCTCTCTCTCTCTCTCTCTCTCTCTCTCTCTCTCTCTCTCTCTCTCTGATCATTAGATAAGCACACAGACAAATATACAGATAGACAGACAGGTAAAGAGATCAATAGGTAGATAGACGTATAGAAATATAAATAGAAAATTGAAGAAATAGAGATAGATCAACTGCGAACACACACACACACACACACACACACACACACACACACACACACACACACACACACACACACACACACACACACACACCAAAGAAAATAAATAACCACAACTCAACACAACATGCCTAAGATTTCCACCTAAAGAGAGAGAGAGAGAGAGAGAGAGAGAGAGAGAGAGAGAGAGAGAGAGAGAGAGAGAGAGAGAGAGAGAGAGAGATTAAAAATAACAGTGAGCCGTCATGCGAGCAGGTGAGCAGTGCCAGGGAATGCCAAGGAGGGCCAGGAGGGAATGCCAGGAGCTCATGGTGGGTAGGATTTAGGTGATGGGTGAAGGTTCGGGGAGGGGGAGGAAAAAAGGGAGGAGAAGGAGAAGGGGAAGGGGAAGGGGAAGGGCGGGGAGAAAGGGAAGGAGATGTGGAAAAAAGAAGGGAAGAGGAGGGAGAAAGAGAAAGGGAGGGAGAAAGGGAAGGGGAATGGGGGAGAAGAGGGAAAGGGGGAGAAGGGGAAGGGAAGGGTAGGGGGCAGCACAAGGGGAAAAAATAAAGGAAGGGTGGAATTAAAATAAAGAAGGAATGAAGCGTGTCTGATTTAGATTTGTTTGGATGAGGATGAGAAGAAAAGTGATGATAATGATGATGATAATAATAGATAATAATAATAACAATAATAATAATAATAATAATAATAATAATAATAATAATAATAATAATGGTAATAATAATAATAATAATAATAATAATAATAATAATAATAATAATAATAATAATAATAATAATAATGATAATAACAATAATAACAATAAAAAATAAGAAGAAGGAAATACAAGAAAAGAAAAAAAAGGGAAAAAAGAAGAAAAGAAAAAAAAGAAAAGAAGGAGAAGAAGAAAAGAAAAGAAAAATGAATAATAATAATAATAATAATAATAATAATAATAATAATAATAATAATAATAATAACAATGATAAGAAAAAAACTATCCACAAAAAGACACTAAAGAAGAGAAACACACAAGGCAAGAATGACAATTTAAAGTTAGGTACATACAAACTGACCTTGATAGGGGGCAGGAGGTGGGGGGAAGAACACAAGGGGAGGAGAGGGAGGGAGGGGAGGGCAGGAATACATGTAGTGGGAGAATGGAGGAAGGAAGAGGGGGGAAGTCAGGTGTAGAAAGGGGGAGAGGTATCAAGGTGCCAACTGTGTGTGTGTGTGTGTGTGTGTGTGTGTGTGTGTGTGTGTGTGTGTGTGACCTGGCGTGGTGGCGTCAGCGGGTGTGCGAGTGACGTGGCGTGCGGTGATTGGGTGACGAGGGGGGAGGGGTGGACGTCACGTGGATTTTGTGGAGGCCAAATGTGTGTGTGTGTGTGTGTGTGTGTGTGTGTGTGTGTGTGTGTGTGTGTGTGTGTGTGTGTGTGTGTGTGTGTGTCCTAGAATACATTACGGCATGTCTACACATCAAACTTTTATTGCTTCACTTTTACCATCTCTCTCTCTCTATCTCTGTCTCTCTCTCTCTTTGTCCTTTTTCCTCTTCCTCTTCTTCCCAGCATCACTTCCTTCCTCCTCTTTACATGCCCGTCATTAAAACACACATATCCATTACAGATTTCCTCTTTTTTTTTTAACAATACCTGCTTCTCCTCTCCATTACTACCATTATCACCATTCTCGCACCACTCCCTCCTGCTTCACCTCCATCATCGTTATTAACTCCTTTACCCATTACAGATTTTTCCTTCCTGTCTTTATTCTATTTTTTTTTTTCGTCAAGAATATTTACTTTTATTTGTCATTCTTATATTACTCCTTTCATTACTCTCTCTCTTCATTAACACCCATATTTGTTAGAGATTTTTCCTCTTCTCACTGAATTTCTTTTCTATATTTATTTGTCATTATTTTTTGCCACTTTTTTTTATTCTTACATTACTCCCTTCAATTCATCTCTATCATCGTTATTAACCCCTTCAGTACCAAGACGCGTTTCCATATCTATTTTGCTTACTATCTGGCGAGTTTATACAGCTTCGGAAACTTATGTCGGGTATCAAAATTGTGAAGACTGTGGCCATTAATCTTCTGACGTCCATAAACCCTTGCTAATGTCAATAAAATTATCTAATCGTACACAAATCTCAAGGTAAAAATGTGTCCCAGTATTGAAGAGGTTAACGCACTCATATCGACTTGAAATCCTCACACATCCCCCCTCTCTTTCATCACTATTGTCATTGTTATCATCATTAACTTACTATTCTTCCCCTCACCTTTATTATATACGAATCTGACAGTTCTTTTCTTCTTTTTCACACATTTTTCTATATTTTGTAATAATTTAATACTGTTATCGTTCTTTAATAGATTTCAAGACATCCCATTTCTTTGGCTAACTCTCTGGACGCTGTTCGGAGACTGGTATTTCAATGGGCATTTTTGTTCAATCACTTTTACCGCTCTTGGTCACTTTTTCTCCTCTTACATTAAAAAAAAGTCTCTAAAAAAATGAGCTATTTGTTTCAGAAAGGCTGGATTAGACATTTATCCATTTTTTAGGTTAAATCTCTCGTGTTTCATGTTTCTCTTGGACAGCTTTCCTCTTATATATATATATAAAAAAAAAACTAGTATACATATTTCAATTACACTGTGCTGAACCTGGCAATCATGAACAAAGGCTACCAGATAAATAAATAAATCAAACTACAATAAAAACCACTTATTTTTTTCATATAAACCCAAGGCCTGTATTCTGAAACGCTTTGCTCTCTCATCATCACTGCTTTCCAAGGGTTCCAATTGAAAGATATTCATGTTTTTAAGGACATTTTCATGGTTCTGGTGATAGATTGGCAAGATTTCTAGTGTATTAAAGGGAGAAACTGCCTTGAAAACCTGGCTATCTAGTTGTCTCTGTGGCCTTGGAAAATTGTCGTAGTGAGAGCGGGAGGCGTTTCCGAATATGACCGCGTATCACTGCATTGACAACCAAATACCACGAACGCTTGAAAAAAAAAAAAAAAAAAAGGAAAAGAAATCATATATAATCGTGTTTCCAGCGAAGAGGCCAAGGGAATAAATCAAAGAGATCAATAGGCAAAGTGTTCCATGAAGTGACTCATTCCTGATCAAAGGGAACAGAAAACGGAATCCGGAATCCAAATTGTTGAGTATTTTATGATTCATGATGGAGGAGGAGGAGGAGGAGGAGGAGGAGGAGGAGGAGGAGGAGGAGATAGTGATGATGGTGGAGGTGCAGAGAGGAGAGTGGTTTTAGAAATAAAAGATAAAGGATGAGAGAGAGAGAGAGAGAGAGAGAGAGAGAGAGAGAGAGAGAGAGAGAGAGAGAGAGAGAGAGCTAACTTAAAGGGGATAGACTCCAAGCTTAGTGCGTCGCAGCGATATGAGAGAAGACAGGTCAGCAGTGAATTGGTGACGTCACTGGGAGGGAGAGAGGGAGAGGGAGAGGGAGAGTGGGAGAAGGAGAGAGGAGAGAAGGGGGGTGGGCGATAGAAGAGGTCAATAGGGGGTGGTAGATTCAGGGAGGGAGGGGGGCGGTTTTAAGGCCAGGGAATGACGCACCACCACCACCATCACTACTATTACCACCACTACTGCTGCTACTACTACTACCACCACTTCTACTAAAGCCCTAACCGCCTTTCTATTTACCACTGCAGTATTGGTGTGTGTGTCTGAGAGAGAGAGAGAGAGAGAGAGAGAGAGAGAGAGAGAGAGAGAGAGAGAGAGAGAGAGAGAGAGAGAGAGAGAGAGAGAGTGTGTGTGTGTGTGTGTGTGTTAGTAGGTGTTTCTGGCGTTAGTTAAGAGTTAGAAATTAATGTTGATGATAAAAAAAAGAAAAAAAAAACAGAATACGTAAGGAGAGTAAATGAAAAATAGATCAAGTAGATAAGTAGGGAAGTAC
>NC_059285.1:15213777-15226277 GCF_017591435.1 Portunus trituberculatus
AATAATTTCCTTGCCCCAGGAGATGGGGAACATTTCATCTACTTTCAGTCTTTCCTATAAAATTTCCTTCGGGTACTTCTTTCTCTAACCCGTAAGGTATTTATTTCCAACCTGTTTTTCCTGTAAGGCTTACGCCGGAGGGAGTGCAGGGTGGGGAGAGAGCCTTTTGCTTTGCTGTCCTTTTCTTTTTCTATCATCGTAGTAGTAGTTAGTCAGGCCGCCTTCGTAAGGACAGCAAGGTCTGTTGTGGCCTGTGTTTCTATGTAACTCTCTCTCTCTCTCTCTCTCTCTCTCTCTCTCTCTCTCTCTCTAAAAACTCACCTGTCCTGTCTTCATGCTTTCTTTTATTTCCAAGCTCATCTCCTCCTCCTCCTACTCCTCCTCCTCCTCCTCCTCCTCCTCCTCCTCCTCCTCCTCCTCCTCCTCTTCCTCCACTACTTGCCTCCACATTTGCACAGGAAGCTTAGCAGGTTTGTAAAATTTTATATCTCATTACACTACATTCCAGAACTTCCTGCAAGTGTGTGTGTGTGTGTGTGTGTGTGTGTGTGTGTGTGTGTGTGTGTGTGTGTGTGTGTGTGTGTGTGTGTGTGTGTGTGTGTGTGTGTGTGTGTGTGTGTGTGTGTGTGTGTGTGTGTGTGTGACCCAAATACCCTTTTTTTATGCGTCTGGGAAGGTTAGTGAGAACATCACGACCAGACAGACAGACAGACAGATAATTGTAGGGTCGGTGGTGGTGGTGGTGGTGGTGGTGGTGGTGGTGGTGAATGTCCTTTTGCTCTTTAAACTTCTTCCTGTCCTTTAAATCTCTCTCTCTCTCTCTCTCTCTCTCTCTCTCTCTCTCTCTCTCTCTCTCTCTCTCTCTCTCTCTCTCTCTCTCTCTCTCTCTCTCTCTCTCTCTCTCTCTCTCTCTCTCTCTCTCAGCTACTCTCTACATGTATTCCCTCCTCCCTCCTATTCTCTCTCTCTCTCTCTCTCTCTCTTGAGCTACTCTCCTACATGTATTCCTCCTCCCCCCTACTCTCACTCTCACTCTCTCTCTCTCTCTCTCTCTCTCTCTCTCTCTCTCTCTCCTTCTCGTCCTTCTCGTCCTTCTCCTCCTCCTCCTCCTCCTTCTCCCTCTCTCCCTCTCTCCCTCCCTCCTTCCCTCCCTCCCTCCCTCTCCTTATCTCTTCCTGCTTTCAAAATTTGGCCAATACATGTCACCTTTTTCCTCCGAACGGCAAAGAAAGGGAAAGGAAAAAGGGGAAAGGAAAAGGAGGAAAAGTTTGGAGGGGAAAAGTTTAAAATGGTTCGTTTTTCGTGTGTATTATGTTTCTATTTTTTTTTTCTTTGCTTTTCATTTATTTTTTATTTTCTTGTCTATTTCACTTCATTATTTTTATCTATTCTGTGTGTTTCCTTTGTAAATGTTGATCTTTTTCTATTTCCTTCTTTATTTTCTTGTCTTTTCTTAATTTTTTTCATTCTTTTTATTCGTTTATTATTATTTTTCTATTTATCATTTTTCTATTTATTATTTTTTTCCTATTTTTCCTTTCTTTTTTCTTGCCTTTCTGTCATTTATTCATTCTTTTTCCTCTTATCTGGTTTTATTTGCTATTTCTCACTTTACTTTTCTTCCTTTTCTCTTCCTTTCTATCTCATTTCTTTCAGTTTTTATCTCATTTTCTTTTTTTTTTCCTTTTTAATTCTCTTCTTTTTCTTTTGCTGAAACTTTCATTCGTGTCTCTCCCTATTTTCTCTCTTTATCTCATTATCTAATCTATCTCCTTTCTTCTCTATCTTTCCATGCCTTTCTCTCTCTCTCTCTCTCTCTCTCTCTCTCTCTCTCTCTCTCTCTCTCTCTCTCTCTCTCTCTCTCTCTCTCTCTCATCACGTACCCAGGAGCAGGTGTGGGAGCAGACAATCAGGTGTGGACAGGTGATACTCATTTACCTGCCCCTTAATCCCCTTATCGAGACAGGAACCGCTTCACATTAAGCTTGATGGATGGAGCCAAGCCTTCCTTCCCTTAACCATCCACCAAACCCACTAACCCACCTTAACCAACACCCCCTCACCCACCAAAACACCTGTCGCCACTTACCTGTCCCCCCGTCAAAGGTATCCCGGCATTTACTCATGTATCTACTCATCAGCTGGGCAGGTAAAGGCATGATTTGGTCGTAAACTTGACTTAACGTGGCTGGTGGTGGTGGTGGTGGTGGTGGAATGGAAAAAGGATGGTTTATTGGCATCCGAGGAAGAGGAGGCAAGGAAAGGGAGGGGAAGATGCTTTATTGGAGGAGGAGGAGGAGGAGGAGGAGGAGGAGGAGGAGGAGGAGGAGGAGGAGGAGGAGGAGGAGGAGGAGGAGGAGGAGGAGGAGGAGGAGGAAAGTTATTCAAATTATCGTATGTAAATTTGACCAATGAAAGGGAAACAAAATTGGTAGAGGGAAAAAAAAAACAGAATGAGAAGGAAGAAGAGGGGGAGGAAGAGGAGGGAAGAGGAAGAGGAAGAGGAAGAGGAGGAGGAGGAGGAAGAGGAGGAGCAAGAGGAAGAAGAAAAAGTGGGAGAAGAAGGAGGAGGAAGAAATAAAAGGGAGGTGCAATCAAATTATTCTGGATTCAACTAGTCAAGAGGAAAGAAGAGAAACAGGAGGAGGAGGAAGAGAAGAGAAGAAAGAAAATAAAGGAGGAGGAGGAGGAGGAGGAGGAGGAAGACAAAGAAAATAGAGGGAGAGAAAGAAGCGAAGTTTAATGAGTATATCGTAAATTTGGCCAATAAAATGGAAAGACGACGAGGAAGAAAAGGAGGAGGAGGAGGAGGAGGAGGAGGAGGAGGAGGAGGAGAGGAGGAGGAGGAGGAGGAGGAGGAGGAGGAGGAGGAGGAGGAAGAGGAGGAGGAGGAGGAGAGAGGAGAAGGAGAAGGAGGAGGAGGAGGAGGAGGAGGAGGAGGAGGAGGAGGAGGAGGAGGAGGAGTCACCAGAAACAAAGCAAGAAATAAGAATAACAAGAAAAAAAGGTAAAAAAGACAAAAAAGAAAAGAAAAGAAAGAAAGAAATATAGAAAGAGTGAATGAAAGCAAAAAGGAAAAAAGAAAGAAGATAAGGAAAATAAAGGAAGAGAGAGAGAGACAAAAAGGAGAGTTATACTAGTTACGAATGAGGAAGAAAGGAAGAACAAGAAAACGACGAGAAGAAGGAAACCGAAGGGTAAAGAAGAGAAGGAAAAGAAAAGAATGAGAAAAAGACTCGTATCCTGAAACACTTCCTCGCAACACCTTCACTATTTTCAAAGGGCTCCAGTTGAAAATACTCGCGTTCTTAACTCCTTCAGTACTGGGGCGCATTTTTACCATGAATTTTTGGTATTAAACGGTTTTATTGACATTAGGAAGGAAGGGTCTATGGAGGTTAGATCAATGACCAGAGTAGAGTCTTCATTATTTCAATCCCCACATGAGTTTCTGAAGGTGTATAAAAATGCCAAATAGTAAGCAGATTGAATATGAAAACGCGTCATGGTACTGAAGGGGTCAAGAGTATTGTGTGGTTCTGGTGATAGATTGGCAAGGTTTCTAGTTTTATTAAGAGGAAAAATTGTCTTGAAAACCGAGCTACTTGTCTCTGAGGTCTTGGAAAATCGTCGTAGTGAGAGGGAAAGGCGTTACTGAATACGAAGCGAAAAAAACAGGAATGATACAGAATAACATATATAGAAAAGAAAGACTAGGAATAAAAGGAGAAGGAAGTACAAAAAACACACAAGATAACGACAAAGAGAGGAAGAAGAAAAAGGGAGTTTATAGAAGTTGGCAAATAAGAAAAAAATATGGATAAAAGAAAGAATGAAAAAAAAGGAGAAAAGAACAGAAAAAAATGGAAGTTTATACAAATTACCGCCGTGGTACAGTGGAACCATGCGTGCTTTGGGGTCCGAGGGGTCTCCAAGCGCACGGGTTCGTATCCTGTCCACAGTCCGAGTGTAGGTTGGGCTTCCTCACTCGGGGCAACGGTTTCCTAGCGGGTGGGCTTTGAGATAGGAGGTACCTCAAAAAGTATCCCCTTTAGCCCAGAAATTCCCGTGAAAAGCCCACATGGTATAAATAAAAAATCTGACCAATAATTACATACACTTATTACATCGATTATATTAGAGAAACAGAAAACGGAGAACTGCCGATTTACACGCTGCATTAATCCTCTCTATCCCAATGCTTTTCCTATCAATTTCAGTTACCTACCCACTCCCCTTTCTCTCTCTCTCTCTCTCTCTCTCTCTCTCTCTCTCTCTCACATCCTCCTATCCCTACCCTCTCTTTCCCTCATCCTCCCCCTCCCCTCATCATCCCTTCCCCTCAAACCACAACACAACCAAAGCAACATCACCATAACAACCACCGCTAACAACACTCTTCCCCTCACTTCCCCTCACCCTCCCCTCACCCAACAAGGACACGACACAAGGCAACCAAAGTGACCTCGACCCCCTTACCTGCCCGTCAGAGATTAATTAGTACCTGTTCACACGACTCAAGGTGTTCCAAGTCACTTCCCACGCTCCAAGACCCACAGGTGACACGCGGGCAAGACTGATTAAGCTTTTACCTGGTGAGAACTTGAAGAGGGAGGGAGGGAAGTGGATGAGGCTGGGGGACGAGGAGGGGATGATGGGAGGGCATGAGATGGGAGGGGAGGGGGAGAGGAGAGAGAGAGGAGAGGAGAGGAGAGGAGGAGAGAGAGAGAGAGAGAGAGAGAGAGAGAGAGAGAGAGAGAGAGAGAGAGAGAGAGAGAGAGAGAGAGAGAGAGAGAGAGAGAGAGAGAATGAGAGAATGTGCGTGAAATATGTACTTCTCTTTAATTAAACGTGTGTGTGTGTGTGTGTGTGTGTGTGTGTGTGTGTGTGTGTGTGTGTGTGTGTGTGTGTGTGTGTGTGTGTGTGTGTGTGTGTGTGTGTGTGTGTGTGTGTTTTGAAGGATAAGCGTCGAGGATTATTCATGTTGCAAAATTCAGAACATAAACTGTTTGAATTGTATAAATAAAATCTAGATTATGAGCGCAGTAGTGGCTGTACAGAATGAACTTAAATGAATTATGATAGTAGTAGTAGTAGTAGTAGTAGTAGTAGTAGTAGTAGTAGTAGTAGTAGTAGTAGTAGTAGTAGTAGTAGTAGTAGTAGTAGTAATAACAATAATAATGATAATGATAATAGTAATAATGATGATGATAATAATAATAATAATGATAATAATAATAATAATAAGAACAACAACAACAACAACAACAACAACAACAACAACAAGAACAACAACAAAAATAATAATCATAATAATAATAATAAAAACAGTAAAAACATGAAATATATGATAATGGTGCTCTCTCTCTCTCTCTCTCTCTCTCTCTCTCTCTCTCTCTCTCTCTCTCTCTCTCTCTCTCTCACTCTCAACAACCACACCTCCCACCCTCCACCCTTCCCCCAGACCATCCCCTTACCCAGATCCTCCCCTCCTTAGCCCCTCCGTCAGTTAGTTACTCGCTATACAAAGGGCCTCTTGTTGCCTCCGGATGACCTTAGAGTAATGTCCCATATCATATCCTTGTGGTCTCTCTCTCTCTCTCTCTCTCTCTCTCTCTCTCTCTCTCTCTCTCTCTCTCTCTCTCTCTGATGGTCAGGTGCAAAAGGTGGCTAGGGAATAATTATAATTAGATCGGTAATGTTAATAAGGTGTTAAGTTTAAGAGAAGAAGAAGAAGAAGAAGAAGAAGAAGAAGAAGAAGAAGAAGAAGAAGAAGAAGAAGGGCTAGAGAGGCCGTTCAAAGCAGTTCTAAGCAATTAAACGCGGGTAAGTCAGATAATATTTAGATAACAAGTTTATGTGAGCGCGGAATTCACAAAACACACGCGCGCACACACACACACACACACACACACACACACACACACACACACACACACACACACATATATATAGTTTGCTTGTCTATCTCTCTCTCTCTCTCTCTCTCTCTCTCTCTCTCTCTCTCTCTCTCTCTAGCCTAGTTACAAGAGAGGTCTACAGGATATAGTATTTTTATCTTCTAGTCCTTGGTTACAGAATTTTTTTTAAGGGGGGGCGGGGGCGAGTTGGGGCGAGGGGGCTTAGACGGGGTGGGAGGGATGGTGGGAGAGGGCCGGGGGAGGGTAAAGGGAAGAGGTGTCAATAGTTCGGTCTTATCTTCCAAGGTGACAAGGAGGAGGAGGAGGAGGAGGAGGAGAAGGAGGAGGAGGAGGAGGAGGAGGAGGAGGAGGAGGAGGAGGAGGAGGAGGAGGAGGAGGAGGAGGAGGAGGAGGAGGAGAAAAAAAGAAAAAGAAGAAAAAGAGAGAAGAAGAAAGACAAGGAAAAAGAGAAAGAGATACAGGATAAAAACAAGAACGAAGAAGAAGAAGAAGAAGAAGAAGAAGAAGAAGAAGAAGAAGAAGAAGAAGATGCCACACTGGACAGCCGCATTGTGTTACGTAACCTGTTAACACACTCTCGTTATACTGCCAGACAAAAATAGAAAGGGAAAAAAGGGAAGAATAAACAGACGAGAGAAAAAAAAATAGAAATAAAAAAGAAATCGAGTGTTAGTGCTTTGATATTTTTAAGTAAGTCACTAAAAATACTTCTCTTATATAGAACCAGATAATATTCTTAATCCATTCACTACCATTACGCGTTCAGAAACTTATGTGGAGTATTAAAATAGTGAAGACTTTGGACATTAATCTTCTTCTTCTCTTATATACACCCAGATTGAGAAACAGGGCCAAAGAGGAGAGAGAGAATAACAAAGAGGGACATGAGCGCAGTTCTTAGGATGAGTAGCGGGAACAGAACCAGAAATAAGGTAAGTTATGTTGAAATCTTGTTAATCTGGTACTAGAACCTTGAAAATACAACCGAAAACGCATGCCTAATGATAATAACAATAATAACAATAACTGAACCAACAAATAAATGAATAAATAAAAGAAGAAAACGAAAATATATACAGTTTAGCAAAGCATCTACACTCTTACACAACTCATTAAAACTCGTTACACACTCCACCATAATTAATCATGTGACTCCTCTCTCAAAACACGTCCTCAATGCATAGCTACTTGACACTGCACACACACACACACACACACACACACACACACACACACACACACACACACACACACACACACACACACGATCCTCAGCAGCGCACAAGGAAGCTAATCAGACGAGTGTAGTGAAGTGAGATAGTGAACAAGAGAGTCTGGTGTGGCGTCCCTTCAGTAGTTCTGGCGTCTTCCTTGGCACCACACGAAGGTCACACACTCTCTTTAAACTCCAGCACTCTAACAACTGACACATACACACATACACAAACACACACATTCTCTCTCTCTCTCTCTCTCTCTCTCTCTCTCTCTCTCTCTCTCTCTCTCTCTCTCTCTCTCTCTTTCTTCACACCCTTCTCCTTGCTGTATTGTATAAAAAAAAAGATATATAAGAAGAAAAACACTCAGGAAATAGGAACGTTGGGGGTTAACGCTCTTGTGCAAATTTCTTTCTGCTTTCTCTCTCTTTTGTCTCTTCTTTTATTTCTCTCCTAGTCTTGCTTTCACGGGGTTTCCTTTCATTTATTTTCTCTTATCTTTACTTTGTTCATCTTGCATATATGACATTTAGTGAGTAGCTTCATTTTTTGTCCTTTTTTTTTTCATTAGTAGAGAGTAATCTTCCTTATGTTCTTTAGTGTTTTCCTCCCCGTCCTTGCCCGCCTCGCACCTCTAATGGTCTGGAGTATGAGAGTGTGGAGTGAGCTGATTTCATTCCATGCCCCGCTTCACCACACCTACACAAGACGTCTCAACCCCTTCAGTACCATGACGCGTTTCCATATTCCTTCTTGTTACTATTTGGTGATTTTATACAGCTTCAGAAACTTATGTGGGGGATTAAAATAGTGAAGACTCTAGCCATTACAAAATCACCAAACAGTAACAAGAATATATATATGGAAACGCGTCACAGTACTGAAGGCGTTAAAAATCATATGCTATACTAAACCCTTTCAGTCTTACGGCTTCAGTTTTCATAAAGCGGCGCGATAGAAGAGTATTTCATAAGACCATGAGGAAATAGGGAAAGCTGATTTGGGAAGGTGTATGAAGCTATCAGACTAACACAGACTAACCCTTTATAATACACACCTGCCAATTAACACCTGTCACCATCATCCATAAATCTGTATAATCTTCTTTTAACCCTTTCACTGTCATGCTCACCTGCTAACATGCAAGTGTGGGGAAAAATTGCAAGAACAGAAACAGAGAAAGAAATGAAATAATACTAAATGAAAAAAAATTGCAAGGGTAGAAACAGAGAGAGAGAGAGAGTAATGAATTAATAGTAACTGACGAAATTGCAAGGATAGAAACAGTGAAAGTAATAAAATAATAGTAAGTGACGAAATTGCAACGAGAGAGAGAGAGAGAGAGAGAGAGAGAGAGAGAGAGAGAGAGAGAGAGAGAGAGAGAGAGAGAGAGAGAGAGAGAGAGAGAGAGAGAGAGAGAGAGAGAAATTAAACAGTATTAAGTGAATTTGAGTTTCTTCGAGGTTTGGGAATACACTTCAAGAGACAAGCACGAAAAACAAGGTACGACTAATTTACAGATAATCAAGGAGAAAAATAATCTACAAGTAAAAGAGTTAAAGACCACTAATGATCCAACACTACCACTAAAGTCTATTCCATTCACCTACCACTCAAAAAACAAAAACACCTTCTTGCTCCCTTTTCCCTTAATCTCACTAAACCAATCAATCACTTATTCTATCCTGACTACTGAAGATTTTGTGTGTCAGGTCGGTTACATCACTTCTATACATCGAGGACGCGCCAGTAAGTCATTGAGTAGCTGAAGCCTTGTAGTGCATGTTTTTATAGGAAATTCTTTGGGGTTACTCAAATAAAGCCACAACGGTCCCTCCTGATATTGACAATCGAGCGGTTAAGTAACAAAGGGAACGAGTGGTGGACTGAACCCTCCTCACACATTTCCACTGATTGACTCTGACGCCGTAAAGAGTAATATCGTGTTTATCCCCGCAACACCACCACCACCAGTACTACCGCCACCGCCACCACTATCAGAGCAAAGCATGGGTGTGTTGTATAAGAGTCCACACACGAGGTAAGAGGGTGCGGAGTACATACTTTCAGCATAAAATAGTCAAATATAAAGAGGAAAGTTTAGGTCGTATCCTCACACTTCTCTCTGCTTCTTATTCCAGCACTCTAGACGCCGACAGCCTCTCAACCCCTTCAGTACTGGGACGCATTTTTACCATGATTTTTGGTATGATCAGACTATTCTATTTGCATTAGGAAGGGTCTATGGAGGTCAGGAGATTAATGACCAAAGTCTTCACTATTTTAATCCCCACATAAGTTTCTGAAGCTGGGTAAAATCACCAAATAGTAAGCAGAATGAATATGGAAACGCGGCATGGTACTGAAGGGGTTAAAACACCTCTACTTGCGATTCTGTAAAAGCCTCGGCAACATGCGGGAGTAGACGGAGTGGTGGAAACGTTTCAAGACGGGAGTGAAGTGGAGTGGGTGGAGGAGACAAGAGTTTTCAAAGTGATTAGATTTTACCGACCTCGTGGAAACTTTTAGAGAGGTGAGAAAGAAGAAGTTAGGTACAGCAGAAGACGAGATATGCTCAAGTTTCATACACACAACTTTGCAACACATACAAGAATGCTTTGAACTTCACAAACATGATAGAGATAGAAAAAAAATATTTATCGAAGTAAGCAAACACGACTTGTCAAAACATAAGACAAATTTATACAAACTCGTGCCCTGAGGATTATAATGAAAACACGCCACATTGATAGCTATGATAAGTATGTGTGTGTGTGTGTGTGTGTGTGTGTGTGTGTGTGTGTGTGTGTGTGTGTGTGTGTGTGTGTGTGTGTGTGTGTGTGTGTGTGTGTAGTACCTTGTCATGGGGGGAAACACAATGATATACACCACGGTTGCAATAATTAGACGCTACTGCTGTTGCCACATTCCAGCGAGATGCGCGAGGGAGGCACGCGGCGTGGAGTGAAGAGGAATGCTGGAAATGGGAGATAATTATAACGCCTGGAATGTGTGTGTGTGTGTGTGTGTGTGTGTGTGTGTGTGTGTGTGTGTGTGTGTGTGTGTGTGTGTGTACCATCCCTATCTACCAGTCCTTTGCAGAGTGTACGAGTATTTCAGTCTTAATCAAATTGTATTTTTTTTTCCTATGACCGATGTATTTTAAGGCCCATTTTTCACGTTACGTTTTAAGAATCTTTTGTTTTACTCATTTCTCCTTTTCTTCTTCAGTTTCCCAAAGTAGTCTTACCCTATTCATGTCTTTGTATCACTCTGGTATTCTGCACAACACAATGTTACAACGTAATACACATGTATGAACCATTAACAACTGTACTCACTTCATAAATAGCCAAGGAAAACATGAATCCACGTATACAACTATACATATATATGAAGGTATGTATATATGTATGTATGAATATATGTATGTATGTATGAATGCATGTATGTATAATGCACTTCTAAACACCCTCCACTTAACACTATGTACGTATATGTGTATAGAATCATGTATGTATATGTATGTATGTATGTATGTATGAATGTATATATGTATAATGCACTGCTAACCATCCTACACTTCACACTATTTACATATGTGTATAGCATCATGTATGTATGTGTGTATGCATGCATGAATGTATGTATATATATGTATGTATATGTAGACTATATATAATGCACTGCTAACCATCCTCCACTCCACACTACGTACATATGTGTGTATAGAATAATGTATGTATGTATCAAAGCATGTGTGTGTCCAGGTGTCAGCACGCATCAGGTGAGGAGAAGGTGTGTGTGGGTGTAAGTTAACGAGTATACTCAGGTCACTACATCCTGTTAATGAAGAGACGCGTGGCAGGTAACATCCAGGTAACACTCAGGTAGCACACAGGTAACAAACAATTAGGAAGCGGTGTGGGTGAAGGAAAGGTGAAGGGATGGGAGGATGGGAGAGGTAAAGGGGAAGACACAGGAATAAGTTAAGGAGATGTGCGGGTGATGGGTAGGAGGGAGGGAGGGAGGGAGGAAGGAAGGAAAAAAATGAAGAATGAAAGTAAGAAAGAAAAACAAGATAAAGAAAAAAGGAAGGAAGAAAGGAAGAAAGATAGAAAGAAAGGAATGAATAAAGGAAGGAAGGAAGGAAGGAAAGAAGGAAGGAAGGAAGGAAGGAAGGAAGGAAGGAAGGAAGGGAAGGAAGGAAGGAAGGAAGGAAGGAAGGAAGGAAGGAAGAAAGGAAGGAAGGAAGGAAGAAAGGAATGAATAAAGGAAGGAAGGAAGGAAGGAAGGAAGGAAGGAAGAAAAAGAAAGAAAAGAATGAAGAAAGATAAAAAGGAAGGAAGGAAGAAGAAATGAAAGAAAGAAAAAGAAAAGGAGAGGGCGGAAAAAAGAAAAAGAGAAAGAAAGAAAGAAAGAAAAGAAGAAAGAAAAGGAAGAAAAAGAAAGGAGGAAGGAAGGAAGGAAAAAAAAAGTAAGAGACCAGTAAAGAACAGTAACAAAAGAAAATGAAATTGTAATTATTTTTTTTCCTTTGATTTTTTTTTTTTTTTTCTCCTCGCGAGTTTGAAAGGTCAGTTCTTAATCGTTCTCCTCTCTCCATCAGTGTTACTCTCATTAATCACTAGCCAGGTCCCCGTAACTGTGAGTCTTCCTTAATTTCTACTGATATCCTTCACTCCAAAAACAACTCAATAAAATCAAAATTGTCTGGGTTGTTTGCTTTTCTTTGTATTCTTTCTATCTCTTCCTTTTTCTTCTTTTTTCTCTTTTTCTTCTTCTCCTTTTTCTTCTTTTCATTCATCTTTTTTTTTTCTTCTTGTTTTTCTTTTTCTTCTCCTTCATCAATTTTTCTTCTTATCTTCATCATCATCATATTCTTCTTCTTCTCCCTTTTCTTTCTTCTTCTTCTTCTTCTTCTCCTTCTTTTTCTTCTACTTCATCAATTTTTTTTTCTTCTTCTTCTTCTTCTTCCACCTCCACCTCCTCCTCCTCCTCCTCCTCCTCCTTAACAGATGACCTAGTTGGGATTGTGTCGCTGGCCCCCGCCTGGTATCTATTTATCAGCCAGTCACCACAACCCATTTTCTTTTATTGCAACGAAGGAAACTACGCAAAACGGGAGAGATTTATTGTGATTGAGTGATAGGGCAGTGACACTGAGGTTAGAGGAGGAGGAGGAGGAGGAGGAGGAGGAGGAGGAGGAGGAGGAGTTAAGATCTGACCTCTCCATCCCTTCAATGCTCTCCCTCATCACACATCCAGCGAGGTCAAGTGATAAAAAGTAGGTTACATCACCAATACCACTCCCCATACACAGCCACCACCACCACCACCACCACCACCACCACCACCACCA